>NC_091469.1:365557012-365892012 GCF_036971445.1 Narcine bancroftii
TCCCTCTCTCTCTCTCAAGCTCTTTCTCCTTCTCTCTCTCTATCTCAAGCTCTCTTTCTCCTTCTCTCTCTCTATCTCTCTCTCTCTCACTCTCTATCTCCCTCTCTCTCTCACTCTATCTCCCTCTCTCTCTCTATCTCCCTCTCTCACTCTCTCTCTCTCTCTCTCTCTCTCTCTCTCTCTCTCTCTCTCTCTCTCTCTCTCTCTCTCTATCTATCTCCCTCCCTCATTCAGAGAATACCACATGAACCTCTTAGAAAAGTAAACTGCACTCAGACTGTGGCACTGTACCCAATCTTCTGAGTTTGTTCATCTGTTGCTTTCTAAAACAATAATCCATTACTTCACAGAATGTCCAACTAACAACAAATTCATTCTTGAATTTTTTTGCGAAGGCACTCGAAGCCTGGACTGTCTGGCTTGAGCGGAGCTCCAGCATTTTAAATGAGATCTGTTTTGAAGTGTTTGTATCTGTGTGTGACCTAACAAAAAACCACACACAATTTATCTCCTTTAAAACATACAATATAAAATATAATATAATCTATCACACTTTCCCCTACAAAGGAATTTTAACTCTTGAGTTAAAATTCAATTATAACTAAACTGACTTTAAAATCACTTAAGTGATAACAATAACAATATATAACATGTTATAACAATGTAACCCAATGTTGAGAGTATATTTCTATACATGGTTAATTTTAACATCTTGACAAACAATCTGCTATCACATTAGTTGTACCTCTGATATGATTAATTTGCAGATTATATTATTGCAATATTAAACTCCAGTTTAACAATCTTCTGTTTTTATTCAAAAACACCAGAGGATTGTGGTCAGTAAATGTCACAATTGGTTCATGAGTGGTACATCAAAATTCTGCAGAACAAATATTATAGATAACAGTTCCTTCTCGTTAGTGGAATAGTTCCTTTGATGAACATTGAATTTTTATGAAAAGTAGGCAACTGGATGGTCAATTTCATCATGTTTTTGTAACAAAACTGCACCTGCTGCCCCCTCACTGGCATCCACTGCTAAAGAAAATGGACTGTCAAAATCAGGAGATTTTAAAACAGGGTAATGGCATAGCATCTTTAAATTTTCTGTAGATCTCTGCCAACCTTTAGTCCACACAAATTTCTCCCCTTTCTTCAAAATATTAGTTAAAGGAAGAGCAATATCAGCAAAATTTCTGCAAAATTTACTATAATATCCTGCCATTCCTAAAAACCTTCTCACCGCTTTCTTGCCATTGGGAATAGGAAATTCAGAAATTGCATTCACCTTAGCTTGAATATGTGCAACCTTTCCATGACCAACTACATGACCTAAGTATGTCACAGTAGCGTGTCCAAATTCAGTTTTGGCTAAATTAACAGTTAAGTTTGCTTTGGGTAATCTTGCAAACAATTTGTCCAATTCCCTCAGATGTTCTTTTCAAGTGTCACTTTTTGTGACCAAGTCATCAATATAAGCATCTGTTTGTGTCAACCTCTGGATTACCAAATTAATCATCCTTTGGAATGTTGCAGGGGCATTTTTCATGCCAAAAGGTAACACATTATATTCATATAAACCAGATGGAGTTACAAAAGCCAAAATATTATTTTCTTTCTCAGTTAGAGACACACACCTGTAACCCTTCAACAAATCTACCTTAGTAAAAAAATCAGCTTTCCCAATTTTATCCTATTCTCAGAATAGGATAAACATCTGTTTTAGTTATTGAATTAACCTTCCTGTAATCTGTACAGAACCTAATGGTTCCATCTGGTGTCGGTACCAGAATATAACGAGAACTCTAATCTGAGTTTGAGGGTCTAATAGTACCATTTTTCAATATATACAAGACAAAGATAAGCAAAAGAGAGTCCCTTCAATGTAACTGAGTGTTTGTGAACTTACCTCTAGTGCTCCTGCAAGCTCTGTAGCCACATGGCCCCCTGTTTGTTTCATGGGCAACCTGAAATCCATATCCAAATCACCGATACGATCAAGAAAGCTTAAACGCCTGTGGTGCTACCACTATGTATATATATGTATGTATGTACTGTATGGGCTGGCCAACCCCCTGAACTTGTGACTCCTCCCTCCCAGATATCCCCATAAAGGCTGTTACACCAAAACCCCTCCCTCAGTACCTGCCTCGGAACCGGGCCAGCAACATGTAAGCTGTGCTGACACTTTATGGTGATTAATGCCCATTAATCATGATTCTCTGTCTGATTGTGGTTGATTGGTAGTACAGTACCCAAGGCCCTTTCAGGAGCCTTTTATCCTCTCAGCACCCTCTCAAATCTCAGTTCCAATGCTGGTTCCCATGAGCCAGAATGCTGTCAGCAATATCCTGAGATCTCCTGTGCAAGTGTCAGTCTCTTGAATGTCTGACTTTCATCTTGGCACATATTAATTTTTGCTTTACATCCAAGCATAAAATTAGCTATTTAATTCCTCAATCTATTATTTAATTGTATTTTTGCTCTCTATTCAGGCCGATGACTGTCCAATAGGCTCTCCAGCTGAATAGCTTCCATTGCAAATCACCATCTCCAAGATTTGGTAGTCCGTGAGAATGACCCTCATCCAATACCAGCCTGTTCTTTTAAAATAACCAGCAATTTGATGTTTCATCATCTACATTACTATAAACTACATATGTAAAATGTTTACTTGTGCAGATGACTGTTTCAAATGTACATATAAACAGTCCAGTGTTGTTCTGTCCTCTGTAAAGGGAAGGGATTACATTTTGAGCACTTTAAAGTGGCCAGTCACTTGAATCTTGTACTTAATTTTTTTTTAATTTAAATGTAAAACTTTTAAAATTTAGTCATACAGCATGGTAACAGGCTCTTTTGGTCCACGAGCCCGGCCGCCCAAATGCACCCAATTGACCTACTTCCCCAGTACATTTTTGAATGATGGGAAGAAACCTGAGCACCTGGAGGAAAGCTAAATAGACATGGGGAGAACATACAAATTCCTGACAGACAGTGCGAGATTGGAACCCCGGACCCAATCACTGGCTCTGTAACAGCGTTACACTAATCGCTATGCCAATTGTGTCTATTACAAACATCATTAAGTACTTGCACATGGTGCATTGACAGGTTGATATCACATACATAAGTCACAGGACAGTTGATTAAAATTGTACAAGCTAGCTCTATTTTTCATAATCCAATCCTATAAACTATCCATCCCTGAAAACTAACCATTGATGCCTCTTTTGAAATTATTTCTCAGATGTCTACAAATCCAATGAAATAGGTTTCACTTTTTTTAAACAAAATTTAATCTTCATTCTATGAGCACTGGATGATAAGGACAGTGTAATATTTTCTGGAATTTTCCCCCGATGGTATGAGTAACATGTTGAAAGTACTGTATTAACCTGCATTGTTCTTGTGGTATTTTGTTTTCTACCTGCCTGTAATCATTTTACTGTGTTGGCACAGTCAATCATTTTCTTTACTCTTTGACATAGTCATGATGCTACAATTTAATAATATTTCTGCTGTGCATTTCATTAACTCATACATGTTCTGGACTTTGATATAAACTCCTCCTAGTGGCAAAGGCTACATTATTAAAATCATAGCTTTCGGTTATGTAAGCATATTTAACTTTCAAAGTATTCCAAAATGATTCACAGACCCATTACCAAACATAATTAGACAAAAGGCAGACAGGGAAATATGGACTACATTTGGTTAAAAGAAAAGGGTTTAGTGGTATTTCCAAAAGGTGGGAGAAGTGGAGAGATAGCATCGTGGCACATGGAACACCAAAGCCTCAAACCCAGGTTAAGAAATGAGAATGGGCAAGATCCCAGAATGGAAAGGCCGTGGAGATCTCGATGCGATCTAAGACCTGAAGAGGTTATAAAGGTATCTCAAAAACTGCTGGAAACACTATGAGAAATAGAACATAGACCAGTACAGGACAGGAAAAGGCTCTTCAGCCCATGAGAACTGTGATGACCATCATGCCAAATCTAATTCATCCCATCTGCTATAAACCTTTCAAATGTACTATCATATCTGCTTCCACCACTACTCTGGCAAACTGTTTATAGTACCTATCGTTCATTCTCTGTGCAAAGAAAATTTGCCCCACACATTTCCTTTAATCACCACCCCCCCCCCCCCCAACTTCCCTTCCCACTACACCAGGGAGATTGTTTGAAAGCATTATCTTTACTGCATTCAGTCATTTCTTGATATTGTGGATGAATCAATTTAGCTGAAGACTGTAATGTGGGGATCTCAGGTGGAAGTGAAAATGGATTATTCACTCAGCAGTTATAGGGTGAACATTGTTGCTAATGCTCCAGCCTTGTCTTTAGACTCACCTACTGGAAATTAATATCAATAAGAAGGAGAATTTCTTGGAGCCTTCTCCTCCTGTTAGTTGTTTAACTATTCACCATTCATAACAAGCTGTGAATGCCAGAATAGGTGGCACTGCCTTTTCCCAGATGCAAAAGAATATAGCTCCAGTTATTGTAAGGTAAAACATCATGAGATGGGAATGTGTAGGGAGTTACCCTGTACAGGGCTGTAACAAGAAGGGGAGGTGTCCTTGTACTCCTGTTAGGTAAAACATCATGAGATGGGAATGTGCAGGGCTGTAACAAGATGTGAATGCATCCTTGTACTTACAAGATAAGAGAGACATTGATGGATTGAGAGGCAGGAAGCTAGCAGGGAAAGGATAGCAACAGTTTTAGTCATTGGACAAGTAATGATATGATGATGTTCTAAGCACATATCCAAGGGTATAAAAAATCACCATTTTGCTGATAACGGCAGAATGCATTCTCCGACTAACATGGTTAGTCGCAAGTGTTACAATCCGGTAATAAAGAACAAAGAACCCTGATTTCGACTCAGCCTGGTGTTTGTCTCACTCATTCATGAACAAAGCAGACCTAACATTATCCTGAACATTAACTCCAGATCTCATGACATCAAGTCAAACGTGGGCAAGGGAACTTCCTCTTGATTACCAGCTGTTATCTTCTCTCATCTTATCAATCAGTGTTCCTCCACATTGAACAACATTAGTTCACAAGCCTCACATATTGTATTCTGTGGGTTGGAGTGCTTGCAACTAGGATAGCCATTCCAAAAGAGGACATGCTCATTGGTTACCATATAATTATAAAACAAAATCATTTTTATTTTTCCAATACATTTAAATTAAATGGTATTGAAAAGCAACAAATGCAAACACATTATATATGTATAGTAACCTATGACCATGTCCTCCTTTGGAATGGCCACCCTACTTGGTACCAGCACGAAATGAGCTGGGTCTACAGCATATTGTGAGTGAATTAACACAAGGAATAAATATACCTGGCATTGTCCGCAGCATTGTGGGCTGAAGGGACTGTTTATGTATTCTTCATTTCTGTGTTCTAACCCATTGAAATGGAAGGGTTGTGACCCTGAGGGACTGCCTACAGAGAAGGTTTAGATTATTTGTCCGCAGATTTCATGTCTTGTTCAGACATTATTTTGTTTTTCCAGTTGTGGGTGTTGTGCTGTTCTCTATTTGCAGCACAATGAATCTTTTGTGAAATTTTAAATCAAAAAGCCAGGAATTAGATGTATAATATCTCCTTTCCTGTAAATCATCTTTGACAGATAGTTTTATTTCTAATAATTGCGGCTGACACAGTGGCTGTTAAAGCTGGAAGGATATTTTTATTAAAAAGATGTAACTGAATTTCCCTCTCTCCATGACTGTAGTCACTCCTTACCCATTCCCTCCCCACCACCTGGCATTTTCCCTTGTAACCATAGGAGGTGCATCACTTGTCCCTACACTTCTTCCTTCAACATCATCCAGGGACTTAAACAACCCTGTTTTTACTAACTGAGGTAAAAATTCATTCACACTTCTTCCAACCTTATCTGCTGTATTCAGAGCTCTTGATACATTGATGAGACCAACACACAGTGATCGTTTTGCAGAACACCTGTGCTCTGTCCACTGTCATCATCTTAAGCTCATGGATGCCTGCTATTTCAACCCCTCTCCCCATTCCCAAATTGGCCTGTCAGACATTGGCTCAACGCAATCTAAAAGAACAACATCTCATATTCTACCTGGTAGTGTGCACCCCAAAGGTATGCACACTGAATTTTCCAATGTCAAATAACTTTCCTTCCCTGTGTTCCTTTACCTCTCTGGTTTCCCCAACCCTCTGTCACCCAGTTTTATCCCCCTCCTCCTCCTAGTTCCATCTATCTATCAACCACAAAGTCTAAATATTGTGTTTGCCAACCCCTACCCCAGCTGTTTCATTACTTTTTCTGGTTCCTAATCACCTTCCTCTCATGGGATGCCTGGATCTGCAGCCCCTAGTGGCTTCACTCAGCACCTTGCCATCTCTGTCTCCACCTCCACTCTCCCCTCCATCACCTGGCTCCACCCACCCATTATCTCCATCTGAACCTGATTCTACCTATTGCTTCTCAACCCATCGCCTCACCTCCTTCTCATCTCTTCATACTGACAATTTGTCCTCTGTACACTCAGTCCTGATGCAGGGTGTTGATTCAAAATGTCAATTATTCCTTTGATTCCATAGGCTCTGTTTGATCCCATTGAGTTCTTCCAGTGGTTTTTGCTCTGTTTGTTCTTTATTTTCTCATGCTGCACTACAATTATTATTAAACAGTTGCATTCCGGTAACTGGGAAGCTCACAGCTTATTTTTGTACTTTCTGTGTATGCAAGTTTTTTGCATCACTGATGATAATTGGTAGATGTTTCCATGGCTGATCAGAATTGATCACAGCTCCCATTTTAATCACGAAGGCCAAGTATGTGCTCCTTTATTCTTTCAGAAGGAAATTCAGAGAATTTTCTGGCAGAATTCTGTCACTATACCAATCATCAAGACTTGATGTAACTAACTATTGGAGTGTAATAAACCCTTAATATCCTCACATTCTTGAACTCTGTTGAAAGCTAGATTTGTTCAAACAAGATTTGAATAAAATAGTCTACAAATTTCCTAAAGGTTCCATATGTATTGTTTGCCATCTGATGTACGTGATTCTTCAGCTTCAGTCTTAAAGGCTTAAGGTCCAGTTGGAAATTGTTAGGATCATTTTAAACATGGCCGGCACCGAAGAGGCATTGCCCCCCAAATTAGTTATTGTGCCCCCCCCCACCCATAACACTAGTGTTGGTAGCATCATTAGTGTCCATGTGATATAAACACGTGCATTTGTCTGTTACATTGGAAGGAGGGGCAAGTGTGATGGCGGCGTACAGAGGAGGTTCATGGCAAGTATGGCACCTGCTTCCCCTCCCCACTGAGTGAGTTTTCTAATGTTAGTTTGTGGGCCCCCCTCCCCCCCCACCGCAGTTTCCATAATGCCCCCAGATTAGTCTTGTTCTGACGACAACTCTAATTTTAAGTAACATAGATCTGGAGGCATTGGGAGAACTGGAACTTGGATAATAAGATATGGGAGTAGAAACAGACTATTCAGCCCATTGAGTCTGCCCCACCATTCATTCACGATCTGATCCATTTTACCACTCAGCCCCACTGCCCATCCTTCTCCCCATAACCTTTGATGATCTGACTAACCAAGAACCTATAAATCTCTCCCTTAAATAAACCCAATGACTTGAACTGATGTGGCCACAAATTCCATAGATTTACCATCCTCTGGTTAAAGAAATCCCTCCACATCTCTATTCTAAGCAGATAACCTTCAATCTTGAAAATGTGCCCTCTCCCACCATGGGAAACAACTTTTCTACATCTAGTCTGTCCATCTCTTTCAACATTCAAAATATTACAATGAGATCCCCCTCATTTTCCTAATGAGTACAGACCAATAGCTGTTAAACGCCTTTCATATGGTGTAGAGCTCGTCGAAAGAACCAAAGACTTGTTGATCCAAACCAAGGCTTTTATTAGCAAAAGACAGGAGCTTTTCACAGGTGGCCCACCAGTCCGGAATGATCCGACCTGGCTAGGGACACAGCCCTTTAAGGCCCAGACAGTAGGCGTGGCTAAGCTCTCAGCCAATCACTGTAAGCACAGTCATTACACTCTAGATACTGTAACTATATACATTGGTGATAGGTCTGTACTATCACATATGGTAACCCTTTCATTCCTGAATCACTGTGCACCTCCTCTGAACCCTCTCCAATATCAGCACATCCTTTCTTAAATGAGAAGCCCAAAACTGCTTAGAATACACCAGAGGTCACACCAGTGCCTTAAAGCCTCAACAGCACATCTCTGCCCTTGTGTTCTATTCCTCTTGAAATGAATACCAGCATTGCACTTTCCTTCTTTACCACCGACTCAACCTGCAGTTTTACCTTCAGGTTACCCTACACGAGGACTCCCAGGTCCCTTTGCATCTGGATATTTTCAATTTTCTCCCGTTTATTTTTTCTATTGAAGCACATGACTGTACATTTTCCACATTGTATTTTATTTGAACTTCTCTCCCCATTTTCCTAATCTAAGTCCTCCTGCAGCCTTCCTATTTCCTCACTACCTGCTCTTCCACCTTCCTTCAAGACATCTGCAAACTTGGCCACAAAGTCATTCATTCCATAATCTAAATAATTAATATACATCATAAAAAGAATGTCCCCAACACCGACCCCTATGGAACACCACTAGCAACTGGCAGACAGCCAGAACATGATCTCTGCATTCCAATTCTCTGCTTCCTGCCAGTCAGCCAAAGCTCTACCCACATGCATATGTTTTCTGTTACACCATGGGCTCTTGTTAAGTGGCCTCATGTGCAGCATCAGCCTTGAAGGCTTAAAAATATGAAATAGTTTTAATGGTGCTCTGGGTAATAATCGTGCTCGAGGTAAGTTTAATTAATTAGAAATGGCTTCCACTCTTTTGTAATGGACAATATGGAATGTGATGTAAAATTACAGACCAAGAAAGAAAAGCTGGGTAGAGAGGAGCTGTCAGTGTTAACAGTAGATTAGATCTATTATCAACTGATCTGTTGCTATCCCATCTTCTTTCTTAGCCTGCCTCTTTACCATACATTTTATATTGCACCTTCTAACCATATAACCACTTACAGCACAGAACAGGCCAGTTTGGCCCTACTAGTCCATGCCGTAGCAAATCCCCACCCTCCTAGTCCCACTGACCAGCACCCAGTAGTGGTGACTGAGAATTTTCCCTTTCCCTTCCCTACAGCTGACTCCCTTGATGTTATTTTTAAAACTGGATCATCTCTGTCTTATAACTTTAATGAAAAGGGTCCGGGCTGAAATGTCAAATTTCTTCTCTTCATTTATGCTGATCTGCTGACTATTTCCACCACTTCTTGTTTATATTTGTTTAATAATGGTTCCTCCATGCACTTTTTAAAATCAAAGACAAAATTAGAAAAATTGCATGAGTAACCAACTGGCATGAATAATGGAAGAAACAGATAACATTCAGGGAAGTGACATAGTAAGACCTTACCTGTGCAGGTGGGGTACTGTTCTAATCACAACTGAGCATACTAAGTATTTAAAGCAGCTTTCACACTGAACATTTCACCCATCATAAAATGCTTTCAGTTCTTTTCATGACTGTTGTTTATCCCCAAAATATATATATAGCATTGCCATTTTTCCCTTGGAAGTATTCTTTCATGTAAATCTTCGTTCATCTGCCAATAGTTCTCACTATACCCTCTCAACTGCAAATCAGAAAAATGTACCATTAAAGAGAGGAGAATGCATCATGAGAGATGGAGATGCCATCAGGAGAAGGAGAGGATTAAGCTATTCAGGGATGATGCGGATTGAGTTGTGAGGACTACCAGTTGGAAAAGTATCATGGGCATGGGTTAACACTTCTCGCCTGTTACCAGACGTCTGGTGCATCCCACCTGCTGAACAAAGTGTTTCTATGTCACCTAAACAGTGTATGGAAAGTCTGCAATATGCCAATATTGCACAAATATAATTTAAATCATTAATCAATCATTATATGTATTATATTGGACTATTCATACCTAGAGATGTAATAAGAGCTATAGGGTTCACGTCTTAGTGCAAGATCTGTTTAACTTCTCTTATTGCTTAGTTAACAGCACTGTTTACTTTATGACTACAAAATATACATTATAAATAGTCTACATGGGAAGTAATTCAGCAGAACAGATTTAACATTTTGCATATCTTGTTTAGTTTGCATTCAAAATGTCCATCATAGGTACACTTTTATCAACATCAGACTGAAAACTTCAGTTGAAAGGAGATTAAAAATAGTTATTAAACATAATGCTTCATCTTATTGTACTTGCTTGGACTATAGATCTTGTCAAAATAACAATATTATGTCAAATGAGGCATTCAACACACTGAGGAGTGCTGGAGTCTGCTTTCTACTAGCTTACTTTTCTATAAGATATTTAGCTGCAATTTCATGCTACAAGTTAGAGACAATCAAAATATATATCACGCACTCATTGATCCATGTTTAACTGCTAAAAGTCTACAGCAGAATATAATTATGGGTAAGAAACAGAGCCATTTTACAGCTGTCTTTGCAGTGTTGGATACAAAATTTAGAAACCACATTGCAGCTGTTTAAAGCTTAGATTAGGCCACATTTAGAGGATCATGCACAATTCTATTTGCCTTAGTACATGAAGGATGTGGAAAGGATATAAAAAAGGTTCACCAGTTTGTTGCACGATTACAGAGAGAGGCTGGACAAACTTGGATTGTTTACTCTGGAGCATTATGTTCCATGTCACCCAGCACCATACAGGGCATTAGCATCTTGATAACCAGATCAACAGTGCCACCTAAAGGGAATTATTACCATTGTGGTGACATCATCTGCTGATTGCAAGACACAAACTCTGTTTGCCTTTATTGGGGTACTGAATTTCATCTGTCATGTTTGCTTGAAAAAGCAGCAGGACCCTGACAACTTTAAGCAATTAACCAGAACAATGTTTATTGGCAGGAAGAGTAAAGGGCATCACATCAAGTGTTGAAGTTGAAGTGATGAACTTAATTAATTGTATGGACTCTTCATGTTACTGAGTCAATTAATCTATCAATATATTACACATTGAAGGAAAGAGATTGACAATGGAACAGTCTGAAATGTCAATGCTATGTTAACGGGAACTGAAGCAACATTGATTGACCTGATGGTACAGGAAAGCTCAAGGAATCATCCACTTTTCTTGATACCTACACTGGAGAAAGAATCAAGGTCTAAAAACAGCTCAGCAGGACAGGCAGCATCCATGGAAGAAAATGAACTGGTGGCATGTTTTGGTTCTCCAGAATCAAGATCTTGGCAAATTGTAAGGTTAGACTCAGACATTTTCAATGGGGGTCATACACACACCACCCCCCTTCCTGCGGCCTCATTGCATTTAATAATATACAGTAAATTACCCCAGTAAACTAAGAAATAGTAAACAAAAATGATAGACATATAATAAATATTCACAGTTACAGTTAGTGCAAGAAAAAAAGTTCAGTGAATGAAATAGTGCACACAGGTCCTGTTCTGGCACTGGAGTAGTTTATGATTAGGGTAGTAGGGAAGGTTCAAAAGCTAGATAGCCATTGTGGGGGTGGGACAGGGGGTGGGGGGGGTACTGTTCTTGAACTGAGAAGCAAGGTACCCAAGGCAACAGTACCTTCTCTCCGAAGGTGCTAGCAAGAGGAGATTGTCACCAGAGTGATAAAGGTCCATTGAGACAACACCTCACATAGATACATTCAGTGAATCTATGATGAACTTAGCTAGTTTTATCACTTCTGCAGCATTGAAAGCACTAACACTCTATCCCAAGTGTTTGGTCTCTCTGGTTCCCCTTTCTAAAATGCTGGAGAGCAAGTTTGTTGTCCTGGCACCACGCAACCTCCATCCCATATATTAACTCAGCATTTCTAGTTATTTGGCCATCAATACTGATGTTGTCAGCAAATTTATAAATTGTATTGGAGCCAAACTATTGAGGTAATAGAGCATACAACCTTGTGGTGCCCCAGGTTAATTGCCAGCAAGGAGGAGGTGATGTTGCCAATGCACACTGATTGGGGTCTGCTGATGAGGAGGGAGTTAGAGACGAAAAAGAGTCCCCAGATCCTTGAGTCTAATTACTGCTTTTGCTGAGATGTTGGTGTTAAACACCGAGCTGTTGTCGATGAACAACAGTCTGACACGGGTGCTCTTCTGGTCCAGATGGTCTAAAGCAGAGTGGAGGGCCAGCAAAATGGCATCTGCTGTTGGCATGCTGTGACTGGAAGCAAATTGAAATGGTGCCAGGTTCTTGAATTGAAATGGTGATTTCATCACGGCTTGCACATGTTGGATCAACTCATGATGAATCAAATCTTGCATTATCCCTTATTGTGCTTGGATCAAGTGAAAAGTGATGGTTTGACAGTGAGCTAAGATGAAACCAGAGCGAGATTTAACAACTTGAATCTATGGAAGAATATCTCTACCATATTTAAACAGTAGGCATATTTAACAGGACTGTAGTATATGGCCACTAAGTTTATGGCTCGTGATTCTTTTAAACTATATGGTGTAGAACTGAATGTCAAAATTCACATCTTCACCTCTGAGCAAAACAGGACATGTTAAAACCAAAATATTGCCTAAGGAAATGTCTGATCTATCTTTGTTTATTTTAAAACTCCAAAGTGCATGCAAAGTTTGCGAAGTTGTGCCCACTGAAGTTGAACTGGTGGTAAAATGGTTTCACAAATTTACTGCAACAATCTTATTAAGAGGAATTTTAACACATGTTGATATCCAGAGGCAAATTCCTAATCTTTCTCTTCTCTTTTTCCTGGTTCTGATTTTTCTATCACTTTGAAAATGAGGTATTTGGTTTAACCATTTATTCATCAGGGAGAAAAGTGACATTGACTCTTGTGGTAACAGCCTTCATCCTCAGGAACTCTATTTGGATATTCTATGAATTAAATTATTTTAAAGGTTTGTGCAATACCTATTGTTTTAAAAATAGATTTTGGAACTAATGATATACTTTATGCTTAAATCAAGGAGTAGCACATGGCACAGTTGGTAGTAATGCTGCTTCACAGCTCCAGTGACCTAGATTTGATCTATATCTTGTTTGAATGGGTGATAGGTGGAGAATAGGTTACAGGGAAATAAGTGGGGAAACAAGATTGATGGGATTATTCTGAGATTGCTCTGGGAGCCAGCACAGATCTAAAGGCTGAATTACCTTCCCCTTCTATATTATGAGAAATATATAATTCAGGATCAATTTATGATTGACAGAAATAAAAAGTTACTTGTGTTTTTCATTTTGGTTTTTCATGGTTTACATTGTTAACCGTCTTTAAAAAATGTTTCTGAGAATAAAGAAATCAAATATGTTAATAGCAGATATCAAACATGGGGCTTTCTGAGAGTCAGGACACACTACATGAGAGTCAACATGGGAGTTACCTGAAGACTGAAACCAATAGGTAAAATCAGTTATAATTGTTTGCAGGCCATGCATCAGATGTGTTGTTATAGTATTTCCTAATCTAATTAATGTGACTACCGGGTATTCTTTTTTGGTGACATTTTGTTGTGTGTAAAAGCACATGTACAAACATGTTTTCCCTTTGTTGTAGGTTTTTGGTGCCAGGAGCATTCTTCCCTCTTAGAAAAAAGCATGATATTGTGTGAAGTTCACTTAGAGAACACATCTGCTGCTTTCTTGACAATGACTATTTGTTGGGGGTGCTTGGAAGGGAATTGGATGACTGTGGAATCCAGAAGGAGACTATGCTTTCCTGTTCTGTGTCACAAGGCTTTTTTGATTGCACATCAAAATTGATCCCTGTCTGTACTCTTAACAATATCAAAGACTCTCCATTTGGGATAAATCATCAATTAATATGAATAGATTGTTTGCAAACTTTAAATATTGCAATTAAAAAATGAGGCAATGTTTATGATCTCATGATAACAATGAAACTGGACTCGAGCAATGCAAATGAAGCATCTTGATCTTACATTTAAAATTTGTGTATACTTTGTTAATTCTTATTAATTTAGCATAAGGCAGAAAAGCCAATACAATTTCTGTCCAGTCACTGAGAGATGCAGGAGTATTTAGGGCGGCGCGGTTGACATAGCGGATAGCACAACTCCTTTACAGTGTCAGCGATTGGGACCAGACTGGGGTTTGAATCCCGTGGTGTCTGTGAGGAGTTCGTATGTTTTCCCCACATATGCATGGGTTTTCCCCAGAGGCTCCGGTTTCCTCTCATCATTAAAAACGTTCAGGGGGTGTAGGTTAATGGGGTGTAAATTGGGTGGTACAGACTCGTGGGTGAAATGGCCTGTTACCGTGCTGTAAGTTAAATTAATGGATGCTGCCTGACCTGTTGTGCCATTGTTTACCTGAATCTTTTTGTACAAAAATACTTTCCAAGCCAACACTTTTAATATGCCACCATTCCGCTTTTCCTCCAAAATTGGATAACTTCATCTGCTGTATTTATGCCCACTCACTCGATTAATCTAAATCATGTTGAATCCTCTTTGCATTTGCCACATAATTCACAATCCCAGCCAATAGAGCACTGCTAGTAAATGTTTACATATTTAATTCTGGTTCCTCTTCCAGATCATTTATATATTACGAATAGCTGGGGCCAAACCATTGATCCATGTGGTACTTACCTGACATCTCAAAAGTGACCCATTCATTCATATTTGTCTGTGTGTCAAACAATTTTCAATCCATACCATTGCATTTCCCTTAATATAAGGGACTTTAATTTTTTGTACTATCCTTTTATGTCAGACTTTATAAAAAACCTTCTGAAAATCCAAATACACTACAGTTACTCGCGCTCCCTTATCTAATCTGCCACTTGTATCATCAAAACATTCTAGTTGCTTTGTCAAAAATGATTTCCTCCAGAAAGCTTTATCGATTTTTTAAATACTGCTGATATTTCCAAAATGTCCTGTTATGAAATCCTTTAACATTTGCCTCTCTCCAATCAACAGGCAACATTCAAAAGAATTCTGAAAGATTATAATCAATGCATCTTTTTCCATGGTTATTCCCTTTTGTATATTCGGTATCGTTAATTTCATTAGTACTTTTTCCTTACTAATGCTAATTGTCTTTTGGTTTTCACCTTTTTCTGGCACCCCCCTAATATTTCTGGAAAATTACTTTCACCCCCTCAGTGAAGATAAAACTAATGTAATTTAAAAAACACACAAATGCTGGAGAAATTCAGCAAGTCAAACAGTACCTTTATGTAGCAATGGTAAAGATACATCACCAATGTTTTGGGCTCGAGCCCTTCATCAAGGTGTGGGTGAACATGAGAGATGTCCACCCAAAAGGGGAAGGGGGAGGGGGGTGTGGTGAGGGTGGGAGATGATAGGTTGGGGGGGGTGGGGAAGACTGCAGGAAGGGGGAGAGGAGTCTAGGCTTGGTGGAGAGAGAAAGGAAGTAGGAACTGAAATGACTAGTTAAAGGAGGGAGGGGTGGTGGTGGGGGGGGCAGGGGAAGGCAAGCTGATTAGTGGAATGCAGTGAACTCAATGTTCATGCCCTGGGGTTGGAGAGTTCCCAGATGAAAAATTAGGTGTTGTTCCTCCAATCTGCGGGTGGTTAGGGTGGGGTAGTGTGAAAGGCCATGGACAGATATGTAAGCTTGAGAGTGTGACTCAGAATTGAAATGGTTGGCTATGGTGAGGTTGCTTTTGTTGCAGATGGAGAGGATGTGCTGGGTGAAGCAATCTCCTAATCTGCGACCGGTTTCTCCAATTTTGAGAAGGCCATGGAGGGTGCACCGGATGCAGTAAATAAATGAGTTCTTTGGAGGTATAGGTGAAGTGTGAAAGGTCTGTTTGGGACCTCGGACCATGGTGAGGGAGGAGGTGTGGGTGTAGGTATTACACCTCCTATGCTCACAGTGGAAGATGCTGGGGGGACAATGGGTGGGGAGGGAAGAGTGTACAAGGTAGTCATGGAGGGAGCGGTCTCCACGGAAGGCTGAGAGGAAAGGAGAAGGAAAAATGTGTCTGGTGGTTAGGTCCTGTAGTAAGTGCCGGAAATTCCAATGGATAATGTGTTGGATGCGGAGACTGGAGGGGTGGTAGGTGAGGATGAGGGGGGTTTTCTGCTTATTATTTCTAGGGACGGGGCTAGGGCAGATGAGTGGGGAATGGAGGAGATGTGGGTGAGGGGAAGCCACATTGGTGGAAGAAGGCAGACATTTCAGAGGCTCTGGACTAGAAGACCTCATCTTGGGAGCAGATGCAGTGGAGATGGAGAAATTGAGAGAAAGGGATGGAGTCCTTGCAGGAAACTGTGTATGAGAATGTGTAGTCCAGGTAGTTGTGGGAGTTAGAGGGTTTGTAATGAATGTCAGTGGAGAGACTGTATCCTGAGGTGGAGACACAGAGATTCAGAAAAGGGAGTGTTATCAGAGATGAACCAGCTGAGATGGAGGCCAGGGTGGAAATTGGCCATGAAATTGATGAGCTCATTGCAGGTGCGTGAGCCCTCCCTAATGTAGCCATCGATGTACCAGAGGAAGAGTTGGTGGGGCCTTGCTGTGTAGGCTTGTAGCATGTTTTGCTCCACAAAACAACAAACAGACAGGCATAGCTGGGACACAAATGGGTACTCATGGCTACTCCTTTAATCTGGAGGTAGTGGGATGAGTTAAAGGAAAATTTAGTGAATGTGAGGACAATTTCTGCCAGGCGGAGAAGGGTGGTGATGAAAGGTGACTGCTTAGGTCTGAGGTCTAGGAAAAAGCAAAGTGCTTTTACTTCTTCTGTGTGGGGAATGGAGGGTAAAGGGATTGGACATCCACCATGAAGATGAGGTGGTCCAGTTCAGGAAATCAGAATTATTGGAGGAGGTGGAGGGTGTGTGAGGTGTCACAGATGTAGGTGGGGAGGGATTGAACTAGGGGAGAAAAGATGGAGTCAAGGTAGGATGGAATTAGTTCCATGGGGCAAGATCAAGCAATGGTTAGGTTTATGTATCTTGGATAGAAGGTAGAAACAGGATAGAAGGATGGGAGACAATGAGGTTGGTGGCCGTGGGGGGGAGGTGCGCAGAGTTGATGAGGTAAGAGATGGTGTTGGAGACGGTGGCTTGATGGATGATGGTGGGGTCCTGTGAGGTGGAGGTGTCTGAAAGCTGTCAAATAAAGTAATTATTTAACTGCTCTGCTATTTTCCAGTTGCCCACTTTGAATTCTTCTGTTTCTAATTGTTGGGGGCTTTCTCTCAATTTCACTAATCTCCAGAAGAAAAAAAAATCTCACCTCTGTCTTAATGTCTGACCTCTTGTAATTAAATTGTGATAAAAATCTCCAAAGGAGCTGAAATTGTAAAAAGTCCCAACAGAAGGACAGACCCAAGTAATGTATGCAAACAGGAGGCTGTGGTCACCAACGCAGACTCTGGAATTATGATCTTTCATTTCATCAAATCAAACATGTTAATTGAATTCCCTGTGGATTCCTACATTCTGCCTTAATCAGCTGCTGAACCAATATTCCTCCATGCTAAGAAGCATTGAGAAGCAGCAACAAATATCTGGTTACCTTACTTGAGAAAGGATGCACTGGCTTTGGAAGGAGGTTCACTGGGATGATTCCAGAGAGAAGGGAATTAGCCTTTTAGGGGAGATTAAGTCACTTCGGACTATACTTGTTGGAACTGTGAAAAATGTGATAGGATCTGAGAAAAAAATGTAAAATTATGAAAGGGATAGATAACATAAGATAGAGGCAGAAAAATTGTTTTCACTGGTAGGTGAGAGTAGCACCAGAGGACATAAACTCAAGATTTGGGGGATTAGATTTAAGATGGAGCTGAGAAGGAATTGCTTTTCCCTGAGACTTGCCAAGCTATTGAATTCTCTGCCAAAGGAAGCAATAGAGGCTGTCTCATTAAATATATTTAAGACCGAGTTAGATAGATTTTTGCATAGTAGGAGAATTAAGGCTTATAGAGAAAAGTTAGGTATAGAGAGTTGAGTCCAAAGCCAGTTCAGCTGTGATCTTATTGAATTGCAGAGCAGATTTGATGGGAAAGGTGGCCCTGTACTGCTCCTATTTCTTATGTTCACAGTGTGTACTCTGGGCATGAACCAGTGGTATCCCTAGGCTTGGTGACACAAAGTGCAGTAACTCATGGTATCACCCACCTCCACATATCCCCCCCTCCCCCCACCATGGACCTCCTCCCATACAAGACCATATAGAATCCTTAGTAATGCTTTTTGTATTAGTTACTCGTAAATTGTAATTCCTGTATATCACTGAATGTAATGGCACTAGTAGTGACACAAACAACTAGCAAAATTAAAATTGCACCTTTAAATTACAATATCATACACACAGCCTAAATGTATTTACATTTACATTAGTTTCATGTGATTAAAGTGAAAATTCGGTAAGAAAACATTATTAGTTACAACATTATTAGTAACTGAGCAGAAGCCTTTTTCGATTTTTCTTCTTCTTTTCCTTTAATTACTCCTTCATTCTCAAAAAGTTCTTGATATAGGTTCATAGATACTAATTACCACAATATTGTAGTTAAAACACCAAAAAATTTGACAAAAGCAGTGACTATAAAAACACCAACAGCAACAAAAACAACAGCGCGTGCTTGTAGCATGTGCAGATGAAACCACATGATTCAAAGCGTCATTGTAATTAGGTAATAATGACAACACTGACAGGAGCTAATTAGAAGGTTCAAAAAGTAAATTATCATGGAGTTTTAGACATACAGGTATATTGATACATGTAAGCTGTCCAGATTGGGCAAGTTTTTATTTCCCCCAAGCCATCAGACTCCTGAATTCCCAGAATGTGTGGATAGGGTATCATGCACTTTTATTCTATATGTCTTAATATTTTAATGTATTTAACTTCCATTTTAACTTATATGTTTGTAAATAGCTCCATTGTCCTGGAGAATCGCTATCTCGTCTTTACTGTGAGAGCATCGTATGAATGATAAATAAAGGTGACTTGACTTGATTTAGCTTCTCCTGGCTCCCATGTCTAATGGTTCTTTCTGAGCGGCCCTTACAAACTTTCTCATGTCGTCCTAAATTTTTCAGTCTTTATCATGCTTCTTTCATGGATCGCAGTGTTGCAATCATCTGCATTGCAGGGTCACCATGAAAATTCCACTGCAGTCACTTTGTGCAAAAGCCCTCAAAATAATAAGCTAAGTAACTCATTATTGAAGCTGGTGGCTTCAGAGATGAGGATGTTGAACTAATCATTATAAAATATATGTTACCATTTCTCTTGATCACAAAGGCAGAGATTTAGTTAATTTCAGCAAAACCCCCAGAGCACATGTCGTGAAGCCTGTTTGGAATCATTATTTTTATGCCCATTATTCCTTTTCAAGCTGATTTTAGCTGTACAACAATTTTTATGAGGTTTCCCAAAAATAATTTTTGCAGGAATCAGCAATATATTTTGAATTGCAAATGCAGATTAAGAAAAATTAATTGAAGTTGTAGAAATATGAGTGACAGGGTCGTTATGGAGTTGACTCGTATTGAATTAATAATCATGGCCTTACCCAATAAGCATTAACAAGTTATGTAGATTTTAAAACTCAGAAATTAAATCAAAGGATTATGCTTTGTCCATAGCTAAGTGTACCACTTGGACAACAGTTATTATTTAATGTATTTGGAATTCACACCATGTACATGAGGCAATAATTTAACCAAAATTACTTTCCGAGGAGCCACCAGCAATTAAAAATAACTTTGAGCAGCTGTGCACCAGTTAGCACAGCTGTAGCAATAACAAGTGATGCCAAATAACTCTTCGCTGAGTTGTCTTGGCATCAGAAGAACAAGAGAAGTCTGCTGGCATTATCCAGCTCACACAGTTGAACCCTCTCATGTTGGTTTTCACAAGCTGCATCCTTCCTATTGCCTTGGTAGCCATGGCACTGCCTTGTGATAGTTTATTGTGTTCACAAAAAGAAGCCACCAGCCATTTTAGAGATGCTCTATGTTATTTAAGTATTTATAAAACTTTTCTAACAACTTATTGTGATATTGAATTACTTTAATTTTAAAAATATAACTGCCAAAGGGAGCCAGTTAATTTCTCATGAAGGGCTCAGACCCAATACGTTGACTGCTTATTGCTTTCCATGGATGCTGCATGACCACCTGAGTTCTTCCAGCACTTTCATGTATTGTAACTAGTTCATCCAGTTTTGTTGTTACAAATGGAAGGAGTTGCATTATGTGGGTCACTTGCTCATAAGAGAGTGGTCTCTTTAACTCACCGTGCAGCCACAGTGTATATTTTATTCAGAAACTTCTGTTTCTCGTACCTTCAGCTCAAATTCATCAGCAAAATGACTTGTAACATATGGGTAATACTTATTTGACAAGATATTCACTAGTGTACTCCAAAAACATGTGTAACATGAAGGAATTGAAATCAGACCTCAATCGATGAAAGCCTTTAGGTCCTATGTGCATGAATTTTATGTTCATGAAAATCAGTTTTGTTGCTCCATGCATATTTCATGTGTGTTCACAGGGTACAAAATGAAGTGGAACTTCACTTTGATATTGCCTGTACAACATCCATTTGGCCCAAGAACTCGGAGGACAACACAGTCCATTTGCACATCAAGAAGTTTAACTTCCCAGGTAAGTACTGTTCTGGTAGTTAAAGATGGAGAGGCTCACCCACTCTGTGCCCAGGAAGTCTGAGGCATCAATCTTCTGACATGTAAGCCCTTTATAATTTTTTTTCTTGTTGGCTCTCAACTCCCCTCCCCCCATTCTTCTTGCTGCTAATGTTGTTTGGATCCCAATGATCCACCTGAAATGATCATCACTCCTTATGGACACCAAACTGATCAGATATCTGGACACAAACTCTACCGCTGAGGCTGCATCCGTTCCTAGATGCCCCCATCTCTAACACTATCCCTTCACTCAACATCATTTTCCCTTTGGAAGACACAAATGTGCTGGAGAAGCTCAGCAGGTCATGCAGCATCCATTGGAAGTCAAGGGTAACCAATATTTTGGGCTTTGGCCCTTATTCAGATATAGGACCTGATGAAGACCCCAGGCCTGAAACATCAGTTACCCTTTAATTCTTCTGGAAGCTGTGCGATCTGCTGAGTTTCTCCAGCTCATTTGTGTATTGCATTCAACTCCAGTATCTGCAGAATTTCTTGTTTAAATCTTTCTTTTTTTCACTCTTTCTTTCTCCATGTCACCTCTCTAATTGTTTTCATTTCCCCTGACACCACCCTTATATTTCAGCTATTTCATCTCAAGAACATAATGCTCAGATTCACTGATTTGTTCCCTTATGGTACAGTCATCTGGAAAAAGACCTTTATGAGAATTTTCATATAGAATCCCTGTGATATCATGCACCATGGCTTTGAATTCTTTTATTACAGATTATTATTGTCAGGATCCTCACATAATATTGGCAAGAGCTTCCCATGCACTAGTGATTTGACATTCCTTTTTAAGTGATGGAGAACTTCTTGGTGACCCATTTTTAATTTAAAAAAATGATTCAACACAATAGAAGCTTATTCTGGCAATTGAAACTGTGCCACCCAATTACACTCAATTTTTGGAGGGTGGGAGGTAACCCGAGCATCTGGAGAAAACCTCGTAGGTCCTAGGTGAAGAAAACAAACAGATTACTCATAGGCAGCACTAGAGTTGAACCAGCATTGCTAGTTTCAAAATTTGGGGTAACCTTCACTTCCACGTGATGTGGTGGAGATGAGCATAGTAATCTGGACAAAACTGTTGACAGAGGGGAGATCTGCAACAAAGATTTTGAAGTTCTACAAAATAGGTCTATTCCCATTAGGAACAAGAATGCTAGCTGTCAGGTGTGAGGGTGATCTGGCAGCAACATCTGTCACCCCATTGATCACTAGGGATGATTCTGGCTGGCTAAGTGGGTGCTACCTTTCCCTCACAGCTCCATGTGCTTCCTCCCAAAAATCAGCACTCGATCACAGAGGATGGCCCACTAGAAGAGGACCACTCTGCCGGTCTAGGGTATATAACGTAGCTATGTCCCTGCTAGTTTAAACCTCAAAGAATGCCAGCTGCCCAAAATAAATTCCTGGATGACTAAAAATGCAAAGGACAATATCAAGATTTGAAGTTTCTTTTATTGTCACGTAATATACATAAAAATGTAACATATATGATATACTTTAACTTTTGCATGCCTTAAGACAAGCAGTCACCATGAACACGGTGCCCCTAACAAAAGGAGAAAGAGAAGTCCCTTCAGTGTCACTGAGTGTCCATGGATTCACCTCTTTTGCTCCCATGGTCTCTGCAGTCGCACAGACTATTGTTTGATTTATTGGCAACCTGAGCTCCAGATCCAATTCTCTGACACAATCAGGACCAACAGGAGCCCTTGCACTCAGCACCATCTTGAATCCTTGCTCCAATACCTGGATCCCATGAGCCAGTGTCTAGTAGCTCACAGCTATGTGTCTTCCCTGGCCATGTTGTCTGCAGCTTGTGTGGGTCCTTCAGCTGCTGAGCCTCTTACTGGTCCACTGCCATGGTCATTGTCCTGTAGGGTCGACTCCTATGATTTTCCATCTCAACAGGTGATATCCCCTCTGTTTCTGGTGCCCTGTGCCAGTCTGCTGCTTCCAGTTGTGTGCATCTCCTCGTAGACTCTGCTGAGCACTGGCACTGCCATCTTGGGCCAAAAACTTCTGCAGTTGCAGGATATAATTTTCAATCACTGTCAGCTCCTTTAACAAGCCATTTAAGCCCTGTACTGAGCCGCTGGCATTAGGACCAGGTGGTTGTAACCTTCAGAGTAAAGGGAACACATAAGAAAAGTTAAAATATGTACAGATATGTCAACTGGTTGAGAGAAGCAAAAGCACCAGAGACTGTTAAGAAAGATTGAAAAAGGTACAAAATGTATGAAAGGAAACTTGCAAAGAGTATTGTATTCAACAAAAATATATTTTTTAACACATAAAAACATTTAATTACATTTAAAAATTCTAACATGCTGGGTTAGAATTACCCTCCAAAAATTGAGTGTAATTGGGTGGCACAAGTTTCAATTGCCAGTCAATGGCACTGCAAAAAGTTGTAACAAGATTCTTGATCAATATTTAATTATGCTTGGAAGCTCTGTAATGATATCTCAAGGAGTTCAAAATCTTTATGTGTCACAGGGAAGATGTCCATCATTCTCCAAGCATAGTTAAAAAGCCTTGATGTGATGAAAGACTCCTCTGTGGATCTTGGGCTCTTATCTGTTTTACTCCCTTAGCTTCAGCATAGCTATAGAAAAGGGAAAAAATGGGAAAGTGCTTAACTGGGGAAGGGCTAATTATGAATGGATGAGGCAGGAAATAACGAGAGTAAATTGGAAACATATGTTCAAAGGTGGAAGGACAGAAGTAATGTGGAGGAAGTTCAGGGACCACTTGTATTGGGTTCAAGAGAGGTTTGTCCCACTAGGACAAGGGAACTATGGCTGACAAAACAGGAGAGGCAACTAGTCAAGAGGAGGAAGGAAGCATATGTTAGATATAGGAAGCAGGAAACAGGAAGGGCTCATGAGAAATATATGGTAACCTGAAAGGAGCATAAGAAAGGACAGGAGAAATGTTTGATACATTCCTTTCTTTAAAGTTTTGTAATCCATTACTGTGGAAATGCTCATCAGATCCACACTGTGTTTAATTAGCAGCGTGTTTGATGGTGAACTTTAGTAATGGAAACTGAAATTTGGATTATTCAATGCTTGCTATAATAAAAATGATGAATTAAAAAAATTTAAAAAAACAAAGGGGCATGAGAAGGCCTTGGCATATAGGATTAAGAAGAACCCCAAGGTGTTCTATGTGTATGTGAAAAACAGAAGGATGACAAGAATGAAGGTGGGGCCTCTAACAGATAAAGGAGGCAACATGTGCCTGGAGGTGAATATTTTGCTTCAGTATTCACAAGAGAAAAAGACCTTGATCGGAATGAGGTTGAAATAGAACAGATTTGTGTCCTGGACAATGAAGATTGTTAAGGAAGAGGAAGTGTTGGATATTCTTAAAAACATCAAGATTGATAGGTCCCTGGGGCCAGACACAATATACCCCAGCTTGCTGTGGAATGTGAGAGAAGAAATAGCTGGGCCAGTAGCTATGATCTTTGAATCCTCTTTGGCTGCAGAGGAGGTGCTGGAAGATTTGAGAATGGCAAATGTAGTCCCCCTGTGTAAAAAAGTTAATATAGACCAATGGGAATAATAGACCAGTGAGTCTTAAGTCAGTGGTGTACAAACTATTGGAGAGGATTCTTAAGGATAGGATCTATGAGCATTTGGAGAAGTACAGTCTACTCAAGAATAGTCAGCATGGTTTTGTGAAGGGAAGGTCATGCCTCACGAACCTAATTGTGAATTTTGAGGAGGTAACAAAATAAATTGATGCTGGTAGGGTGGTAGATGTGGTCTACATGGATTTTAGCAAGGCATTTGACAAGGTTTCCCACAAGAGCTATCCAGAGGGTCATAAAGCATGGGGTCAAAGGAACTTTGACTGTGTGGGAAAAAAAATCGGCTTGCAGGAAGAAAGCAGAGAGTAGTAGTGGAAATAAAGTATTCTGCCTGGAGGTCAGTGACTAGTTGAGTGCCACATGGATCTTTTCTGGATGGCCTACTCTTTGTGATTTTTAAAAATGACCTGGATGATGTGGCAGAATGATGTGTGAATAAGTTTGCGGATGACATGAAAGTTGGAGGAGTCATGGATGGAGCTGAAGGCTGTCAAACGTTACAAGAGGATATAGAAAGGATGCAGAGTTGGGCAGAAAAGTGGCAGATGGATTTCAATCAGATAAGAGTGAGGTGCTGCATTTTGAAAGGACAAACCAGAAGGTTGAGTACAGGTTTAATTGTTGGTTCATTAAGAGTGTGGATGAACAGAAGGACCTTGGGGTTCAAATCCAAACATCCCTCAAGGTCGCTGCACAGGTTGATAGGATAGTTAAGAAGGTCTATGGGATGCTGGTCTTCATTAATGGGAGATTGAGTTTAGGAGTAGAGAGGTCATGTTGCAGCTCTATAAATATCTGCTAAGACCACACTTAATGTATTGAGTTCAATTCTGGTCACCCGATTATAGGAAGGATGTAGAAACTATGAAGTGGGTATATAGGAGATTTATCAGGATATTGCCTCGATAGGCAAACAAGTTTTATGAGGCAAGGTTAGCAAGGGCTGGGACTTTTCTCTTTGGAGTGTAGAGACTTGATAGAGGCCTACAAAATTATGGGAGGCATAGATAGGGTGGTCAGCCAGCACCTGTTTCCCAGGACAGAAATAGCAAATACCAGAGGACTTATGTATAAAGTTAAGGGAGGGAAGATTAGGGGAGACATCAACGGTAGGGTTTTTTTACACAGAGAGCTGTAATTGCCTGGAAAGCCTTGTCAGGGATGGTGGTGGAGGCTGAAACATGGAGGAATATGGGGTAGGGTGGGTTTAGTATTTTTTTAAAAGGAATATATGGGCCAGCAAAACATCGAGGGCCAAAGAGCCTGTTCTTTATTACCTCCAACTGTTTTCTAAGCAGCTGGAAGGAAAATACAGTCAATTTTTTCAGGAATGTTACAATGTGGTGTGTTCCAGGCTCACTGATGGATTACACCATTAACCAAATTACACATCCAAATGTCTGAGTTTGTTTGGTTCTCCGAATAACATATTTCTTCTAAATCTGATTAAAGCCTTGCTAATTTTTTTCATGTTCCTTTTGATGATAATTTTCTGACAAAACAAAAGAAATTTGGAGCAGAAGGCAGAGAAAAAGCAGTTGGTGTATCATCAGAAAATACCTTCACGAGGTAGGATGGAAGACACTTGTTGATCTCATCACTCAGCCACTTTCTCAATGTGTTATTGATGTCTATTACCCATTTTGTTTTATATCCTATCAAATCTGGCAAATTATCACTTCCAAAGTAATGAGTAGCTAATGGCAAAATGTCTTCAATTTTTTAAAATATGACTTTGTGGAACTCCATTGAAAAGATTTTACACAACCTATTTTGTCCAGCGCTTTTTACCTTGCCAACTTATAACAACATGTCCTGAATTTTCCAATGATGGCATGCTCAATACTTTGTTCAAGTGCTCCTTCTGGACTTTTACACATCTGCATTTTTACTTGCTCCAAATTGGAAGCCTTGCCTTCATTTGACAAAAGTGTTTATATCCATTTCTTCCTCTAATTATGACCAAACATTCCAGAAACTTTTATTGCACAAGCCACTCTACTTCATTCTCCTCATATTATCCAATTGATCAACTATCCAAATTACATTGCTATACTTTAAACATTTTTGCAATATTACATTTTTTGCTTAAATGCTGCATAATAAATGAATTTGGCAAACTGATTGAAAATAGATTCAATGTAGTTAAAAGTTAAGACTATTAATGAAAAGGAAGGGAATAAAAGTCACATAGATTTTACAATAAATATTTGTAATTCTTCAACTAATTTGATCTTCATTGCTGGAAAATGCAGACATGAACTGTTCCTGGTGTGGCAGCAGGATTTTTCTAAATACCATGTTCGACAGCAAAATGTTCCAATGAAGGATAATTCACACTGCACTCAAAGACTTCACTCTGCTGCAATTCAATTATGTGCAGCTGCTCCTCAACAGTTTCCAATACAGGAAATATTTGGGTATCTCTACAATCACGTTGAATCTAAAATGGAGCCAACATAAATAGCTGCAGTTTGTGTCCAATTTCACTCAATTGAACTTTAAATATTATTCTTTCTTACAAACAAGTCATGTGGTACTAACTTTCGGTTTGCAACAAATCAAAAGAGTCTGCTGTTCAATCAACTTTCTGATACATTTCATGTTTAGATACTCACTAATATGTCATTGTAGCTGATTTAGTTGTTACAGCCTGAGTGCCATGATACTAGAGCAACAGCACATAGAAGCAAAAATAAAAACTGCTGGAGAAACATGACATTTGTGGAGGCAGAGGGATAATTGATCTTTTGGGTTAGACCTTACATTAGAAGTGTAGATATACCCAGTATTAAGCATGATGAAGCAGACTTTGGTAGGCAATAGGTTGAACCAGGTGAGAAGGGAATCGATGGGCAGATGGAGTCAGGAGGGGAAGAGTGGAGATGGAAAAAACACACGCACACACACAATGTCTGCATCACCTTCTTTGCAAGTAGAGGGTATTAATCAAACCGGGTGCTAATATAAATAAATAAGGTTTTCATATTTGAACAAATGTGTCATAATTCTTTCTTATATTGCAAGTGATCTTCTCTAGGGAAATGCAACTCTGCATTTCCATATTCCATCATGAGGTGGTTAACTGGGAGTCAGACTTCCATGAAACTGCTATACACTTCCTGGCTACAGCTAAGGCTACCTTCACAAAATAAGTTTATTGTTTTGATAACTTAGAACTCATGTTGCCAATGTCTTCAAAAAGATACACTTCTGGATCTTGTGGAAAATCCACTTTTTAAATTTTCTGAAGAATGTCTCACAAATTCATCCAAAAAGGTCTTACCTCTCACCACATCTAAAGCAGATTTCCAATAAATCAGATTTTAATTTATGTAATTGTTGTAGTATGGGGAATAACTGATGTAAGAAATTATCTTGCACCAATTTCTATCTGTTATTAATGATTCCAGTCATACCGTTCTTACATAGGTCTTGCCACTACTCTTCATTAATTTTTGTATCTAAGTCCAACTTCCATCTCTCCCTAGATCTATGCAAGTTTGGTTTCAGATTCTCACTTTGGAATATATATTACATTCTCAAGATAAATTTATATACATTCTCCTGTCGAATTAGAATCTCCACGTTGTTGCATCTAGGTAAAATCACGTCTAGCCCTAATTTTCCCCTTAAGAAAGATTTTAGTTGCAGATAGGAGAAGAATGTTCCAGTAGACAAATCAGATTTATTTCTTAATTGTTCAAATATCATAAACTGTCTGTATATAACAATCTTTGATATATCTGATCCTTTTCTGGCACCAGATGTCCGTATCGTCGCATTACCCATAGTCAAAGGCATTAAATTATTTTGGGTCAAAGGTATTTTTGGAGATATCCCAATTTTTAATCCAATATATTGATTAATTTTTTCCAAATTTGTAGTATATGTTTTCATATCGGGTTATTTAATTTCTTTGAAATTAATTTAATATTCCATTTGTAAATAAATTCTCTTGCTCTCTTTTCATCTATCAAGCATATTCCAATTTGTTCCCAGGACAGGATAGTCTCTTCATCGGGTAATTTTAGACCCCCTAAATTATAATCCCACGTTAATTTCTCCACAGAGATGCTAGCTACCTTACCATTCCATAGGAACCTCCTGACACCTTTGTTAAGTATCTTTAAAAAGTTCTGGGGTAATGAAATGAGAAATGATTGAAAAAGATACTGAAGACTTGGCATCACCTTCATTTTTATACAGTCAACCTTGCAATGTTATAGGCAGAGCTTTCCATCTAGCTAGGTTCTCCCCAATATTCTGGAGCAAGGGGAGGTAATTAAATTTGTACAAATTACATAAATTTTTATCTACTTTTATTCCTAAATATTTTATGCCTTCTTCTGGTCACCTGCTGAACTGACTTCATTGTTGATATTGTCTATAATCCCTATTTGTTAAAGGCATAATTTCACTCTTATCCAAATTCACCTTATAACCCAAAACTTTCCCATAATCTTCCAGTGTGGACCTTAACTTAGTAGAAACTTCCCCTGATCTTTCAATCAGCAAAAAGATTGATTTTATGATCTACCTGGCCTACCCTGAACCCCATTATGTCTGGATCCCATCGAATGGTTTCCACCAGTGGTTCTATTGCCAGTATGAACAGCACTGGGGATAATGGGCAGCATGTCTACTGGACCTATTCAATGGAAAGGTTGGAGGCATTTGTCCATTTGTAATAATTTTAGCTTGGGGTTTATGCTAAAGTGTCTTCACCCAATTAATAAATTTCTCTAGTACCTTGAAAAGAAAATTCCATTCCAATCTGTCGAAGACCTTTACCGCATCTAGAGCCATGACCACTCCCAGACCTGGTCCAACTGTGCTAAATGTATTACAGAACATAATCTAGTTATGTTGTTTGTTGATTGTCTCCTTTCTACAAATCTAGTTTGATCTGGATTCATCAATTTTGGTAGATATTTTTCAATTATTTTATACTCAGTATTCAGTAAAGAGATTGATCTATAGGAGGCAGGGTTTAAGGGATTCCTGTGTTTTTTGAGGGGATTACTGTGATGATAGCTGTTGAGAAAGATTCTGAAAAAGTATATGTCTCTACTGCTTGATCCACCACCTTCATAAGAAGATCTTTAAATTCTTTACAGAATTCAGTGGGGAAACCATCCTCCTCTGGTGATTTTCCAGCTTATAAAGAGCTCAAAATCCTTGTAATCTCTTCATTTGAAAAAGGGATGTTCAGCCCTTGTCTGTCTTCTTGATCTAAATTTGGTAGGTGTAATGGGTGCAAGAACTAATCTATTTTTGTATGATCTTTCCCAAATTCAGATTTATATAATTCTTTATAAAATCTTTCAAATGTTTCATTTATTTCTTTAGATTTATATGAGATCTTACCATCCCCTGTTTGGATTGCATTAATTGTTCTTGAGGTTTCATCTGCCCTTATTTGCCAGGACAAGATTTTATGGGTTTTTATCCCCCAGTTCATAAAACTGGTATCTAGATCTTAAAATTACTTTTTTTTCCATCTTGTATGTTTGCTATTTCAGTTTATTGTTCATCAGATTTCTATATTTCTCTTCCATACCCTTCCTTTGGTAATCTTTTTCCAATTGAGCTATCCTAACTTGCCTCATATGTCTCTTTTTTATACTTTTTGTACATCCAATTAATTGGTCCCTTAAATAAGCTTAAAAAGTGTCCCAAATTAAGAAGTTGTCTTCAGTAGAGGGGTAGTTCATTTCACAGAACAACTAAATTTGAGCTCTAAAAAAACTACAAAATTCAGGTTTTCCCATTATTTAAGCACCGTCATGGTTTGTTTGTCTGGCATTATAATGGATAACGCCAAGAGTGCATGATCTGACAGTAGCCAAGCTGTATGTTTGGTTTTCCCTATCCTACCCTCGAATTGAGCTGAGGCCAAAAATAATTCAATTCTAGTGTAGGAATCAGGTTGTCTAGAGTAAAAAAGAATATCTCTTTCTTTCAGATTCATTCTTCTCCAGGCGTCATTAAGGTTTAGATATTTCATAAAGGCTAGGGTAGAATTATCCACCCTGGCCTTGGTTACTTTCTTTGGGTAGTTAATTGATTCTGTATTAATATAAGTTTATTGATCACTTCATCAATTATATAAGGGAGGGAGGTAGGGAGGGAAGGGGATTAACACATAATCTGTATATCAAGTTGATTTGTTTATGGTTTGTTGAGTCTGTAAAAATCAAAAATAAAATATTTTAAAAAAAGAGTGGAGATGTATGGAGACAATAAAAGGCTATCTCTACTTTCCAGAATCAATTAAAGGAAGGAAGGCGATGAGGGACCAGATAAGGGTGGAATGATGAAGAGATGAAATCAGTGAGGGAAGAGAGAGGAGACCCTGTGGGTATTTAGGCAGGTAGAACCAGATGTGGAAGAGAGATGAAACTGGGAAGTGTGAGGTGAGAAGGCAGGGATTTGAACAGATGAGGGAGTGAGAGAAACTGATAGGAAAAGGAACAGGCAGCAGGTTACCTGAAATTAGAGTGCTCTATATTCTTACTATTTGGCTGTAGACTACTCAGGCAGAATATGAGGTGTTTTTCTCCAGTTTGCTTTTGGCTTTACCCTGGCAGTGGAGATGACCAAGATCAGACAGATTGGTGTGGGAATAGCAATGGGAGTTGAAACATGAAGCAACTGAGAGCAAAAGATGGCGATTGTGGACAAAGTGAAGGTGCTCAGCAAAGTGTCTAATAGACCTGCTGATTTCCTCCAGCAGTCTATCATTTGTTCCAAATTCCAGCATCTGCAATCTTTCTTGTGTCACCAACACATTGAATTTTCCTTTGTTATCCAAACTATACTCTGACACAGTCAGACCTCACATTTCTTTAAATGTTAAAAGTGATTCCAATTTATTTTGTTATACTGTACTTTAAAGAAACATAGGAAAATTGTAGTAAATGTTCCATGTGAGTTTATACAAGTACAATGCACAGATGTGCCAAAATTCTTACTCGCTGCAGCAAACTACGTTCCAACTACAATAGTAATACGTTATCACAATATTTCAAGGCAGAAAAAGAGTTTATAATTATCAACAAAGATAAATAAATATTCACAGTTATGAATAGTGAAAGAGAAAAGTGATGTTTCACTACTGCAGACAGATATTTCAGGTGCTCCTTTGGTAGTTTCTGATTAGGACTAGAGTAGTATGGAGACAGTGCAAGAGCCTGATAGCTGTTGGATAAAATATATTCCTGAAAATGGAGGTGCTCTACCTTCTGTTTGAAGGGAGTAGAAAAAGAACCTGTGTTCAGGGTGATGTGGGTCCATTATGATGTTGGAAGCCCTCTTGAGTCAGTGTCTCGCGTGAACACTTTCAATGGATGGGAGGCCCTGGCTAAGTTTATCACATTCTGCAGCTTTCTACATTCCTGGGCACTCATGTTTTCAAGTAGGCGATAATACAACCAGTCAGTATACTTTCTACCTGTAGAAGTTTGATAGAGTATTTTTGACATGCTTATCTTCTTAGAATTCTTAGAAAGTAGGGTCACTGAAGTGTCTTCTTCATGGTTAGAGGAAAAATTCTATGAATACAAAGGAGAAGGATTCCTGGAATAAAATGCTGGAGGCAACTGGAATGGTCTAATTTGGTTTTGTTTTGTATAAAAAGGAAGAATGAATTAAAAATTTTGTACATGGATCTTTTCAGAAGTGTAACAATATAATGGAGTTGCATTTGAAATTATGCAGTTCAATCCAACACTAGGGTCTTAAATCTTAACAAAGGAAACCATAAAGGTATCAGGAGAGAGTTGGCCATACATTATTAGGAATGTATATTAAAAAGCTTGACAGTGGTAATGGCTAACATTTAAAGAAATAATACATAAATTTCAAAAAAAATGTTAAGTTTCAAAAATCCAAGAGGAAAAGTGATTTAGATATGGTTGGCAAGAGAAATTAAAGATGGCTGTAAATCAAAGGTAGAAATAGTAGCAGGTCTTTGAATTGGGAGTAATTTAGAATTCTGCAAGAGGACAAGAAATTTATTTTTTTAAAAAGACACAATAAAAATGAGACTACACTGATATGAAACAAAAAAAAATGTATTGAAAGGCAAATGTGAGTACGTTACAGGTAAAGGCAGATTTTGTAATGGGATAAGGAAAGATTAGCAAAAATTAAACAATTTGTTCTTTGTGCCTGAACAGACAAAATTTCCAGAAACATTAGCAAACTAGTTATCTATATTAAAGAATTGAAGGAAATAGTCTTGATCAAAAATAACAGGGAGAAGTTGGTGTAGGCCAGTGGTTTTTCAAACTGCTCCCCTAAACTCACATTCCACCTTAAGCAATTCCTACACCATGAGTGATTAGTAAGGGATTGTTTAAGGTGATATGTGAGTGTGATGGGAAGGTTGAGAACCACTGATCTATATCCAATTGTTACTGAAATATTTTGCTTGACAAAAATTGTCATTGGCCCATTTCCTTTGGAGTTATGAAACCATGCACATAGCGAGTCAAATAATTCTGATTAAAACAGTGGTTTTCAAACATTTTTTAAGCAATCCCTTACTAATCACAGAACACATAGCATAGGGATTGTTTAAGGTGGAATGTGAGTTCAGAGGAGTAGTTGAAAACCACTGGTGTAGGCCTATAAATCCCAAGGCCCTAATGATTTATATCCCCCAGAATTTTGTAAGAGTTAGTGGCAGATGGAGTTCAATCCCGACAAGTGTGACATAAAGGATTTTGGAAGAACAAACTTGGTTAATGATAAGATTCTTTACATGAGGTCCAAGTCCATATATCCCTTAAAGTTGATAGAGTAGTTAAAAGGCATATGGTTTTCAGTTGAGGGATTAAGTTCAAGAGCTGTAAGGTAATGTTGCAGTTTCAAGTTGGTTAAACCACACTTGGACAATTGCATTCAGATTTGGTCATAGCATCAAGATTTGGAGAGCCTGGGAAGTTGACCCTGGAAGATTACTGCCTACTGATAGGCAAAGAGACACACTCTCCACCTGCAGCAACCCAAAATTAGATCAGAGATATTTCTCTGAGTTTGCACTGTCAAATGCATGGTAAATGCAGGAAACTGGTCAAAACTTTCCCCAACACACATGCACAAAATGTCAGAATGGAGAGCCTCAGGTTTTGAAAATTAATCCCTTTGAAATGAATGAAACTGAATTTTAAAAGTGGAAGGCAGAATGTAACTGCTTCAGAGAGGATGCAGAGGAGATTTATAAGGATGTTGCCTGCATTGGAGAACATGTCGTATGAAATAATATTGACATAGCTAGAGCTTTTCTCTTTGGAGTAATGAAGGATGAGAAAAGACAAAGATTATGAGGGGCATGGATAGGGTTGGCAGCCAACACCTTTTCCCCAAGGCAATAAATCGCAAATACCAGAGGATATCTGTTTAAGATGAGTGGAGGAAGATTTAGGGGGATATCAGATGTAAGTTTTTTTCCAATAACACTGGTTGATACCTGGAAAGTATTGCTGAGGCTGGTGATGGAGACTGGTACTAAAGGGACATTCAGAAGACTCTTTGATAAGCACCAGGAAGTAAGAAAAATAGAGAGTTATGGATGTAAGGTAGGCAAAAACATTAGATGTTGTGGAGTAGGGGTTTATATAAGTTGTTACGACATCATACTGTGTTACATTGTTGTGTCTTGTATATTCCAGATAGCGTGGAAGCTCTGGTTATCACCTTCTTAAACTCTATATATTTCTGGAATTGTTCTTGTGGATTGTTGGGAAGCAAATGTGAACCAAAGGATTAAAGAAAAGAGCAAGTGAGTAAATAAGAAATTATTGTGATTAATGGATTTTTGGATATTTAGAAAACCATGCAATATGGGAATAGTGCAGGATTATGTTGTAAAGGTAAAAGATCAGCCATGATCCTGATTTATGACAGACCAGGTTTGAAAGCCAAATGGCCTGTTTCATATTTTTTATGTTCTTATGTTCTCCTTGAATCTTACCAAATTCTTGTCTATCAGAACATATGACACATATCACAATGTTAGTTCCAGATATTGCTCTGTGTAAAATGCTTGCTATCTGTGTTTCCCCGCACTAAAGCACACCTCGTTTGTGCAGCCCTTTTAAGTAATGTGATAAGCTGTTGATGAAATGCAAGGATTTCTTGCTGTACTCTTTTAAATGAATGCATTTAAACTACTAAGAACTTCTATGAAAGATATGGAAAAGTGTAAAGGTTAAAACCTAGTGTTTTTAATTCTTAGTTAATTTTGTGCCTGTTTCTTTAAAACAACTATTGTTTGTAGTGTTACTATAGTGATTATGAAGTAATATGTCATAATATCCAAGCAGGCTAATAGCTTGACCTCTCATTCTACAAGATGTGCAGGAAGCGTGAGACAAATTTATTTGAATTTTGTATCTCTTTAAGATTGTGCAATTCTTTAACGTTTCTATATCTCTTTCTATATCTCTTTAAGATTTTATATCTTTATATACCCTTTGTATACAGTAAATGCTTTATTATTCATCGTTATGAAAATTATAATGTGAAGCTATGCAAAATGTTTATCTGTTTTATCAACAAATTAAAACTACATAAAGTAACAGCCACAGAGTTTGATTTGTTGGATTAAAGAGATCTAAATTTGGGATATCTCTTTGGAAGATTATACATTGAAATTATGATATATTTGATTAAGGAAAGTGTCCTCCATAATAAGTGTGTCCTGTAGTTTGACGTAGCACAAGAATCTTCGTTATTATTCAATGAATAATGACAATGTGGCTTTAAACAAAAAATATGTAGCAGAAAATTCTCAGCTCTTCCCACACTCACAATCTGTCTGTCACCCTTCACTCCCTCCCAGATTCATATTAGCCGTATATCACCCCTTCCTCCTTATGTATGCCTCCTCCCTTCTCCTCAATCAGTCTTGTTGAAGGGTTTTGTGTGGAAATGTTGACAGATACTTTTTTCTCCCACTGATGCTGCTCAATCTGCTGAGTTTCTCTGGCAGATTGTGCTTTGCTCCAAATTGCAGTGTCTGCAGTGCAGAAAATGATCTGCTGAACATTGTGCAATAATCAGGCATTTAACAAGCAACGAACATCAATCTACTTGATCTCTTAGCAGCTCAAGTGTAAATAATGCCAAAGAAAGGTCTGCAGAGAGATGCCCCAATGCTCTCCCATGCCCCAGGCCACACTGCAAACAAGGTAGAGATTCAGGTCACAGCCAAAACTTACTCTTACTAAAGAGTACTCAAACCTTCTATGGCTAAAATAGGAAAATGTTTACATATAGAAATATTTTGCCATTTCCCTAAGTGGTGAGCTTCAAATTCCCGGCAGACAGAATATCTTCTGCCATTGTCAATTTGTTGTTCAGCTGCCTTGCCCTTCAGTGCAGGCAATCATGTCTCTCCATTCAGAGTTGCTTAATGGAGCAAAAGTTCTCAGCCACTCACACCACTGGAAACCTTTCCACCATACTACAAAGAAAGATTAAACTAGTTTGGCAGGGGAGTGCTATTTACAATGCAGCTCTCTTGCAAAACATAGGTTTGGAGAGCCTGGGAAGTTGACCCTGGAAGATTACTGCCTGCTGATAGGCAAAGAGACACACTCCACCTGCAGCAAACCAAAATTAGATCAGAGATATTTCTCTGAGATTGCACTGTCAAATGCATGGTAAAGAGCAAGCTGCATGTTGCCTTCCACTTTTAAAATTCAGTTTCATTCATTTCAAAGGGATTAATTTTCAAAACCTGAGGCTCTCCATTCTGACATTTTGTGCATGTGTGCTGGAGAAAGTTTTGACCAGTTTCATGATGGTTCATTAATTCTGCATCTTATTAGGCTTTAAACCAGCAAGTAGTCTTCAGTCTGGGAAAATAAAGTTGAAAATATTAGTGACAATATTTGGACAGCTGTCCTACAAAGGTTGTTACTCCTTCTGCTGGAGTCTGGTAAGATCATCTTTAAATAAAAATGATGTACCAGAAAATTCCCAACATCATCCCTCATCCTCCCAATCTGTCTGTAATGATTCACCCCTTCCTACTTCACTAACCTCTGTCTCACCCCTCTGACCTTCTCCTCCATATACTGGCATCCACCCCTCTCCATGATCAGTCTTGAAGGGTTTTGAGAAGAAACATTGACAGTGCAGCCACTGAAAATACAGTGGTGGCTGATGAAGCAAAATAATGACACACCCAGTTGCAGGTAAATCAGAACTCATTTACTTGAGTAACACGTATTCTCTTAAAACACTGAACCCACTTGCACCACATGACATTATGACATCCCATGTCAGTTCGCTAGACTTCTGGGAGTTGTAATCTATCTATAGCACCGCTACACCAGTTCCTTTTTTCCTCCATTGATGTTGCTCGACCTGAAACACAACTTTCAAATAAACTGTTTATTCTGACTCTCATATCTACTATAGATATATGGCACGGTGATAGGCCCTTTCAGCTCATGGGCCCACGTCACCAAATCACACTCAACTGAGTGTATGCATGTTTTGAAGACCTTGTTATAAATACAAAAAGGACGATCTATAATTTTAAGCTAAATCAAAAGTATAATTTATTATTAAAGTCTAGGGATAATTACCTAGATAAGATTTTTAAATTACAGGAGCAAATCTTCAACTTTTATTTTTGGATACTACATGGGATTCTACCTTAAAAATGGTAAGTTCATCTTCTTTGTGTGCCTGACATTTGCTTTTACAATTTAAGTGATCTTACTTTTCTAAAGTTCAATTGGCTAAATTTTACTCCAACCTTTCCTCGAAATGTGACAGGAGTAAAACTGAAGAAGGTAGTTTGTTACATGTTTTAGTCTTGATCCTCTCTTTTCATTTTTGGAAAAATATCTTTTGTACATTATCTTTAGTTCTCAATGTGAATCTGATACCTAATCCTATAATTGCCCTTTTCTGGATCAACTAAGACCATTGAGTGCTTGACGTCCTGTTTTGCGAAAACTGCCAAAATGTTTGGCCTGGAAGTCAGCCTGAAGAAAACTGAGGTCCTCCATCAGCCAGCTCCCCACCATGACTACCAGCCCCCCCACATCTCCATCGGGCACACAAAACTCAAAACGGTCAACCAGTTTACCTATCTCGGCTGCACCATTTCATCAGATGCAAGGATCGACAACGAGATAGACAACAGACTCACCAAGGCAGATAGCGCCTTTGGAAGACTACACAAAAGAATCTGGAAAAACAACCAACTGAAAAACCTCACAAAGATAAGCGTATACAGAGCCGTTGTCATACCCACACTCCTGTTCGGCTCTGAATCATGGGTCCTCTACCGGCATCACCTACGGCTCCTAGAACGCTTCCACCAGCGTTGTCTCCGCTCCATCCTCAACATTCATTGGAGCGCCTTCATCCCTAACGTCGAAGTAGTCGAGATGGCAGAGGTCGACAGCATCGAGTCCACGCTGCTGAAGATCCAGCTGCGCTGGGTGGGTCACGTCTCCAGAATGGAGGACCATCGCCTTCCCAAGATCGTGTTATATGGCGAGCTCTCCACTGGCCACCGTGACAGAGGTGCACCAAAGAAGAGGTACAAGGACTGCCTAAAGAAATCTCTTGATGCCTGCCACATTGACCACCGCCAGTGGGCTGTAATCGCCTCAAACCGTGCATCTTGGCGCCTCACAGTTCGGCGGGCAGCAACCTCCTTTGAAGAAGACCGCAGAGCCCACCTCACTGACAAAAGGCAAAGGAGGAAAAACCCAACACCCAACCCCAACCAACCAATTTTCCCCTGCAACCGCTGCAACCGTGTCTGCCTGTCCCGCATCGGACTTGTCAGCCACAAACGAGCCTGCAGCTGACGTGGACAATTACCCCCTCCATAAATCTTTGTCCGTGAAGCCAAGCCAAAGAAGAAGACCATTGATCTGAATGTAACTATGTCTCAATCCCATGTAGTCTCTTTTGCCTTCCTTATTGCTAAATGTTCAATAGCTATCTGATATGATGGCATCACTAACTTTGGAAAAAATCAGACGGTCTATTGTAATGAATTTATATTTTCTACATTTATGGGGTCCTTTTATTAATTATTTTTTGTAATTTATAAGATCACTTGGATCATGCTTTGTGAGTTTGTGGTTTCTTTTTATGGTAGTGAAATTATAGATAAAGATAAAGAAGTTGACAACAGATTGGCAAAGGCAAACAGCACATTCAACAGGCTGTACAAAAGAGTCTGGAACAACAAGCATCTGAAGAAAGACACAAAGATCAACATGGACAAAGCCACTGTACGAACCACCCTTCTGTATGCCTCTGAGTCGTGAGTCACCTACCGTCACCACCTACAACTCCTTGAGCACTTCCACCAGCGTTCCCTCCACACCATCCTTAACATCTACTGGAGTGACTTCATCATCAATATTGAAATCCTTGAACAGACAGAGGTTACAGCATTGAGACCATGCCATTGAAAATGTAGCCTCGCTGGGTAGGGCACATCTCTAGTGTGAAGAACCATCACTTGCCCAAGATTGTGTTGTATGGCGAACTCTTCAGTGGCCACCGTGACAGAGGGGCTCCAAAAAGGAGGTACAAGTACTCTCTGAAGAAATCCCTTGGTGCCTGTCACATTGATCATTACCAGTGGTCTGCTGTCGCCTTCGATTGCGTGGCCTGGATACACACCATTCACCAGTCTGACTCCTTCTTCGAGAACATGTGCAGGGCTGGCCTTGAGGACAAAAGGAGATGGAGGAAGAACCAGGACACAGCAACATCAAACACAGAACAGAATTTCCCTTGAAGCCGATGCAGCCAGGCACGTCTGTCTCGCATCGGCCTCGTCATCCACCAGCGAGCCTGCAGCAGACGTGTACAGCCCCCTTCCTAAATCTTCATTCACAAAGCCAAGCAAAGATGAATGAAATATGTACTGACCAGATAACTTGATAAGGGAAGGAGATAGAATTTGTATTATAATGTAATCTTTACTATTATAATGTAATCTTTACTATTTTTAAAATCTTTGTCAATTAGCCAATTAGTTGTTTAAATGTTTACTACTATTTTTTCTGCTTGACTGTTATGATATTGAGTTTATATATAATAGTTTTATTTTTCTTATATAGCTGTTTCTTTTTCTCTATATTCCTTTTTATATATTACCTTTGATTAATGGCTTTTACTTATGTACTATTTCTATAAAATACAATAAAAATATTGAGAAAGATTTTTTAAAACGATGCTCATAGTGACTGACATCCTAATGAAAGGCAGAAGAGTTTGTCTCCAACATAAAAATATTCTACTTCATTTCAATATTTCTAAATGTGGTATTGTAGCGGCAGCTACTCTGCTACTGAAAGAACACACAACCAGGCGGGTTGAGCTCAGTGAGCAGAACTGATTTATTGCAGGCTGCTAGGCTGGACTTGTACTCCCAGCCCAGACCTGGCTGAGAACCGCACTGGGGGGCGCTGACATCACCCGGGCATCACCTGGTCCCCCAGCATGGGGTTCTGAGCCCTGTGCTGAGAAGAAGGGGAAACCCCCAATGATGCCGTTTTGGCTGGCTGCCCTGCTGCGTGGATTACAAGCGGAGCCGGTTCGTCTGCCTAGTGGTGTGCCACCACACAGGCCCCACCCCCAAAGAACTGGTGCCAATGTCCTTTTTAGCTGGGCGGCCTCTCTTCTTGGGCTGGGCCACAATCACTGGTTCGGTGGGGTCAAGGTCCACTGTCTTCAGCCTGTCCACAGTAAAGAGTTCCCGCCTGCCGCCAATGTCCAGTGTGAACGTAGATCCTGAAAGCTGGACAAACTTGTTCGGCCCCTTGTAAGGTCTCTGCAGAAGAGCCGCGAGCGGGCCCCGCCGATTAAAGACGTATTCTCGCTGGGGACATGAGATGGCCGTGTGCCATGTCTGGGCGGCGGTGGGGGTGTGAAGGAGTCGAAGCGGGCCCGAAGGTGGGGAAGCAGCTTGTGCGACGACCGCTGGGGGTTGTGAGGCGCATTGATGAACTCACCAGGAAGTGCCAGTGGTGCACCGTAGACCAGCTCAGCTGATGACGCCTGCAGATCCTCCTTGGGCGTGGAGCAGATGCCCAGGAGCACCAAAGGCTGTTTGTCCACCCAGTCAGGACCGGTGAGGTGGGGCGTAAGTGCTGACTTAAGGTGGCAGTGTAGACGCTCGACCAGCCCATTGGCCTGCGGGTGATAGGTTGTGGTGTGGTGTAGCTCGATCCCCAACCAGTTGGTGAGCTGTGCTCAGAGTGCAGAGATTAACTGTGCACCCCCATCACTGGTGAGGTAATTCAGAACGCCGAACCGGGAGACCCAACCGTGCAACAGCGCTCAGGAGCAGGAGTCCATGGAGGCGTCTGGCATTGGGATCACCTTTGGCCAATGAGTGGTGCGGTCCACCACCGTGAACAGGTAACGGTTGCCCCGGGAAATAGGTAAGGGCCCGACTATGTCCACGTGAATATGGTTAAACCGTTCCCGGACATGCTCGAACTCTTGCACAGGCACCCTGGTGTGTCTGTGTACCTTGGACATTTGGCAATGGGTGCATATTCTGGCCTAGCTTGCGATCTGCTTCCACAGCCCGTGCCAGACGAATGCTCTGCCACCATCCGGACCATAGACCTGATAGACGGGTGCAAAAGGGTGTGGATGACTTGCCTGCACAACTGCTAGGGAACCACTGGCCGCGGGATGCCCATGGAGACATCGCACAGGACGGTGCTTCCACCGCTCGGAGTCGGGAGGTCTCAGAACCTCAGGTCCGTGTTGGCAGTCCTGAAGCCTCGCATCTCCTCATTGGACTTCTGCTTCTGGACCCAGGCGAGCTGGTTGAAGTTGAGGCCGGGCATCAGCACACAGATGGCAAGTCGCAAAAGTGCATCAGCGACCACATTGTCCTTCCCCACCTTGTGCCGAATGTCAGTGATAAACTCTGACACGAAGGAGAGGTGACGCTGCTGGCGGGCCGACCATGGATCCGTCGCTATTGCGAGTGCCTGGGTGAGGGGTTTATGGTCAGTGAAGATGGTAAAATTCCTCCCCTCCAAGAAATAGTGGAAATGCCGTACCGCCAGGTACATGCCCAGTAGCTCACAGTCAAAAGCGCTATACTTGGGCTCTGATGGGCGGAGAAGCCGGCTGAAGAATGCCAGTGGCTTCCATTGTGTGTTCACCTGCTGCTCCAGGACGGCACTGATGGCTGTGGCAGAGGCATCTACAGAGAGCACCATATGTAGGTCGGTGTGTGAGTGGGTGAGCATGATAGCCTTTGCAAGGGCATCCTTGGTGACCTCGAATGCACTGCAGGCCTTTGGGGTCCAGCTGAGCGTTTTGTGCTTGGCTGCAATGAGGGCGAATAGCGGCTGCATGTGCGCAGCTCCCAGGATGAATTGGTTGTAGAAGTTTACCATACCCACGAAGTCCTGCAGCCCCTTGAGATTGTCTCAATGTGGGAACTCCTTGATAGCGGCGAACTTCGTAGCAGCGGGCGTGGTTCCCTTGGCCGTGATGGTATGGCCCAGGAATTGCATGGACTTTTTCCCAAACTGGCACTTGGCCAGGTTGATGGTGAGGCCGAAGTTGGCCAGCTGGGAGAAGAGGGTGCGCAGGAGGGCCTTGTGTTCTGCCCGATCCCTGCTGGCAATGAGGATGTCATCTAAGTAAATGAAGACAAAATCCGGGTTCCTGCCCACTGAGTCCTGAGGCGCTGGAAGGTCTGACCGGCGTTAATGAGCCCAAATGGCATGTGAAGGAATTCGAACAAGCCGAAGGGAGTGATGATGGCCATCTTTGGTATGTCCATAGTGTTCACCGGGATTTAGTGATACCCGCACACCAGGTCAACCTTAGGGAAAACCGTCGCACCATGCAGGATGGCTGTAAAGTCCTGGATGTGAGGGATGGGGTAACAGTCAGGAACTGTCACCTCGTTGAGCCGTCGATAGTTTCCGCAGGGGCGCCATCCACCGGAGGCTTTCGGGACCAGGTGGAGCGGTGAGGCCCACAGGCTGTCAGACTCTGAAAACTCCTCCTTCGCCACCGGGAGCTTGTCAGGCGGGAGCCGGCATGCCTTGGCACAAACCAGTGGGCCCTGGGTGGGGATGTGGTGGAACACCCCGTGATGCGGCGAGGCAGCGGAGAACTGTGGCTTGAGGAGGGCTGGAAACATCCAGGATTCGCTGGAACTCATCTCTGGTCGTGCTGATCGTGGCCATCTGTGGCTGCTCTGTGCAAGAGGCATCGAAGTGAACAGCCTGGAAAGTACAGGTATCCACCAGGCACCTACCTCGAATGTCCACCAGAAGCCCGTGGGCAAGGAAAAAGTCGCACCCAGGATGCCGGTCAGAAGGGACGAGATGGTGAACCTCCACGAGAACTTTCGTCAGCCGATCTGGAAGTGGACTGTCTTTCTCTATACGTCCAGATCTCTGTTGCATTGGACGCATGGAGGGGAGGTCCTCGAGGTCGGTTCCTGGACTCGATGGCCGTGGCTGGGATGATGCTGATCTGGGCCCCAGTGTCACAAGGAACTGCTGGCTGCTGACTGAGTCCCACAGGTAGAGGTGGATGTGTCCTTGGTCAGCCGCCGCAGCCATTAACAGCGGAAAGCCTGCACGTTTCCCTGGAACGAGCAGGCTGATGACACTTCTGAGCCTTGGCTCCCCAGCGCTGGTGGTAGAAACAGAGGCCTAGAGTGGATGCCATGCCCATGGTTATGCTCTTGGTGGCCCCTACAGGGGCCGGATGCTCTACCGCAGCGCTAGGGGTGGGCTTGGCATGGTCATGCCCATGCCTCGTGATCTGCTGGACCACCGAGCCCTCCAGGTATCGCTCAAGCCATAGCTCTTGGGCCTTCTGAGCAACCTTCCTCGGGTTGGTAAAGCTCTCTTGGGCCAGTAACGGCCGGATGTCCTCGGGCAGATGGTCGAGGAAATTGCGCTCAAAGAGTGGGCAGTTGGTGTGCTGTCCCATGAGCGTGAGCATCTCGTCCATCAGCTCCATTGGGGACCTCTCCCCCAGGACATTGAGGTGCACCATCCAAGCGGCATACTGGTGCCTGGATAGTCCGAGGAATCCGGTGAGCACTCGCTTGATGGTCTCGTATTTGTCTTTGGCGGGTGGGTGCTGAACAAGGTGCAGCATGTGTTTTGTGGTGGCCTGGTCCAGGGCGGCGACCACATGGTAGAATTTGGTCATGTCGGATGAAATCTGGCAGAAGTGAAACTGAGCCTCCACGTGGCTGAACCAGGTCTCTGGCTCCTGAACCCAGAATTCAAGCATCTTGACAGTTATAGCACTGATCCCAGGTTCGCTCATGATGGGTTCAAAGATGTTTAAACCAGTCAGGGTCACAAATTGTAGCAGCAGCTACATTGCAACTGAAAGAACACACAACCAGATGGATTGAGCTCAATGAGCAGAACTGATTTATTGCAGGCTGCTGGGCTGGACTTATACTTCCAGCTCGGACCTGGCTGAGAACCGCACTGGGGGCGCTGACATCACTTGAGCGTCACGTTGTCCTCCAGCATGGGGTTCTGAGCCCTGTGCTGAGAAGAAGATGAAACCCCCCCAATGGCGCCATTTTGGCAGGCTGCCCCACTGCATGGATTACAAGCGGGGCCGGTTCGCCTGCCTAGTGGTGTGCCGCCACAGTATGTTCCTTAATATTTGTGCATCTTAAATATGCAAGCAGATTAGAGATATGCCATAAAAGAAGAATGTATAAGTGATTAATAGACTGGCGTATATTTATAATTGAATGCCATATTTTTATAATTGAATGCCAATTATCATCTTATGCAGGCTCTTCATCTCCACTAATGCTTCCTTCTGAGAAGGAATACTCATCTGTTAGCCAAATTTTTCTGAGATTAATCTGGAACACAACAATGCTGTTTTACCCCAAATCCCAGTCAAAGCTGAGATGCATAACGTTTCTGCTATGAGTAGACAACAATTGTATCTAATAATTTAATTATAACATGCCTTTGGAAAATTGATGAAAGAAATAGTAAAGTATTCTGTAAAGTTTTCTAAAATAATATATTTTTAATTTAGAGTCCAACACTGGATCTTGGACCTGGACCCTTACAAATTTTAATGTGTAGATTGTTTCCAAAATGTAGTTACAATGGGATACCGATTTTCCAATCTGCAGTTTTCCTCTTGCCAGAATTAATATATTCTTGTGCTCCATCACACAATTCATTATTGATGACAGTGTTAAAATGTATTTAATTTTTTAACAATCCTACAACAATTATTATATTTTATCAGTGTTAGTAAAAGGTGCAGGGTAACTTTTCGCTTTCAATTTTATTGCTGTTGTCAGACTGGCTGTTAAACACTTCACCCGACAAGTTCTGCCACTTCCTCCAATTTTTAAACATTGAAAAGACCAAAGGTATAATTTTCCTGCCACAAGCATTGTTTTCTTGGCAGCTATTCCAACCTGCTCCCTGGCCACAGTCTCATATTGAACCAAGCTGCATACAATCCTATTTGACCTCAAACTGAGCTCTGATGCTACATCCTTTCCATGTGATTGTCAATGCATATCCACAACATTATTGTTCATATCCTACTTGCCTCAATTTTGCAGTTTCTGTCACCTCCATGATCAGTAAGTCCAATCTTTCTTCTGTGAATTTTCCCATCTTCTACCTAAAAACCTGCTGATGAAAAAAATGGCAGCAGTGCTGGAGCTACTGTAATTGTAGCACTGCCGCTGGTGCAGTCCCAGAACACATGCCCTGGAACACTCGGACAGCAAAGGTGCATACATCAGGATACTCTTTATTGACTACAGTTTGGCAATTAACACCATGCTTCCCTCAAAACTGATCAGCAAACTCCATGACTGTTGTGCTCCATGACTGTTATCAGTGCCAGTGGGTTCACAGAGAGACGAGTCTGGACACAAGTGTTACAATCACACGTAACTTTAATGAATACACAGGAGACAAATGGGAGAACATCAAACACTACTCAATTACTCTACTACTAAACAACGATATTTACATTCACATCGGACCCAGGTTGGACTCTGATACCAGTGACTGCCTATCTTCCATGCACTGACAAGGACTTTAGCAGACACTCCTGATCCCTGTACTTCAGGATGTGGCTCAGAGTTAAGTACTATATGGTTACTAACACACTGTAAGAAGACAAGGGCTTCAGCAGATATTCCTGATCCCTGTACATGTGCAGCTCAATGTTAAGTAATATACAGATACTAAAGCACTCTAACAAGACAGGGTCTTAAATACACACTCCCCATTCTCTGTATCAGCAGGGAGCAGTTCACTGCAAGCACTGATCTATTGCAGTACTATGGTTCACCTTAAGTGTAAAGCACACCTTACCTGCGACACTTCCAGCGATGTCCACAGTAGGAACCTGGCTTGGCCAACGAGACAGAGAGAAAGAATGCATTGATGCTTTATACAGTTCTAATCTGGGATTATAGCCAATAATGACCCTAGATGATTTAAATTAGCCAATGGTAAGGTGTGCACTAATAGGTGGTCAGAGTCCAACTTTGATGTAACTTCTGAATAATTTTCAGACAGGGAGGACATGAGACCACCCGCAATCCACAATATTCCAGACAGGCAGGGAGCCCAACTGTTTCTCCACAATCCACATATAACAATAATCTGGGACTCAACACTCCACAAATCCTTGATTTCCTCACTTACTGACAACAATCAATGAGGATTAGTAAGAATATCTCATCCACAATCTCCATCAGTTCCGGAGCCACACAGGGCTGCATTCTTAGTTGTTTTACACCTACAACTGTGTGGCCCATTATGAATATAACATTATTTACTAATTTGCTGACGATACCACAGTAGTGGGTTGTATAATGAAATGTGATGAGTCAGCACACAGGAGGGAGATTGAAAACTTGGCTGAATGGTGCACAAACAACAACCTTGCACTCAATGTCACCAAAACCAAGGAGCTGATTGTTGACTTCAGGAAGGGAAAAACAGATGTATACATCAGAATGATAATTGGGGGATCAGAGTTGGAGAGGATGAGCACCTCTACTTCCTCAGGAGTTTGGGGAGGTTTGGTATGCACCAGAAACCTTGGCAAGTTTCTACTGAAGTGTGTTGGAAAGTGTACTGACGGGCTGCATTATAGTCTGGTATGGGGACACTAATACCCCCAAGCCCTGCAAAAGATAGTGGACACAGACCAAAGAAACATGCTGACAACAAGCTGTTTTAACTTTCCAATTGTTAGGCTGTCTCTCAGACATAAATGCAGTCCTGGACAAGAACAAAGTTTCTTGAACTAAATGCTGGGATTACTGCTGATATTGCATTTGGGCTGCAAGACAAAGTTTTTAATCTGTCTTCTTTCTGGAAACTGAATAACATTGTTCACAAGTCTGACCTGTTGAGTTTCTCCAGCATTTAGACACTCACTGCATTTCAGATGGAGATCAGTTTCTAACCATACATCTGCACCATTACCAAGACCACTTCCAATCCTTTAGTTGCTTTACTCAACTCATCCCCTTTGCACATCTGCTGCAGAAACCCCTGTACATGTGCAGCTACCCTATCATTTTCCACCCTCCAGAAACCTGCTTTCCAAGAGTGACAAGTTCAAATAGTTGGAAGAAAGAAGGCTGGCCCCCAAAATGTTTTGCACTAAGCCTGCTTACCCAGTACCTCTGTTGTTGGGCAATACACAAAGGATGCCCTTTACTTCCTATAGTTGCTGCATTACTTCCTGACTTTCTCCAGCGCTTTTTTGTATTGCATTGCAATCACAGCATCTGCAGATTTTCCTGTTTAACTTCTGATGTTGGCACTGTTTATCAATTTCTCACTTTAAAATTGACACTGGTTTTCAAATCTCTTTACAGATTCACACTTTCCTCTCTCTGTTATGTCTACAAAAACACCATTCTCTGAGAATTCAGTGATCCTCCAATTTTTCTTTCTAGTTAGATCTTAATGTGACTGTTTACAGCTTTAATATTTCTATTAAGCATATGAAAAACCTTCCAAACCTCAACAGCTCTCTCATGAGTCAGCATGCAGGAGGAAGACTGAAATCTTGACTGACCGGTGCACCAACAACAACATTGCACTCAATTTCACCAAAACTAAGGAGCTGATTGTTGACTTCAGAAAGGGAAAACCAGAGGTAAACAATCCAATGATCATTGGGGGATCAGAGGTGAAGAGTATGAGCAAATTTCACTTCTTGAGAGTCACTATCTTGGAGGATCTTTCCTGGACAAAACATACCAATGGCATCAGTTCCATTACTTCCTCAGGAGTTTGGGGAGGTTTGGTTTGATACCAGACACCCTGGCAAATTTATACAGATGTGTGTTAGAAAGTGTGCTGACCGGTTGCATTATGGTTAGGTCTGGGGACACGAATACCCCTGAGCATAAACCCCTGCAAAAGGTAGTAGGCACAGACCAGAACATCATAGGAAAACTGCTTCCCACCATCGAGAACATTCACGGGGAACACTGCCATCAGAGAACAGCAAGAATCCACCACCCAGAACACACTCCGTTTTTGCTGTGTTATAGAGTTCTGTGTTGCGTATTGGCCTATATGTTAAAAAGTAACAGTTTGCCTTAGAGAGCCAAGATGAAGATGGACTGCTGAGAGAGTGGGAGATGGACTGAGCATGGTCAGAAAATGATCTAAAAAATTCTGGACTTGGACGATAAACCAGCACTGGGTGGTGCTGTGGAGTGGAAGGAGGCCCAAAACATGAGTCAATGTCTGGAAGACAGTTTAGAATGTTGGGATTTCAAAAAGAGATGAACATTCCGAAGGCAGTCTCTCTCTCTCTCTCTCTCTCTCTCTCTCTCTCTCTCTCTCAAGATCTTTTCACTTCAGTTTACCAAACAAACTGAATTTTATTTATGATCTTTGCTGTGGTTGAGATAGTCTTGTGTGTTTTGTGTTTCTTTTGCATCTAAGTTTTTCTGTGGGCTGGTTGGAAATATGACTTTGACCTTAATTGCCTATGTTATATTTAGGCTGGGGAATTTATTAGTTTTACACTGTTATAGAAATTTGCATAGTAACCAGTGGGCATTGTTATAAAAGGGGGGAGTTTGATTTAAAGTTTGAAGGTGAATTTTTGTTAATAAAATAATTGTTCATCTTTACCCCTGTGTCATATGCCTTCTTTGTGGTTGATGATTTGATCTTGTAACATAATTTGGGGTAATTGTCTGGGATCAAACCAATTTGGGAGCTTTAGGGGCAATTGACTTGTGCTTAGTTATCAGTTGTCTGAGTTTGACTCAACAACCAGCTTCAAATTTAAAATAAATGGTGAGTGTATAAATCACCAACAGAAAAACCAATAACTATGAATATTGACCCTTCAGTGGTTAATTTCAAATTGGCTAAAAATTCAGAACTGATGGTTATACTTGGCAAGTTAAAACTTCTTACAGTAAGAACTGGGATGAAAAAAAAGGAAATTGCCTAAAAGATTGTTAAGCATTATGTAGGAAAGGGGTATTTGAAGAAGCTGCATTAGAATAGTTTCCAAAGGAGAAAACTTCAGAGGAAATAAAGTTGGCTTTGAGAAAACTAGAGTTAGAGGAAAAAGGAGAGGAAGAAAGGAAAGCCGAATGGGAAGCAGTAAGGCAGGCAGAAATGGAGGAGAGAGAGAAAGAATGGAAACATGAGCTAGAACTAGCTAAATTAAAGCTCACCTTAACACAAGGAGAGGGAGAAGCCAAAAACCTATGTGCTGGTCAGGAGGAGAGGTTTCTGGTCAGTAGAGAAGTGAGGTTAGTTCCTCCACTTGAGGAAGCTGAAATAGACTAGTATTTTCAGCATTTTGAGAAAGTAGCTGTAAATTTAAAATGGCCACCAGACCAGTGGTCACTCCTGCTATAAAGTGTTCTTAAAAGGAAAGCCCAACAGGTGTATTCGTGTCTCATGGTACAACAAGCAGCTGATTATGAATTTGTAAAGCAGGCTATACTCTGATCTTATGAACTAGTCCCAGAGGCTTATAGACAAAAGTTCAGGAGTTTAAAAAAGGCAGCAACCCAATCTTACCTGGATTTTGCTTATAGGAAGATTGTGTGTTTTGATCGGTGGTGTGCTGCAATGAAAGTAGAAAATAACTTTTATTTATTGAGGGAAATCATTCTGATTGAGGAAATTAAAAATTGCGTTCCTGATGATATTCAAGTGTACTTGGCAGAGAAAAATATAAAAACTTGGAAAGAATTGGCTAAATTTGCAGAGGAATATGCTTTAACCCACAAGCCTAAGTGGACACCAGGGAAAACTTTTCAAAGGAATACTGCTGATAATTCAAGTAGAGTATAGAGAAAATCTAGAAGTGAGGTTAAAGGAAGAGAGGGAGAGAAATGGGTTTTTATTAAAATTTTCAAGTGTTATTTGCCACTATTGTAAGAAGGCAGGGCACATAATAGCAAATTGTCCTGTATTGAAAAGGAAGAAAGAGAAAGGGTGGTACCAACTGCCTGTGTTCAGAGCAAGAAAGTTAGGGATATTTTTAAACTATTCATGACTGAAGGTTTATTTCGGTTAAAGAAGGATCCAATCAAGTGCCAGTTAAAATCCTAAGGGATGCTGAAGCAGCCCAATCGCTTGTATTAAGCAATGTTTTGAATTTTGGTGAGGAGATCGATACTGGAGATGTGAATTTAATTAAAGGCATTGGTGGTGAAACAGAGCCTGTACCTTTGAATAGAATAGTGATGAAATCAGATTTAGTTAATGGCCCGATTACGATAGGGATAAGATCAAGTCTGCCAGTGGATGGAGTTTCTATTTTGTTAGGGAATGATTTAGCAGGGGGTAAAGTCATACCTGTGGTGAAACTCACAAATAAGCCATTGGTTTATGAGTCCAAAAAGGATTTGGAAATCTACCCTGCGTGCGCCATTATTAGAGCCATGTCTAGAAAAAAGGTAGTGGTAGAGAAAATCTGTGATGATCCTGTAGTGGAGGCAAGCATTGAGGACAAACCTAAGGATCCAGCTTTGCTGTTGTCAAGAGAAGAATTAATAGTGAGACAAAAGCTTGATCCTGATCTTGCTGGGATAAGAGATAAGAGTCTGTCTAACCAGGAAATTGAAACTGTGCCAGTAGATTACTTTGTTCAAGATGGAATATTGATGAGACAGTGGAGACCACAAGTGATACCTGCCAGTAAAAACTGGGTGATAATAAGGCAAGTTGTAATTCCCAAAACTTACAGGAATTAAATATTAAAGTTGGCTCATAGTACACCTTTAGGAGGTCATTTTGGAGTGAAAACAGTAGAAAAAAAAAGGAAACAGTTTTATTGGCCAAAATTAAGAAAGGATGTTGTGAACTTTTGTAGAACCTCTCACACGTCAACTGGTGGGCAAGCCTAATCAAGGACCACCAGTGGCACCTTTACAACCCACCCCTGCTTTCGGGGAGCCTTTCTCAAAAGTGATAGTGGATTGTGTTGGCCCATTGCCAAAAACCAAAGCAGGAAATGAATATTTGTTAACACTCGTGTGCACAGCTTCAAGGTTTCCAGAGGCTATTCCCCTGAGAACCATTAAAGCAAAGACGATTGGACCAAGGGAGTAACTTTATGTCTGGAATATTTCAACAGGTGGTGTATGAATTGGGAGCCCATCAAATTGTGTCATCTGCTTATCGTCCTGAAAGTCAAGGGGCCTTGGAAAGGTTCCATTTAACTGTGAAAAATATGATGACGGCTTATTGCATGGAAAATAAAAAGGATTGGGGTGAAGGAATCCATTTGTTATTGTTTGCTGTTAGAGAGGAAACTCAGGAGTATCTTGGCTTTAGTCCATTTGAGTTGGTGTTTGGTCATGAAGTCAGGGGTCCACTACTATTGTTAAAGGAACAGTGGATATAAAATGATATACAATAAAATCTGTTGGATTATGTTTTCAAATTTAAAAACAGATTACATCAGGCTTGCGAGATGGCAAGGGGTCTTGCATTTTAAAATGAGATCTGTTTTGAAGTGTTTGTATCTGTTTGTGACCTATCTAAGACCCCACAATCTATCTTCCAAAAGCATATCTATGCATAATATAAAATTTAACATAATCTGTCAAAGTACTCTGACAATAAATCTGAATCTGGAAGAGTGGGGAAAAGACTCAGTGCTCCTCCTCATGGTTCTACCATCCAGTCCTACTACTGATGGCTCCATATAGGCTTTAAACGACTTGTTAAAAGAATTGATGGTAAAATATTTTTAAAATCCCATGACTGCAGGGTCTGGGCCCAAGATGGCAGAGCTTATGTTCGACAGGAGCCTTGAGGGGTTGGAGACTCTGGAGAAATAGATCTGGAGCAAGGCACCAAACAATGGGGTGATTACTCTTGCGAAAGGAGCAGAGGAGAAGACTGTATACGATAGTGACCACAGAGGCGGACCAATGAGGTGCTTTGCAGCTGAACATCACACAGGTGACAGGTTGTTTGTGACTCGAGGCAAGGAATCATGCTGGCTTTGGGCTGCTGGCAATTACAGTCAAAAGATTTACACCAGGCTGCCAACTGCTGGAGACTGGCATGATACTGGCTGAAAGGGTGCCAGGTATCAGAACTGGGATGCGAGAGGGTGTTGAGGGCACTGAAAGTTTCCTGATTGTGTTGGAGGTTCAGATCTGGAGCTTGGGTTGGCAACAGTGTGGCTTCCAAGGCTGCAGGATCGCTGGAGGAAAATCCATGAATCCTGGTGACTCTGGTGGTGGGTTGGGGGGGGTGGGTGGTAGGGTGGCTCTCTTGCTTCTCTTTCGGAAGCACCTGGCAATTTCTGCTGATGGTGAATCTGTCTGCCTTATGACAGACTAAAGCAAATTTTGTCCAATGTTACATCTGTTTTAAACATGAAAATAAAGGAATCTTGAATCTTGATTGTATTCTGGCCAATACCTTCCTAAACACACCTATGACTGGTGAGCAATATATTTATTCTCCCCGAATGATTATTTGGAAGGTCAAAACTTACCAAACATTACACTGAATCCTTTGGTGCCCCTCTTTGGTACAATGGGAGGGAATGATTCTTCTTTGTCTTTGGTTCCGAGTCACGCTATTTCCTTTTCCTCTCTTTTGGTGAGGTGTGTGATTTTACTTAAATGGGAGGATGTTGACCCACCTACTCATGATCAGTGGTTGCATGACATCATATCCTGTTTGAATATGTAAAAGGTTTGCTATTCAATTAATAATTCAGATATAAGATTCCAGAAGTTATGGAGCTCATTTATGACTCACTATCTTACTTTATAATTTCACTTCAATGTAATTAAATTGTCTGACTTGTATCTTTTCCACATTCTTTTTATTTACTTTTGTTATTTATGTTTTTCTTTTAATACTAGTCATATATAATACCTGGCAACATGGTTTAGGCAGTGGTTTTGAGTTTTCCCCCTTTACTATTTTCTCTTTTTTTTGTTATTAGACTTTTTTTCCAAAAAAAAAGATATGCATGATTAGAATATAAATTATGGATATGATTTACAATTCATGTATGGTTTTTGTCATACTGAATGCCTTATTAAATTTGTGTAACTATCCATATCATCTTATTGAATTGCACATTTTTTGTTTAAGTTCTTCATTAAAATCAATAAAAATATTTACAAAAAGAAAACTTACCAAACTTTAATTTCCTTAATAGAACTATTGAACACTACTGCACAGAAACAGTCCCTTTTGCCCACTTAGTCTGAGCTGAACAATTATTCTGCGCAGTCCCATTGACCTGCACCTGGACCATGGTGCTCCATACCCCTCTCATGTATCTTTCCAAAATGTTGGACAAGAAGTGAAAAGCCGAAACATTCTAGAAGAGATGAGAAAAGTAGTTGGAAGATGGAAAGGATTGTCATCAGTGTTCATGAGGTGCTTTCAAATTATAACATCAAGTGCTACCCAGGATGGGGAGGTATAGTCGAGCCAATAGTGCGGGACATGGAATACTGAATAGGGAGCATCTCAGAAAGTTTGTGGCTCCTTGATGTTGGAATAGCTGGTTTTCCAGTATTCTGGAAATCAAAGCAGGAATAGCTTGCCAGATCTCTGAACTTGCTCCATCTTTAGCAATATCACTTTCCTGCCCTGGCATAATATCCATACTTTCCCTTAATATCTAAAAACCAAACAATCTCTGTCCTCAGATGTACTTGGTGACAAAGACTTCACAGCCCCCTCACGTCAAGAATTCCAAAGATTTACCAGCCATTTAGTAAAGAGATTTCTTTTCACCTCTGTCCTGAATGCCCACATTTTATTTGAAGTGTGTTTATCCTTTGTTCAAAATACCCCAGCCTGGGAATCATCAATTCTGCACCCACCTTGCTATGATTTTTGTACATTTAAATGAAATAATTTTTCATTCTTCAGATCTCATGTTAATGGAGGCCAGTCTACTCAGGGTGAATCGGGTTGATCAGGGAAAACTTGAGGAGGACTTCATAGAATGCATCCATGACAGATCTCTTGAACAGCATGTTAGTGAACCTACAACTGAGCATGCTATCTTGGATCTAGTCCTATGCAATGAATCAGGTAAAATTAGTGATTTTGTAGTTATGGATCCTCTTGGAAAGAGTGACCATTGGATGATTTAGTTCCACATACAAATGAAGGGTGCAATAGTTCAATCAAAAACCAGTGCATTATGCATAAACAATGGAAATTACAAATGGACAAGAAAGGAGGTGGCCAGAGTAGACTGATAATGCAGACTATATGGCAGGATGGTTGAGGAACAGTGGAAGACTGTCAAAGAGATTTTTCACAGTGCTCAACAAAAGTATATTCCATTTAAAAGCAAGCACAGTAAGAATGGTGACAGCCACACTTGGATAACTAGGGAAATAAAGGAAGGCATCAAACTAAAAGCCCATGAGTACAAAGTCACCAAGAGCAGTGGGAATCAAGAAGATTAGGAAAATTTTAAAAAGCAACATAGAATCACAAAGCAAGCAATACAGAAAGTGAGGGTAGATTATGAAAAAAGATTGGCACAAAATATATAATCCGACAGTAATTTTTTTTATGATTATATAAAGCAGAAAAGGGTGGCTGAAGTGAATGTAGGTCCCTTGGAGAATGAGAAAAGGGGATTGGTATTGGGTAATGAGGAAATGGCAGAAGCCTTAAATGACAATTTTGTGTCACTCTTCAAGTCTGCTATGCCAAAGACAGAGGTTATGCATGCAATGGGAAGTGACTAAAGAAGACGAGCTGAGCAAACTTTTGGATCTAAAGATAGATACATCCCCTGGTTCTGGCAGAATGCATGCATCCCAGAGAAATGAAAAAAAATGGCAGAAGTTCTAGTTGACACTTTGGTGATAATTTATCAAAATTATTTGGACTCTGGGCAGGTCCTGGTAGATTGGAAGACAGTGAATGTCACGCCACTGTTCAAAGAAAGATGTAGGAAAAAGTCAGGTAACTTTGGGCCAGTTAATTTCATATCAGGTAGATGGGAAAATGCTTGAAGCTATCATTAAAGAAGAAATAGTGAGGCAGCTAGAATGAACTGGAATAATCAGGCAGATGCCATATCGATTCAGAAGAGGCAGATTTTGCTTGATAAACTTACTGGAATTCTTTGAGAATATATTGAGTGCAGTAGATACAGGTGAACAGGTGGACGCTATTTACTTGGATTTCTAGAAAGTGCCACTTAAAAGGCTTATTGATAAGATAAGAATGCACAGAATTGGATGTGGGAGGGGATGTACTAACATGGATAGAGGATTGGCAAACTAATGGAAAGCAAAGAATTGGCATACATGGGTGTTTTCGTGGTGAATGGTGTGCCATAAGGGTTAGTATTGGGTTCACAACTGTTCACAAGATATATATTAATGATCTGAAAGTGTAGTGTACATAATTTTGCTGATGACACTAAATTAATTGGAAAAGCAAATTGCACAGAGAGTACAGAGAGTCAGAGATAGGTTAACTGAGTGGGCAAGGGTCTGGTAAATGGAGTACAATGTTGGTAAATGTGAGGTTATCCACTTTGGAAGAAAAAATGGAAGATAAGATTATTACATCAATTGCAAGCAATTGCAGCATACTGCTGCACAGAAGGACTTGGGCATGCTGGTGTGTGTTTGCAAGTGCAACAAGCTATCAGGAAGGCAAATGGAATGTTGGTCATCATTGCTTGAGGGATTGAGTTTAGGAGCAGGGATGTTATGGTGCAACTGTACAAGGTACTAGTGAGGCCACATTTGGAGTATTGCATACAGTTCTGAACTTCTTATATGAGGAAGGATATACTGGCCTTGGAGGCAGTGCAGACGAAGTTCACTACTTTGATTCCAGAGATGAGGGAGTTAGTCTATGAGAAGAGATTGAATTGTCTGGAAATGTATTGCTGAAATGTAGAAGAATGAGATGGGATCTGATAGAAATATATAAAATTATGAAAGGAATAAATAAGATAGAAGTAGTTAAGTTTTTTTCCACTGGTAGGTAAAACAAGAACTAGGGGCATAGCCTCAAGATTCATGGTAGTAGATTTAGGATAGTGATGAGGAGGAACTGATTTTCTCAGAGAGTAATGAATTTATAGAATCCTCTGCCCATGGAAGCAGTGGAGGATACCTCAGTGAACATATTTAAGTCAAAATTGAATGGAGTTTTGCAGAGTAGGGAAATTAAGGGATATGGGGAAAAGGGAGGTGAGCCTAACATTAGATCAGTCATGATCTTAATGTATGGTGAAGCAGGCTGATGGGCCTATTTCATATATTCTTATGTTTTTATTCAATTTATCTTCATGTGGCAAATCCATAAGCTTCAGAATCAATCTGAAGGACTTTTGTTGCCCTCTGCCTATTTGTAATACAACCACAAAGGTCTTAAGTCAGCATTGTGTAAAGCAAGTCTTCTGCTTTTAAGGCCTAAATAATATCTCTGGTAAATGTTTGAGTTAGGAAATAAGGCTGGGAAGACATTGAATAGGAGTGACTAAATTACAGTGACTAGAAAAATAAACATAAGCTATTACATGTAGAAACGAAAGATTGAGGTCAATAGAGTCTATTCTTAAAATAATTTGAAAATATATAGGATTTGTTTAAGAAAAAATTTGAAGTGAATCAGTATTGATCAGCATTTGGATGGCACAGCAAACAGCTGTGTTTAATTTACTCAATTTGTTCATGGATTCTAGGAAATTCAATCTTCTACTGATCCAGACTTGTAAGAAGTTTTCCCTTTGCATACTTTACACTGGTTGAGCATGCAAAAGAAATGAGATCATTTTGGATCTGGTTCCAGGTGTGAGGGGTGACAAAGGGAGAGAAGCTTGGGGGTAAGCAGGAAGCTTGGGATCACACTGTAAGGAAATGTTAAAAATTAGTAGTGGGGCTGGAGCTCTACACTAATGCTCCAGTTGCTGGAGCATTAGTGTAGAGATAATTGGAGGCCTAGTTGTGTTGGAAATTGGGTGTAATCAGTGGTGGAGGGATGGGGAGGTATAGTCGAGCCAGAAAGTGCAATCGGCTATAAGTTGTGGCCAGGAGCTGGGAGATGCAATTGGTAGTCAAAAGTGTTGAATGCAGGGTCAGGTTCTGAGTCTATGTGTGATGAGGTGTTGGATCTCAGGTCCAGTCAGCAGACAGTGTTAGCACGTGGGTTTGAGTAAGGGTTGGTAGCCTAGTGTGGAAGAGGGAGATGGTTCATAGGTCAAAATTTTAATGGGGCTAGTTGAGAGAACAGAATGAGCTTGAGGAAGAAACAGACGGCTTTAAGGTAAGAGGCTTTATATAGAACTAAAGGTAATGGAGGGCAAGAGCAATGCATTTACACTGATCAGCAAGTAGTAAGTTCAAATGACAAGACTCTTTCACTTGAACTCCTGACCTGGCCTTGGGGAATGAAGCAAAAAGTCGAAGCTGCTGTTGAGTTTTCAATTTTTAATGTATATTTAAATGGGAATTGGAAATTGACATTATCGTACTTTAATTCTATAAATAATTTGTATATTTTTTTCAAGAATGTAATGTAAAGTGAACACTCAGTAATTCAGAAGGAAGTTATCTGAAAATTTGAGGTAATAAGAAAATCTGCAGAGGCCTGATTTTTGAAAAAGCTCAAGCCCAAAACTTCCTATTTGCTGCATAACCCACTGAATTTCTCCAGCACATTTATGTGCTGTATTGTGATCTCCCGTTTTAGTAAAATGGGATTATCACTAAGGGATAGTATAGACAGGAGGGACTAAATGGTCACAGTTAACATTTAACATTTCACACAAGCACCACATAAGTCACGCCCAGTGATAATTCGATACATCGGGAAAAACTGAGGGAAGTTTTATCACAGTCTGTTTCAGAATTCGATACATTTGCAAAGACATTGTGATTTTGCAAAGGGAGAACCCTTCTGACGGCTGATGAGAAAACAGCTTTTGAAAACAACTCTTGTGGCCAGCCATTTTTTGTGAAATTCAGGGCAACGCATGCTCTGTGAATGACTGGGCCTTTTCAGTGGATTGGCCTGTGCCAGGAGGCTCTTTTGGGAAGTAAAGTGCTTCATTCTAACAGTGAAGTTACTTGAAGAGACCGGTGCCTTCGTCAAGGCCATCCACGAAGTCTTGCCTACAAAAAGACCAGGAGTGTGGTGACCACAGCTTGTGTGAGTGGACATTTCTTCAAAGGCAATGCAAGTATAATTTGTGAGTCTGTAACAGCCACACAACTTCAGTCTTCCCATCAGTTCAACATTAATTCTGGGCATCAAATTTCAAAGGCCTATGATTCAACACTGAATTTAGAAGACTAAACTTTGAAAAAACTTTCTAGATTTTGGCCTGGACCTTAATGGTTTGGGTTTATCACACACACACACACACACACCCCCCCCCCCCCCCCCCGGAGAGTTAGTCTTAAGGATAGATTAAGAATAAGAAATAAAATTAATGTTTTCAAATTAAACACTGTCTGGTTCATTTCTATTCCTGCTCATTATGCACAACTGCATCTGATAATTTGAGATAATTTTACATCTCCTCTAAATGTGATTGGTGTCAAGTATAATATGAGTATATGCACCTCACTAATCTTGATGAGAACAGATTCTGAAATGATTCATACCTTATATAAATTATATAAAATTTTATTTTGAAAATTGTATTCTTCTGAAATTTTTTTCACTTTGATGTAATGGACCTGAAGAAAAATAATTATTTTAATATGTGGGTATTTGCTAATGGTATCTAATCAAGATTTTCTACTAGTAAGGTCTTTATTGCCATTCTTTCTCTGTGATAAGTTAGGATTTTAAAATGGTTTGCGTTTGACCACATACAAGATGTTGGAAGAGGTGACAAAAATCCCACTGATAAAAATGTAATATTGGGAATTGTTAAATTAAGTCACAAAGCTCGGTAAAAATGCCTCCCCCCCCAACCTTTTTATACAGGCGTCTGTCTGCTTTTAAGTCATACTTTGGAGAAGGGCTCAGGTCTGAAACATTGTTTACGCATCTTTACCTTTGCTACATAAGAACGCTGTATGACTTTCTGAGTTTCTCCAGGATTTCTGTGAACGTAGCAATGGGCTTGATTGAATCACTTGTGAAAAGTAAAGGTTCTCTTGCTGCCACAGTCCAAATTGCTTCCTGTATGTGATACAATGATCTGAGTCCAATAACTTCAGTTATGTCTAATGCATTGAGTTATGAATTTGTCTGGGGTTACCCACTTCAAAGGAAGTGCAGACTGCCCGTATTTTTGTGGTTATTAAAATAAGTTGTTATAGTGTTTCCTTTGGATTTCAACTTGATATGCAAGTGATATTACTGAATTAGGCTCTGTAGATCTCAATATGTTGTTCCATGTCAAATTTATGTTCATACCATTTACAATTGGACAGGAATTTGAGGGAGTGAAGCACAGAAGTTTGCAGATGCTGCAATTGTAATAAAACACACAGAGAAATGCTGGATGAACTCAACCAGTCTTGCAGAGTCCATTGGAGGTAAAGATATATTACTGACATTTCAAGGAATAAGCAGAGAATAGGAAAGTGTAAGAATAAAGAGAGGGTGGGGGAGGAGTCCAGACTGATAAAAGGTGTTGGATATGATGAAGAGAGGTGAAAATTGATTTTGTCTCTGTGAAAGGAGAAAGAGAAAAAAGGGAAAAGAGTGAGAAAGAGAGGGAGAGCTGGGGAAATGGCCATAGAGGAAAGAGGAAGGTGGTTAATGGAAATCAATGTTAATACCATCCAGTTGGATGTGGAAGCTGGTGGGAATGGTAGGTGCCGACAAGGGGAATCCTGTCCTTGTTGCATGTGAGGTTGGAGGGGGCCAGGGCAGATGTGTAGGTAATGGAAGATACACAGGTGAGGGCTGAGTTGATGGTAGTAAAGAGAAAGCCATGTTGTTTGAAAAAAGCGGACATCTCTGATGATCTGGCATGGAAGACCTCATCCTGAGAGCAGATGTGATGGAGACAGAGAGAAGGGAATGGAATCCTTACAGTAAGAATTTGATGGAAAACATTTAAGAGAGCTATGGGATAAAGAGCCAAGGAATAAGACTGATAGGATTGATTCCAAAGGAGATGGGCTGGACTGAAAGTTTGAATAACCTCTTCCTGTGGATTAAAATTTCTCTAATTCTAGTAATCAGTTTTTTTTTTTAGCCAATATTAGGAAAGCTATTTCTTGTATGATTCTGGAGATAGTTATCATCTAAAGCAATGGTTTTGAAACTGCCCCCTAAACTCACATTCCACCTTAAGTAATCCATATGCCATAGATACTCTGTGATTAGTCAGGGATTACTTGAAGTGGTATGTGGGTGGAAAGAAAATGTTTGAAAACCATAATTTTAATCGTACCTAATTAACTCGTTATGTGCACAGTTTTATAACTCCAAAGGAAATGAAACAATGACAATTTTTCTCAAGCAAAATATTTTAGTAACAATTGGGTCTGGAGCAATGGTTCCCAACTTTCCCTTCCCACTCACAGACCACCTTAAGCCATCCCTTACTAATCACAGAGCACCGATGGCATAGGGAATACTTAAGGTGGAATGTGAGTTTGGGGGGAAGTTTGAAAACTACTGGTCTAAAGCAATGAATTATTTTCTCTACTCCTTAATATTAATTTGGTTGATCTGTAGTTTAACTATAAAATACTGGGCTTGGGAAAAAAAAGGCAATGCTGGCTCTTATGACCAACCCCTTGGATTAGCTCTCATTTACCTGATCATAAAACCTGATACAGTCCTTTGCAGCCATCTTTATTTGCTTTAAACACAGGCCTATCAAAACGATATAGATAAGGTCGATGCATGTATTCCTGACAGGTCTTCATACTTTCTGAGACTAATACTTGCAAGGAAATGCTCAGGAAATTTATTTGCTGCCAGCCACAAACATTTATAAATATGATAGGTTTGTATGATCAAAAAGTTTAGACAGGAGTCTTTGCAGCTCAATACTGAGAGGCTAAATCTTTCACAATTAATAACTGTGACATGTTCACTAGAAGCCAAACTGGAAGATGCAACTGAGGAATCAATAGCATCGGTAAAGGGCCTGGATGAGAGTAAATGCACCATATTTTCTCTATTCTGATCAGAGACTTTATTACCTGCACCAAGTTAGATTAATTGAATTTGATTGACTAGCAAGTTCTAAAGTTTGCTTTGATGACATCCAAGTCATGGGCAAATTTCAAATAACGACGAGATAGAATACAGGAAGGAAATTGAGAGTTTAGTGGCACAGTGCCAGGTAGCAACCTCTCTCTCAAAGTCAGTAAGACAAGGAGTGGATCATGGTATTTGGGGAGAGGAGGCCTATCCAGGCCACTTCCCTGTCCACTTCAATGGCACTGAAGTAGAGAGGACAGATCGCTCTATGTTTGGTGCACAAAAGTGATGGCGAAATGCAGGATCCATAGGAAGTAAAAGGCAGCTGAGCCCTTCTTCCTAAATAAGAAAGTTGAAGGAGATTGGTTGGGGGAGGGGGGGGGGAAATGGTTGGAAGCTCAGGCTAACAAGTAAGTGGTAATAAATGTCACAGGTCAGGGGTTGGAAGTTAAAGAAGCTGAGAAGTGCTGGGAGAGAGAGAGCAGAGTTATTTCACAGCAGAATGAATGGAATGGGTTAAGGAGCTGAAAGAATGGAGGGGGGATTTTGGAAAAAAGGGGTTAAAGGAAACTGGAGGTCGATACTAATGTCATCTGGTTGACGACTGCTGAGATGGAATACAAGTTGTTCTTCCCATTTACAATTGGGCAGTACATGAGGCCATGGACAGTGTGGCAATGATGGGTGGAATTGAAGTGGTTGGTCAATAGGAAGTCCTTGCTGTTGCAGTGGTCAGAGTAAAGGTGCTTAACAAAATGATCTTTCAGTCTTACTGTGTCCAGTCTGCCCGATGTAGAGGAGGGTGAATTGGGAACACCAATGTAGTAAATGGACCCTGCAGATTCACGTGAAGTGTTGCTTCACTTGGAAGAACTGTTTTGGGCCCTGAATAGTGGTGAGGGGAAGAGGTATCGTGCAAGTGTAGCATTGCTTTTGATGATAGGGGTAGGTACCAAGGGGGCAATTGGTGGGAAAGGATGAAAGGACAAGGGAATCATGGAGAGAGCAATCCCTATGGAAAATGGAGTGGGGAAGGGAAGATGTACCTGGTGGTGGGATCCTGTTGTAGATGACAGAAATTGCATAAAATGATATGTTGGATCAGGAGGCTGGTGGGTTTGTCGGTGAGGATGAGAGTACACTTGTCCTTTTTATGTCTGTAAGAGAAATGGCCAGGGAAGATGTGCAGAAAATAGAGGAGATGCAGATGAGGAGTGAGTTAATAGCAGCAAAGGGAAGCCATGTTTTCTGAAGAAGAACATCTCGGATGTCCTGGAATAAAAAGCCTCTTCCTGGGAGCCGATGCATTAGAGGAATTCAGTGAAAGGAATAGAATTCATGCAGGACACGAGGTGGGAAGTATAGTCAAGGTAACTATAAAATGTGTCTGTAAATAGTTTGTCACCTGAATGGAGGAGAATGATCAATAAAGTTGCCACAGATGAACCAAGAGAGTTTGATGTCAGGGTGAAAGTTGGAAGCAAAGTGAATAAAGTTGATGAGCTTATCATGGGTGCAGGAAGCAGCACCAATGTTTTAATTGATGAAGCGAAGGAAGGAAGAGTTGAGGAGCCTTGACTGTGTAGTCTTGTAGCATGGATTGCTCCACATATCCAATAAAAAGGCAGTCATTGCTCACACTCATATGAGTACCCAGGCTACACTTTTGACTTGGAGAAAGTGGGATAAGCCAAAGAGGTTTTTGAGGGTGTAAAAAATTTTGCCAAGTGGAGAAGGGTGGTAGTGGAGAGTGTCTTGTTTAGTGTTACAAGATCAAGCCATCAACCACAAAGAAGGCATATCACACAGCGGTAAAGATGAACAATTACTTTATTAACAAAAAATTTACCTTCAAACTTTAATTCAAACCCCCCCCCCCCCCACTTTTTATAACAATGCCCATTGGTTACTATGCAAATCTCTATAACAGTGTAAATCTAATAAATTCCCCAGCCTAAATATAACCTATGTAATAAAGTCTAAGTTATATTTCCAACCAGCCCACAGAAAAACTTAGATGCAAAACAAACACAAAACATAAAACTTCGATCTCAACTGAAGCAAAGATCATAAACATAATTCAGTTTGTTTGGTAAACTGAAACCAAAAGATCTTTGAGAGAGAAAGAGAGAGAGCACAAAATTCAAAGTTGTCTTGTGTTGCTTGCAGGGAGAGGAACCACTGACTTGGTCCGGATCCTTCTGGCTGCCTTTGGAATGTTCATCCCTTTTTGAAATCCCAACATTCTAAACTGTTTTCCAGACCTTGACTCATGCTCTGGGCCTTCTTCCACTCCACAGCACCATCCAGTGGTGGTTTATTGTCCAAGTCCAGAATTTTTTAGATCATTTTCTGTACATGCTCAGTCCATCTTCCACTCTCTCAGCAGTCCACCTTTACCTTGGCTCTCTAAGGCAAACTGTCACTTTTTAACATAAAACCACACAACACATAGGTCAATACACAACACAGTACTCTGTAACATTAGTCTGCTATTAAGGAAGAAGCAAAGAATCTTGAGACCTTCATTATGGGAGATGAAAGTGCACAGGGACTCAACATCCAGAATGAAAGCAAGGTGTCCAGCCCAGAAACTGTAAGTTTCTGAAATGATGGAAAGCATGTCAAGTGTCCTAGATGTAGGTAGGAAGAGATTGGACCAAAGGAGCAAAATAGAGTTGAGGTATGGATACCATTTCAATGGGATAGGAGCACGTGGAGACAATCGGTCTAACTGGGCAACTGAGTTTGTTGTACTTAGGTTGGAGGTATAACCGTACAGTGCCGGGTTGGGAAACAATGAGGTTAGATGGTATGGAAGGGATATTACCAGAAGTTATGAGTTCAGTGATGGTGAGGGCCTGATGTTTCTTTGTATGGTCCTATTCAAGTGGGTAGTAAGAGAAGATGTCTGAAAGTTGCTGTATGGTCTAAGTAGAGATCGGTGACCTGACATGAACTGTCAAAAAGGTACAACAATGTATTTGCTTCCTTACAAGGCTTAAGAAGTTAGGTGTAACCTGCATGTCCCTCAGCAACTTGTACAGGTTCACCACTGAATGCATATTAACTGGGTGCATCGCAACCTGGTATGGCAGCCAACATACTGAAGGACTCCTCCTAACTTGACACACTTTATTTTCCCTTATTCCATGGGAGAGAAAGCTCAAGAATATGAGATCACCCACCAATAGGCTTCAAGATGGTTTCTTCCCTGCAGCCATCAATCTCCTGAATGAACCCCACAACCGTGAAATTATGTTGCTCTTGCTTTGTACAAATTCATCTTTTCACTGTAACACCATACTTTGTAATTGTGCTCTTGCTCTTCCACGTTGTATGGCTATGTGCATATTAGGGTTGACTTGATAGATTTCTCTTGAAAAAAAATCCTTCTCAGTCTACCATATATAATATGACAATGAAACCTTTTTAAAAATTGAAATAAAAAGTTTTTATTTACAACACGGTAGAAGCCGATTTCAATCACTAAAACCGTGCCATCCATTTACACGCAATTAACCTACCAACCACGTACATATTTGGAGGGTGGGAGAAAATTGGAGCACCCAGAGAAAGCCGACGCAGATCACGGGGAGAAGGGACAGAGTCCTTACAGATAGCAGTGGTCTCTGGCTCTGCTATAACATTGCGCTAACTAGTACACCAAGTGTTCCATCTCAAGTGTGTATTTGAATTTTCTATATTTATCTTGTACTTGTCATGCACATAGAAGGGCAAGATTAACCAGTTCCTAACTTCCAATGAAGATGTAGTGGTCTGTGTTGGAAAGTACTTTGGGCTGGAGGAAAAGACTGGATTTGGCCCATCCCCTCACATTCAGCCGCCACTATCCAATCAGTGAATAGTTCTCTGATACCCGTGCACAAACTGAGATTGCAGAATGGCAGAAGTCAGTCAAAACCATAGTCTGTTCCTGCAATGATCGACAACACCAAACCTAAACTGAGAGAGGAATCTGAACAAAAAGGTATTACTTGTGCTTGCCGAAGGTTTGCTCTGTGAATGCTCTACAGAATTTCTTTTGAAATTGTGTTTTCTTTTCTGGGCTTTCAGGAAGATGCACAAATGACTATAATTACTATGATGAAGAAGCCAAACATCCACTCAGTGCCCCCTTTAAAAACTGAGGCAAGACTGCCGGAACCAGTGGAAAGTCAATAATTACTGCCATGCAAAAGTGAGACATTCCCTCATCTTCTCCCTTTAAAGAACTGAATTACAACTCTTGCAACAAGTCAAAAGTCAATAATTGCAAAAGATCAATCTGAGGTTCAAGATAAACACATGAATTCTCCTAAAAACAATGCCCCTTATTTCTTTGCTATAACTGGACTGGAGTCTGCAATAACAGAGTTTGTCTTTCTGACACTTGGAACATAAATAGTGGTAGCTGTAATTACTTTCACTGCTCTTGTTTGTCCAGTGAGTGTCAGTGAGCATATTAATGGCAATCTGATCAAATCATTGCACAGAAAGCCCAACTGCTTGTTTTAGATCTCCACATTCTTTGGATTCATCTCTCATGCTGCAATCATTTTCCTCTTCAACCAGGACTCGTTACTGACCAGTGAGAACGTGCTGAATGAATGAAGGTTCACAATACTAATTGCTGAGTATTGCTTTGGGTGGTCTTATATTCTTCATGAATGATGCTTTCATTAACAAAACAAAACTTTTGCTATTAGGGTGAGGATTAATTCTTGAAAGGGCAGATATTGGGAGAATATTTCTCCGAGCCAGGGTAGATGGCATTGCAGAGATTTTGGAATGATCCATGCTGGAAGGCTGTTGATGCTAAGTAAATTCATTAAATAGATGAATACATTTTGACTATTAAGAAAATTATGGGATAAAATCAGTGAAACGTATGACACAGAAATGAGCCCTTCAATCATACCTCCTCCATGCCAACCACACTACCTACAGACTTTTACTGATTCCATTTTCCCACATTAGGCCCATATCCCTTTATTCTTTTACTATCAAAGTACTGAACCAAATATCTTTAAACATGCTGGTCCCATTGTCCTGGCAAATAACCTGGAGGAGGATTGAATGGAGGTTGGGGTTGGAACGTAACAATGTTAGACCTGGCTTGGACCAGATCCCTTACTGAGACCGTGTTCTCCTGCCCGTCTGGGTACTCGATATAGGCATAGTGTGGGTTCACATGTAACAGTGTTACCTGGTCAACTAGGGGGTTATTTTTCAAGTAGCAGACATGACATCTCAGCAGGACAGGTCCAGGGACTGCCAGCCAAGCCGATTTGGTTGTTCCTGATTCTGACCTCTGTGTGAATGAGAACATACATTCATGCAGGGTAGCGTTGGTGGCAGTGTATAACAGGGACCTGATGGAGTGTAGGGTGTTTGGGAGGATGTCCTGCCAACGAGTGGTGGGGAGGCCTTTGGACCAGAGGGAAAGTGTGCCCCGTTATCACGTGGATTGTAGCTAGTGGTCCTGCTTGAAGCAATACCATGCTCCAGAAGGTACTGCCTCTGCTCTGTACTCATAAACGAGGACCCCCAGTCACAATGGATGTAACTGGAGTACCCGAAAATGATGAAGATGTTGTGCAGTGCATCTATGACTGAGGAGGCGGTCATGTCCGAGCAGGGGATAGCAAACAGGAATCAGGAGTACTCATCGATCACCATGAGAATGTAAGTGTTATGGTTTGTCGACGGTAGGGGTCCATTGAAGTCACACTGAGATGTTCGAAGGGTCAGGTGGCTTTAATGACGTGGGTCTTCTCAGGCTGGAAGAAGTTGGGTTTGCACTCAGCACATACTGGGCAGGCTTGGGTCATGGAGCGATCTCTTCAATTGTATAGGGCAGGTTGCAGGCCTTTACAAAGTGGGCAAATTAGGTGGCCCCGGATGACAGAACTCCTCAAGGAGTCTCTGCAGCCTGTCCAGTTGTACTCTGGCGCATGTCCCTTGGGAAAGGGCGTCGGGTGGGTCATTGTGTTTGCCAGGCCAGTACAGAATGTCATAGTTGAAGTTAGAGAGTTCGATTCTCCACCTGGCGATCTTGTCGTTTTTGATCTTACCCCACTGATTGCTGCTAAACATAAATGAGACCGTGCGTTGGTTGGTCAGTAGTGTAAAGTGCCTACCAGCGAGGTAGTGTCTCCAACGATCTACGGCCTCTACGATGGCCTGGGCCTCCTTCTCGACAGAGGAGAGTTGGCTTTCTGGGCTCTAGAGGGTCCTAGAAAAGAAGGCAACAGGCTTAACCCCCTGGTTTAAGGTGGCTGCCAGTGCAAAGTCGGATGCATCACTCTCCACCGAGAAGGGTGTGGATTCGTTGACAGCGTGCAGAGTGGTCGCGGCGATGTCCGACTTGATGTGGTCGAAGGACACTCTGGCTTCTGCTGACATGGGGAAGGAAGTGGACTTAATGAGTGGCGTGCCTTGTCAGCGTACTGTGGGACCCATTGGGCATTATAGGAAAAATCCCCAGGCAGCATTTGAGTGCCTTCTGGGTTTGGAGCGGTGGAAGGTCCATGAGAGGGTTCATGCGATTGGGGTCCGGCTTTACCACCCCTTTTTCCACCACGCAACCTAGAATAGCGAGGCGAGTGGTCCAGAAGACACACTTCTCGAAATTGTAGGTCAGATTCAGCCATTTGGCCGTTTGGAAGAATTTCTCAAGATTAGCGTCATGGTCCTGCGGGTCATGGCCACAAATGGTGACTGTCCAGATACGGGAATGTAGCTGTTAGGCCATTCTGGTCTACCATCCGGTCCATCTCTCACTGAAAGACCGCGACACCATTTGTGACACTGAAGGGGATCTTGAGGATTTGATACAAGCACCCGCTCACTTCGAAGGCTGTGAAAGGGCAATCTTCCATGTGGATCGGGAGCTGGTGGTAGACTGTTCGGAGGTTGATGGTGGAAAACACACAGTATTGGGCAATCTGATTCACCAAACCCATGATTCGCGGAAGAAGGTAAGTATCCAAGAGTGTGAAGCAATTAACTGTTTGGCTGTAGACAACCACTATCCTCAGCTTCTCTCCGTTGTTCACCACTACCACCTGTGCCCTCCAGAGACTTGTGCTGGGCTCAATGATGCCCTTGTCCAGCAGTCTGTGCACCTTCCTTTTAATAAATTTCCTGTCCCTGAAACTGTACTGCCTGCTTTTAGTGGCAATCAGATTCCAGCCAGGGGTGAGGTTGGCGGAGAGTGCTGCAGGAGCAACCCGGAGGGTGAAGAGGCTGCAAGTGAAGCATCGGGGTGCAGGAACTGGCAGGAGGTCTCTGGGGTAGAGTGGTGGCAGACAGAGAGTGGAGAGTGGGGACCCCCCAGTGCAGTGACACCGATTTAAAATGACATTGGAAATCCAACCCCAACAACACAAGTGCACATAAATGAGATAGGACCAGAAACTTAAACCCTGTAAATTTGATGTCCTGAACTTTCAAGGTCACCACTCAATACCCCTTGATGCCTGTTGAGTGGGCTCTTGTAGCCAGCAAGATCTTCTGGTCCTTCAGGTAAACTGCTAATGCACATCGTTGGACCAGGTCTGGATGAATGAAGCTCTCCATTGAACCTGAATCAAACAGACAGTTTGTATATTGGTTGTTCACCTTAATCATTTCCATAGACTTAGCTGGGGGGTGCAGTTGGTCCCGATTTAATGTCACTGATGCAGCAACTGATACAGAGAGTAAGGCTGGTGCTTGTGTTGAGAATTGTGGAGGCTAGTGTGAGGATGTCACTCATTGCTGGGTGGGCCATCCTGTGGATCCTCGTGTCGCTGGAGTAGGGGCGGAGCATCATGGGGCCTCAGCGTAGTGCGTGCTAAGCTCGCACGGTGGTGTCATCAGTGTGGGCGAGCCACTGGTGGCGAGTTGTAGAGGTGGCAGTGTTCGGCCGAATTCAGCGGTGATCTGTGGAAGCTGCGATACTCGCGATGCAGGCAGGTCGACGGGGTCTTCCGGTGCTGGGACCTGGTCAGAGCTGTGAAGATGGTGGCTGTTGCTGTGCAGGCAGTCCCTTGGGGCCTGCTAGCTCGAAAGTCCCATTGGGTGGGATCAGCGTCACAGCGGTGAGGGTGGAGCATTGAGAGGGCAGCGCTTGTGTTGTGACATCAAGCATTGCCATGTGATCGATTCCTCATTCTCATTGGATGAGAGATCTGAGGACGAGTGATTTGAATTTGGGGAAGGCGGTTGGGCCTTGAACGAGGCACTGTGCTTGGAGGTGGCCATTTTGGACCAGCAGATGGTGGTGAAGTGGCCATTCTTTCTGCACTTTTGGCATTAGGCCTTACTCGCAGGGCACAGGGATCCACTGTGCTTCTCCCTCCCGCAGAAGTACCACTTCAGGGCCACGTCAGGTAGTGTGGCGGCAGTGGTGAGGCCATCGATGGGGCATGGGGAAGCTGGGTTAAATGCAGGCATTCTACTCACATCATAACGGGGGGCCCAGCCCTGTGTATAGGCATCCATGCTTAGGGCTGCAGCCTCCATCATTTCAGTGATTTGAATGTTCTCCACCAGGCTGTGTTCCCCATGCTCCAGCAATCATTGCCTCACCTCATTGGAATGGACCTCTGCCACATAAGCATCCCGGATCAGGTCATTGGAGATCCTGGATGCACAAGCTCTACCCAGTAACCTCAGTGCCTGGAGGTAGGCTCTGCAGGATTCACTGGGCTGCTGCCTCCTGGTCGCTAGCATGTGCCTGGCATAGACCTTATTCACAGGCCACTCCTAGAGTCCCCTCAGCATCTTCATGGCAGCCGTGTAGGAGGGCGTGTCCTGGATATTATCATAGACCCTCGTGGACACCATGGACATCAAGACTAGTAATTTATCTGTGTATTCCTCCACGATGGGATCTGATTGCTGCAGGTATGCCTCGAAGCACCTCACCCAGTGTCTAAAGTCACTCTGGGCAGTAGCTGACTGCAGTCGAAGTTGAGGCGTTCTGGTCGCAATATTCGCTCCATCCTTGAAATTTTTGCTAATAAAATTATAGCACATCAAATGACTCTTTGATTCAAACCAAGGCTTTTATTAGCAAAAGACTGGAGCGTATTACATCGTGGTTGACCAGCCAAGACTGACCTGGGTCTGATTAGGAACAGTCCTTTATGACCTGCCAGTATGGCTCTCAGCCAATCACTACTACTATATGTAAATATATACAAATATATACATTGGTGATAGTATCACACATTGTAACTGCCTCTATCATCTCTTCTGATAGTTTGTTCTTGCCACTCTCTCTCTGTGAAAAACCTACCCCTCAAATATCTCCCCTCTCGCCTTAAACCTGTCCCTCCAGTTCTAGACTCTCCTGACTAAGACAGGCTATCTATGCTCCTCATCATTTTATGAACCTCTATAAGTCCATTCTGGAGAGAATGAATCGAGCCTACCAAATCACTCTTTATAACTTCAGCCCCTCATTCTAGCCAACATTCTGGTGAGTCTCTTCTGCACTCTCTATTGCTGCCACACCCTTCATGTAGAGTGATGATATAGTGCAGGAAAATTGAATTAATTTTGAAAGTACCAGATGACAGAATAGATATAAATGACCAGATGGTCAAGATTCAAGATGGCAGCACTGTTGCAGCATTATAACAACAGCATTGCCACTGGTGTGGATCTGGGATGTGTAGAGATGTGGAGATGCCTTCTTCAGCATCCTCCACAGGGTCCTACTGCCCAGTCATTCCACCCAGCAGCCTTGTACAGGTTTAAAGCACCTGTAGAATGCAGCCAGCAATGTTTTATTTTCATCCGAGACTTGTGGAGGTTCATGACCCAGATGGTGGTTCCTATGCTAGGCAGCTCAGATCATGAGGAATGTGGGCTTTGAAAGAATAGTGGACCAATGCTGGGCACCAGAGTGAGAGAACGCCACCCTGCCAAGAATGAACAGCTTGCGAAAGGACCCTACAGAGTAGGAAACCACAGTAGCATACTAGCACAGGGCTTAGTGGCCAGGTGTCTCACACCGAGCTGCAGGATGCTAAAAAAATAGCTTCTTGGAATAAGGTATCAAGACCTTATGAGGGTGGCAACAGTGTGTAGGGCTTCTGAAGGATCTCATGCGCTGACAGCTTCTTAATCATATCGGAGCTTCAGAATCAGGGACTTGGATTCCAGGAGCTCAGGTTAACAGCTGGACAGGACAGGCGGTTACGTGGCTATGGAGGTTAAGGGAGCACAGGAGGCAGCTGCATTGGAAGAGGGGGTGGAATTCATGGATGCTCAATGTCTCTAAGTCGTCTGCTTTTTGTTCTTCATCTTGTAGCACGCTGGACTAGTAGTGCCGCTTTGTGTGCTTTTACAGGGCAAGCAAAGGAAAACAAATATTGTGTGCATGGCAATAAAGGAATCTTGAATCTTAAAGATTTTTAATTTTCACAACAAATGATATCTCAATGTCAAGATCAATAAGAATACTTGGATGCTGTATTTGTCCTTCATGTCAATCATGAGCAAACACTGTAAGTGGGCCCTATATAATGTGAACAATATTATATTTGTCTACCTCAATCAATTATATCTTTTAAGAAATATATCTGATATTTCACTCATTGCTATTCCATCAAATATGAAATAAAATACAGAATAGAATTAATTATGCTTTTTTGCTTTGTTAACATTGACAACAAACTGAAGGACAAACACTTTGGGAAATACCTGATGAATTGATCTAGAATCAATTTACCTACTAATTTTCATATCATAATTGTACTGCCAAATGCTAATCTCTGCTGTCTGTTTGCTCTCTTGCAATAGTGGTGGCAATTTTGCTGCAACAATGTCAGGCTTTCATTTTTATTCTGGTCATTTTTGTCTGTTCTTTCTTATTTGTTAAAATAGTTTCTACAGCCAATGTCAATGTGACTGTAACTTTGGTATCTCAAATCCAGATTTCTGTATTTCAGAGTTTTGATATTTGATGACTCCATCTGAGCACACTGAGTTTCTGTTGTCATAACAAATGGGTAAATGGTAATGTTCTACATTGTTCACAGTGCTCAATGTTTCTTTCACATCAGCTGTTGGTCACATTCTCTCAATCCATTTCGGCTGATACTCCACATTCAAAAATAGGCACATTTTCCATTTTATCAAAGCCATCAAATGAGATTCTTCCAAACTGAATCAACTTCACAAATTACAATTATGCAAACTGCGTACTGTGGTATTGATAGAATTCTGGGCTTGTAATCCAGAGGTTTGGACGAAGCATTCAAATCTTACCATGTCAGCTGTGGAATTTAAATTTGGAATCGGAATCAGAATTTATTGTCATGAACATGTCATGAAATTTGTTGTTTTGTGGCAGCGTCACAGGACAAAGATACATATAAACCACCTTACAAAATAAATAAAAATAGTGTAAGAAAAAGAGAAAGTCAAAGTAAGGCAATGTTTGTCGTTTACTGTTCATTCAGGAATCTGATGGCAGAGGGGAAAAGCTGTCCTTGGGCTGGTGAGTGGTCATCTTCAGGCTCCTGATGGTGTCAGAGTGAAGAGGGATGGTCTGTGTGATGGAGGTCATTGAGGATAGAGGCTGCTTTCTTAAGATACCGCCTCTTGTAAATGTCATCAATGGAGTGAAGACTGGTGGCTGTGATGTTGCACGTCGAGTTAACAATCCTCTGGAGTTTTTTCTTGTCCTGAGCATTGGTTCCTCCATACCAGACAGGCAAACAGCTAGAATGCTCTCTACACTACACCTGTAGAAGCTTTCGAGAACCTTCAATGTTAGTTCATGCGCAAAAATAATTCTGAAATTTAAAAGCTAGAAATGGTAACAATGTTATAAACCGTTAAATTGTTGATCAAGTTCAGTGTGTTTCCATAAACATTATGTAATTAAATCAACTCTAATGTATTCAACCCTGAAATGCCATGGCAACCATTTAATTGGATAGCTAATAAATTGTTAACTTGTCAATGGCTTCCACATCCCATGAATGTGTTCGAAAATAGTTATCTTTAAAAATACATAAATGTAACTTTGACAGATCAGCCAAATTTGGGCAGGTGGTTCTATAACCAATACTGAAGACAAATTACAATGGAAGAAGTGAGGCCAGGTGCTTCTTCCACATGCTCTATTTGACTACAACTCCCAATTTGCCATTTCTTCTTGACTTTTGTTTAATCTGTGTGGACAAACCTGATTTGAGGCAACAACTGTTGTATTTCTAACAAGCTATTGAAACATTTTTCTGTCCATCAACTGCACTCTGTGAATGCAGTAAACAAAGAAAAATCGTGTAGACTGGGTCTTTATTCATTGAAATGTAGAAGGTTGAGGGGGGAATTTGATAGAGGTAGATAAAATTATGAGGGGGATAGACAGAGTAGATGTGAATAGGCCATCCCCCTTGAGAGTTGGTGAGATTGGAACGAGGGGTCATAAGTTAATGATTAGGGGGAAAAATTTAGGAGTAATATAAGAGGATGCTTCTTCACTCAGAGAGTGGTGGCTGAGTGGAATGACCTTCTGGAAGAGGTAATTGCTGCACGGTCAATTCTGTCATTTAAGAGGAGGTTAGATAAGTACATGGATGTGAGAGGGTTGGAGGGTTATGGGCAAGGGAGTGGGAAGTGGAACTAGTGGAGTTTCATGTAAATCGGTGCGGACTAGAAGGGCCGACATGGCCTGTTTCCGTACTGTAAAGTGTTATATGGTTATATGGTTAAACACAATCTTATGCTCTGCCATAGGCCACCAAGGCATTTTATAAGACCTCCCAAAACCTATCACTGGTCAATTCTTGGAAGAGCTGTGGAAACCTATGCATGAGAGTATCTCCACTTGAATCTAACTCCAAATTAGACACCATCCTGACTTTGAAATATATCTTTCGCCTCTTTGACAAGGTCAAATTCCTGCAAGTCACTCCCTAGCAATATTGTGAGTATACTTTCACCACTTGCCCATTATTTATACAAGGAAATCCTCACCACAACTTTTCAAAAGCAATTAGACATATTCAATAAATGTTAACCTTGCCAGCTCTATTCCTAACATATGTGTAAATGAATAACAAAATATTTTACGAAGTTTACATGTTCTGTGAAGTTCAATGATAGCAAAAGTGGTCAGTCCTTTATTTGGAACTAATTAAAGCCATTTTTCCCCCAAATTTAACATATTGTGGAGGCTCACCACTAGGCAGGCGAACCAGCCCCGCTTGTAAGCCACGTGGTGGGGCAGCCAGCCAAAATGGTGCCATCGGGGGTTTTCCCTTCCTTCCAGCACGGGGCTCAGAAGCCCGCGCTGGGGGACCACGTGATGTCAGTGTCCTCCAGCGCGGTTCTCAGCCAGGTCCAGGCTGGGAGTATAAGTGCAGCCCAGCAGCCTGCAATAAACTAGTCTGCTCACTGAGCTCACCCTGTCTGGTTGTGTGTGTTATTACAGGAGCAGTGTGGCTGCCGCTACAATTGGTGACCCCGACTGGTTCAAACGTCTTTGAACCCGTCATGAGCGAGCCTGGGATCAGCGCTATAGCCGCGAAACTGCCTGAACTCTGGGTTCAGGAGCCGGAGACCTGGTTTGGCCACACAGAGGCTCGGTTTCACCTCTGCCAGATTTTGACCAACACGACCAAATTCTACCATGTGGTCGCTGCCCTGGACCAGGCCACCACCAGATGCATGCTGCATCTCGTTCAGCACCCACCCACCGGACAAATATGAGACCATCAAGCAAGTGCTTACCAGATCCCAGTGCACACTGAGGACATACCCAAGATGTCACCACCTTTGGCTTGTTTGAATTCCTGCACATGCCGTTCGGGCTCAAGAACGCCACTCAGACCTTCCAGCACCTCATGGACTCTGTGGGCAGGAACTTGGATTTTGTCTTTATTTATTTGGATGACATCCTTGTCGCCAGCAAGGATCAGGCGCAACACAAGGCCCACCTACACGACCTTTTCTCCCAGCTGGCCGATTTCGGCCTTACCATCAACCCGGCCAAGTGCCAGTTCGGGAAAGAGTCCATGCAGTTCCTGGGCCATACCATCACGGCCGTAGGAGCTATGCCCACCACTGCGAAGGTCGCTACTATCAGGGATTTTCCACGCCCAGACAGCCTCAAGGGGCTGCAGGAATTTGCAGGTATGGTCAACTTTTACAATTGGTTCATCCCGGGAGCTGTGCACATCATGCAGCCGATATTCACCCTCGTCGCAGCCAAGCACAAAACGCTCGCTTGGAACCCATAAGCATTCAAGGCCACCAAGGAAGCCCTCGCGAAGGTCACCATGCTCGCCCAGCCGCACACTGACCTGCATATGGCACTCTCTGCCGATGCCTCTGCCACAGCCGTTGGTGCCATCTGGAGCAGCAGGTGAATGGACAATGTCCATTCACTGGAAGCCGCTGGGATTCTTCAGCCACCTGCTCCGCCCGCCAAAACGCAAGTATAGTGCCTTTGACCGCGAGTTACTGGGCATGTACCTGGCAGTGCGGCACTTCCAATAATTTTTGAAGGGGAGGAGATTACCATCTTCACTGACCACAAACCCCTCACCCAGATGCTCGTGATGGCAAAGGATCCCTGGTCGGCCCGGCAGCACCGTCACCACTCCTTCATGTCAGAGTTTACCACCGACATTTGACACAAGGCGGGGAAGGACAATGTGGTTGCCGATGCACTCTCGCGACTGGCCATCTGCGTGCTGATGCCCGGCCTCGACGTCGACCAGCTCACCCGGGACCAGAAGTCTGATGAGGAGACGAGGGCTTTCAAGACCGCCATCACGGGCCTGCGGTTCCGAGACCTCCGACTCCGAGCAGCGAAGGTACCATCCTGTGTGATATCTCCATGGGCACTCCATGACCAGTGGTTCCCCAGCAGGCAGGTCTTCCGTCTATCAGGTCGACGGTCTGGATGGTGGCAGAACGGTTTGTATGGCAAGGGCTATGGAAGCAGATCACGGGCTGGGCCAGAACATGCACCCATTGCCAGATGTCCAAGGTGCACAGGCACACTAGGGCGCCCCTACAGGAGTTCAAGCACATCCGGGAATAGTTCAGCCACATTCACATGGACATTGTCGGGCCCTTACCTGTTTCCCGGGGCAACCGTTACCTGTTTACGATGGTGGACTGCACCACTCACTGGCCCAAGGCAATCCCGATGCCAGACCCCTCCACCGATTCATGCTCCCGAGCACTGTTGCATGGTTGGGTCGCCCTGTTCAGCATCCCTGGTCCCCTCACCAGTAATCAGGGCACCCAATTTACATCTGTGCTCTGGGCACAGCTCGCTAACAGGATGGGGATCCAGCGACACCACACCATGGCCTACCACCGGCAGACCAATGGACTGGTTGAACGTCTGCACCACCACCTTAAGTCGGCACTCATGGCCCGCCTCACTGGTTCCGACTGGGCAGATGAACTGCCTTGGGTGCTCCTGGGCATCCGCTCCACTCCCAAGGAAGTTCTGCAGGCATCATCAGCTGAGCTGGTCTATGGTGTGCCACTGGCACTACCTGATGAGTTCATCAATGCACCTCACAATCCCCAACAGTCACCACACGAACTACTTCCTCACCTCAGGCTACACTTGGACTCGTTCGAACCCCCACCACTGCCCAGGCATGGCACCCGCCCGTCTCACGTTCCCGGTGAACTGCTTTCCGTGGAGTACATTTTTGTTTGGCGGAGCCCAACTGCGGCACCTCTGCAGTGACCGTATGAGGGGCCGTACAGGGTTGTACAGGGTTTCGGCTCTACATTCACGCTGGACATTGGCAGCAGGCGGGAGCTGTTTACCGTGGACAGGCTGAAGCCAGCGCACCTTGATCCCACCGAGCCCATGGTTGGCGGCTCACCACTAGGCAGGCGAACTGGCCCCGCTTGAAAACCATGCGGCAAGGCATCCGGCCAAAATGGCGCCATCGGAGGTTTTCCCTTCCTTCCAGCACGGTGCTCAGAAGCCCCGCGCTGGGGACCACGTGATGCCCGGGTGACGTCAGCGCCCTCCAGCGCAGTTCTCAGCCAGGTCCGGGCTGGGAGTCTAAGTGCAACCCAGCAGCCAGCAATAAATTAGTCTGCTCACTGAGCTCAACCCGTCTGGTTGTGTGTGTTATTGCAGGAGCAGTGTAGCCGCCGCTACAATATAATATTTAAATTCACAAATGAAAGCAACATTACTCATTTTACACATTAATTTGGTTGCAGTCTCAGGTCATAAATAAGATTTGTTTTAATGCTTTAGTCAGACCCAGCACTACATTTGCCAGCACTATTTTTCAGCTGATCCCAAAGAAGGTCGAATGCAGTTACTGCTTATTGTCATAACTTGTTACCTTCAGCTCATGACGATTAGTCAGCCAGGTTACTATGAAGAGGAGGATCAGTGCTGAGCCACTGAAGATGAAAATTGAGAAGAGAGGCTGGAACGTTTCTCAATGGGACAAAGGAGACTGAAAGGTGACCTTAGCAAGGTAAATAAGATTATGCACAACATAGCTAAAGTGATTGGTTCTGCTCTTCCTTCAATTGTCCCACTCCCACCCTCACTAGTGTCTAAAACACTTGAATGCATAGATTAAAAGTGAGAGTGAGGGAGGAAATATTTAAAGGGGATCTGAGGGGCACATTGTTCGCACAGAGAATGGATTGGCATATTGAATGTGTTGCCAGGGTAAGTGTTAGAGGCAGATACAGTTACAATGTTTAAAAGACACTTAGACAGTTATGAGGATAGGAAAGGTTGAGAGGTAGATTGCCCAAATGCAGGCAAATGGAAGTAGCTCGGGTAAACACCTCATTTAGTGAGGACAAGTTGGGATAAAGGGCCTGTTTCCAGGCTGCATAACTCAATGACTCTCTAATGTAGCATCTTTCAGAAACCAAATGATATGCTTTCACTAAAATCTAATGGCAAGTTTACATTCAAGAAAAATATACTAAAAATTAACCTATTGCAAGAAAGGATTGACCAAAATTGTCTGACAGCTGAAATTCATATTAATTAAACATACATGTAAACTTTGCATAAACTATGCTAAGAAATTTCCACAAGTTTGGAAGTGGGAGAGTTGAATTGTGAAAAATGAAATTTGAGGATAAGTGTTAGCTATGACTCATTTTCAGTTGCAGTCTCTGAATTGGTGGATTATAAACTTGTTCCACTCCAGAGCATTAAGCTCAAAATTCCACATTGCCATTCTAGTAGTAATCAAATGGGACAATAAATGGAGATCTTATCAGCTCTCTTAGATGGACGTGACACATCTTATAACACAATTTCCAAGGAGTGCAGAGCATTTTCCCCTGTGTCACAGCCAATATTAACACTTCATACCATATCACTTGAAGAGATATTCGGGTCATTATACTATTGCAGCTTGTAGTGGCTCTCTATATTCTGTGTTTCAGTGTAACTCTGTGGGAGTTACAGATGAGCAAAAACGTCATAGCCCAACAACATTCTTAGAATTACTCTCTCCCTATAATACACTTCTTAGCTGCCATCTCTGGTCTCTGGTGCATCCGCTGTATTGCTGGCATGGTTGTGAAGAACCCTGTCATGTTGTCTGTAACCTTTGATTCTGTGAGAATGATTATAACAAGCTGATGCTTGGTTAAACTTGGGAAAGCTCTCAAAACAGAACATAGAAGATAGAACAGTGCAGCATGAAGATCCAGCGTTTTGGCGCTCATGTACTTGGCACAATGTACATGGCAATGAACACATTATCATTGGAAACTGCCTCCTTATATTTACAGCACAGATAGAAAGATTTTTGAAGGAAAATTAAATTAAGGATTATGGAGAAGGAATGGGTAATTGTAGCTTAGTCCACATCCAGCTCAACCATGATTTTATTGAATGGTGGAGCAGTCTCAACAGGTCAGACTCTGACTCCTGGTTCTTGTTTCTGTCACAGTCAGAGCAGGACAGTTGCATAGTATGCTATGATACTATAGGATGTATGCTGGTTTCCTCATTTGCAATGGGGTTTTATGTGCTCCAGACAAAAGGATAGCAATGCTATCCATCCTGAACACTTCTCCATTTTGAAGGGTTAGAGGTGAGGGATTAATACAGTTCAGTGGGGATGAGATACATTTTCAAGATGACTTTGACAACTTCCTTGAGTCAGTCCCTCTGTCCACCTCATAATCTCTTACAAAGTGAGTTTGTTTTGGGAGTCATATTAGGCATTCAAATTACGTAACTTACTCAGCAGAGTTTATTGCTGATTGGAGCCTCCATGCTGAGGGTATTAACCTGGGACTGGATACTGACTTTCATTTATTTAATCTGCTACTGAATTGAGAAGAATTGCTGACTCGATGCTAATGCTATCTCTTCATTGTTTTTCACTTACTGCTGTAGGTAATCCATATCTGAGGTCCATGAGATGGCAGGGATTCCCGTGCTTATTACAACTCAGAGGTATTGATAGATTAATTGCCTATTATAAATTGATCTGGCATTTAGTTGCATTGTAAAATTGAGGGACTTAGAGGGGTTGTGAACATAAAATGGTTTGGATTAGAATAAATAATTGCTTGAGTAAAACATGAAAGTCTGTAGACATCGTGATTGAAGTAAAAACATTGTTGGAGAAACTCAGCTGGTCAAACAGCGTAATTTATAGAGCAAAGATAAAGATACACAACCAACGTTCGAGCTTGAGCTCTTCATCAAGGTACGAGCAAAATGTAGACAGGTGCCCAAACAAAGTGGTGGTGGGGGGTCAGGTGGAGGAACCTATGGTTTGAGCCTTGATGAAGGGCGCAAGACCAAAATATTGGTTATGTATCTTTATTGTTGCTATATTGTAGTGTGGATTGTGGATGGTCATATGACCTCTCCAGCATGTCTGAGATCAGAAGTGATCTCACCTGACAATCAAGGGTTAGGTCTGTCCACAGGTGAGGCTGATGTGCAATTGGTCCTAGCAAGTCATGTGATCGGTCCCTGCATTGAAAAGCCATTTAGCCTATTTGGTCTCTTTTCTTTGCTGCTGCCTGGAGACCAGCACTGAAGTCCAGGCTGTTGGCCATGGCGGACATTGGAGGGCCAACTGCAATGGGCCCGCTCCAGATTCCATGCTGGGTTCAATGCTGGAAACCAGGTTCATTTGACATACTTGTTAGTTGTAGTTAATTTACTGTCCATTAGTGTGCTATGCCTGTGGATGGATGGGCATTATATGTTTAACCCTTGTATTCCCAAATGGGAGTTCAGAAATTTTAGCAGCAATTTACTTGCACCTGATATGTAGTTATTTGTGTATTATTCTGGGTGTGTGTGTGAGTGTGTGAGTGTGTGAGTGTGTGAGTGTGTGAGTGTGTGAGTGTGTGTGTGTGTGTGTGTGTGTGTGTGTGTGAGTGTGTGAGTGTGTGTGTGTGTGTGTCCTGTGGTGCGCCCTTACAGAAAAATGGTCAGGTGAAGTGGCCTGCGGGCAGGTGGAGCATTGAGTCTTCTGGCTGGGAAAGGGACACCGAGAAGGGGGAGAGGTTGTAGCACAAGGACTGGGAGATGTGCAAAGGTGGCATTACTGGGAAAAACAGGAATGACTTGCCTACATGTACACACACAGACTAATCTGGAGAGAGTGAGTTTCCTTCATTCACAGGATGATTTACCTGCTGGCACTGGAACCGGTGATGGCAGCTCTGATAGACATGTGGATGTAAGAAATAAAAGGTTATGGGTTGTGAGTGAGTGAAGGATGTGATTGATATGAATTGGGTTTATATGGCTTGGCAAAACATTGTGTATCGAAGGCCCAAACAGTGCTCTGTTCACTCACATGCATACTGGGGTAATTTACTACAGCCAGTTAATCTGCCAGCCCACACACCTTTGACCTCTAGAAGGAAACTGCAGTACCCAGAGGGAACTCACTCAAAGATAGAATGTGCAAACTCCACACAGGTAGCACTAGAGGTCAGGATCAAATCTGGGTCATTGGATTGAGGCAGAGGCACTGTTTGCTGCATTACTGTGCTGCACTTTAGCTTGCTTTATGTCAGTTTTGAGAACATATGTTTCCTCAGGCAGTCAATTGTTGTGTGGCCACACCATTATTAGTTTATTATTGATATCCCAAGGAATAGGAAATGGTCCATGTTTACAAGGGTCTTTTCTTAGACTTTTTAAGTCAGAGGACAGTGTTATGGAGCAGTGGTAAGAGAGCAGAAGATATGTATTTGTGAACGTTCAGTACAATAAGTTTTCTCCCTAGGGAAGGATGTACTTACTTGTGAACAGGAAGAAATAATATCTGCACTTCAAAAGTTCTGTAAAATACTTTGGAATCACCATGAGAGATTTTAGTGAATTGCTAATTTATTTTTTAGCTTTATAGAATTGATGAAGCAAATCAATACAGTACTTTAGAAAGACTGGCAGATGCATTACTGACACTGGAGAGATATGGCTGCATTCAGACAAGTTAACAGAGAGCAATTTTATCTCAAGTGTAGTAAAAGGAAGCAGTGATGGTGAGTGGACAGAAAACTGGTTAAAACATGATTGCATGAAGTAGTATAGAGATAGTCAAAACAGAGAAGGCTTTAAACAAAATAGATTCACAAACCTGTTAATATTCAATAAAAATCAGAAAACAAGCCCTATAGATGTTAGAAATATAAAATAAAAACAGAATATGATGGAATCACTCTGCCTTTGAGGAAGTACTTGATTTCAGATTTATTGTCAGAGTGCCATTCTATTTTTCTGTGAGCATGACAGAATTACCACTAATTGGTAGTGCAAAAATGAACTGCACGCAGTTCTCTTTCTGTGGAAAGAGAAACTATTAACATCCTTCCTCAGATCTGAAACTTTAACTGTTTCCTTTCTGGATGTGATATTTAACTTTCCAACATTTTCTGCTTCAGTGTTGACATTAAAAGTGATACTCTGCTTTTCTAGGATGGTCAGATTGAATCAATCCCATTACCAGACTTAAATTGCTTGATATGTTTTCTGTCAAATTATGAATATCAAATTTTAGTTAATCACTCTTTTTTCTGTCTATATCACAAATGACTATTTTGTACCCATCTCTGCTTGACAGAACACATTCTCACCCTTAACAACACATTCATCTCCTCCATTTTCTCCAAATCTAGGGTTGAAGTGCCAGTGATGAAGAAGATAAAGATGATGTGGTCAAACAATAATCATGGCTTTTATTAGCAGAAACTCAAGGTACAATAATGAAAGACAATAGGTGCATATACAGTTATACCCAAGGGAAGTGTCCTTAACAGTAGAGATAATGCACAGCCAATGTTAGTACAGCAAGGCTCGCCAGAGGAGAGACAGGCAGCTTGGCAGACATTCACCATAGTCTCGCCCCAGCAGAAGAAGGGTTAAAATCAAAAGGACAGCTGCTAGGAAAGACTGAAGCAAGCGATACATGGATACCATGTTTGGCCTTGAGAATACTGTAACAGCCAAAATACGCCAGTATCTAGCAACCAATCGAAATATAATGAGATGCTTTATGAATATGTCAGCCTATCAGGTTGTTTACGAATTCTAGTGCTTCACCTCAAAACAGGTAGCTCCTTTACAATCTTGGGAACTGGTACAACTGATCTGTTGTGTTGGAAGGACTGACCTCTGGACCCACTCCAGAATCGCCAGCATGAGGCAGTGGAGCCTCAGCATGGCCAACTGAAAGCTTACTAGGGGTCACAGGCTGGGAGGGGTGAGTCCAACCTCTCAGGCTTACTCTGAGTAGGGGTGCGAGGAAGGAGCGAACCAGGCAAGGCCAGATCTCTTAGGGGTACAGAGTCAGTACTCCCGTCTGGGAATTTAACAAGGACTGCCTAAAGAAATCTCTTGGTGCCTGCCACATTGACCACCGGCAGTGGGCTGATAACGCCTCAAACCGTGCATCTTGGCGCCTCACAGTTTGGCGGGCAGCAGCCTCCTTTGAAGAAGACCGCAGAGCCCACCTCACTGACAAAAGGCAAAGGAGGAAAAACCCAACACCCAACCCCAACCAACCAATTTTCCCTTGCAACCGCTGCAATCGTGTCTGCCTGTCCCGCATCGGACTGGTCAGCCACAAACGAGCCTGCAGCTGACGTGGACTTTTTACCCCCTCCATAAATCTTCGTCCGTGAAGCCAAGCCAAAGTAAAAGTAAGTTGGGGTTAGTATACAGTAGATGAACTGGTTGGACTAGGGGTTCTGTTTTACACGCCCGAATGTGGCTCTTCATCAGCACAATTCCAGGCTCAGATAAACAGGCTGGCCAGTCCATCACAATTCCTGATTTCCTAGGAAAGGCAAACATACGTTCATGAGGTGTTTGATTTGTTGCAGTACACAATAAAGAACGAATATAATGTAGTGCCTCAGGCAGCACCTCCTGCCATCAGGTAACAGGGTAACCATGTGTTTTTAAAGTAAGATTAACAGTCTTCCAGACTGTAGCATTAGCCCTTTCAATCTGCCCATTGCCCTGCAAGTTGTAGCTTGTGGTACGGCTGGTGGCAATCCCCTTTCGTAGCAGGGCTCGCCGCAGTTCAGCGTTCATGAATGCTGAGCCTCTATCGGTATGAATGTAATTGGGAAAACCAAAATTGCTGAAAATTCTGTCAAGTGATTTAATGATAGATGCTGACAAGACGTCAGGGCAGGGTATCGCAAAGGGAAACCTGGAATATTCTTAAATTACAGTAAGGAAATATACATTGGTGTTGAAAGATAACGGCCCATTAAAATCTAGTTACAGAAGTCACTAGATATTAAAAGGACAAAGAGCATAAGGGCACTTTATCTGAATGCCTGCAGTATTAGAAATAAGGTTAGTGAACTTGAGGCGCAAATCGGTACCCATGCCTATGATTTGGTAGCCTTCACGGAAACATGGCTACAAGGTGACCCTAAATGGGAATTAAACTTTCAAGGGTATCAGGTGGTGCAAAGAGATAGACAGGATGGTAAGGGAGGTGGAGTTACACTCTTAATCAAAGATGAGCTCCAGGCAATAATGAGGGATGATATAAGATCTAAAGAGCATAATGTTGAGTCCATTTGGGTAGAGATAAAGAATAACAAAGGGAAAAAATTATTGGTGGGTGTTATCTATCGCCCACCATATAACAATAGTTTAGTGGCACAGGAAATAAATAGAGAGATAAGTGAGGCATGTAATAATGATATGGCAGATCAAGTTGGTCATGGGAGTCTGGAAGAGGACTTCATAGAATGCATCCGCGATAGCTTTCTTGAGCAGCATGTTAAGGAACCCACAAGAGAAAATGCTCTCCTGGATCGAGTGTTGTGCAATGAGATAGGTAGAGACCATCTGGGAAATAGCGTTCATAGTACGATTGAATTTCTCATTCAGATGGAAGGGGAAATAGTTAAATCTAAAACTAATATATTATGCTTAAACAGGGGTGACTACCATAGGATGAGGGAGGAATTGGGCAGAGTGGACTGGGAGCACAGGGTAATTGATGAAACAGTTGAGGAACAGTGGAAGATTTTCAAAGAAATATTTTGTAATGCTCAACAAAAATATATTCCGGTCAGGAAAAAGGGCAGCAAGGGAGGGAAAAATCAACCGTGGTTAACAAAGGAAATAAAGGAGAGTATAAAATTGAAGGCGCAGATGTACAAAGCTGCAAAGAGCAGTGGGAAACTGGAAGATTGGGAAAACTTTAAGAGACAACAAGGGGTTACAAAGCGAGTAATGGGAAAAAAGATTATGAAAGTAAATTGGCACAAAATATAAAAACAGAAAGCAAAAAATTTTATAAATATATAAAACGGAAGAGGGTGGCTAGAGTTAACATAGGACCCTTGGAGTATGAGAAAGGAAAACTGGTAGCAAAAAATGAGGAAATGGCCGAGGCATTAAACAAATATTTTGTGTCAGTCTTCACGGTGGAAGACATGTCCAGCATGCCCAAGTGCAGAGTTAAGGATGCGAATCTTGGGAAGGGCCTTGATAAAGTAGTTGTTACAAAGGAAGTAGTGATGGAGAAACTAATGGGACTAAAGCCAGACAAATCACCTGGTCCTGATGATATGCATCCAAGGATTGTGAAGGAAATGGCAGAAGTTGATGCATTGGTGGTAATATACCAAAATTCCTTAGATTCTGGGCATGTCTCGGCAGATTGGAAGACAGCAAATGTCACACCACTTTTTAAGAAGGGATATAGGCAGAAGACTGGAAATTATCGGCCAATTAGCTTGACGTCTGTGGTTGGAAAAATGCTTGAAGCCGTCATTAAAGATGAAATAGTGAAACTTTTGGAACGGAAGGGTTCAGTCAGACAGACGCAGCATGGTTTTAGAAAGGGAAGATCTTGTTTGACAAACTTGTTAGGATTCTTTGAGGATATAATGGGTGCGGTGGATAGAGAGGAACAGGTTGATGTTGTATATTTGGATTTCCAGAAAGCGTTTGATAAGGTGCCGCACAAGAGACTTCTCAGTAAGTTACAGGAAAGTGGAGTCCGGGGAAGTATATTGGCCTAGATTGAAAATTGGTTGTCTGACAGGAGGCAGAGAGTCGGGATAAATGGGAGTTTTTCAGGTTGGCAGGGGTCAGTGTTAGGCCCACAACTGTTCATCATTTACATTGATGACTTGGAGGAGGGGACAAAATGTGGTGTAGCCAAGTTTGTGGATGACACCAAATTGAGTGGAAGAGCAAATTGTAATGAGGATGTGGAGAGTCTGCAGAGGGATATAGTTAAGCTGGATGAGTGGGCAAAGAACCGGCAGATGGAGTACAATGTTAGTAAGTGTGAGGTTATCCACTTTGGCAAGAAAAATAAAAGAGCTGAATATTATTTAAAGAGTGAAAAACTACAGCATGCTGTTGTGCAGAGGGACTTGGGAGTGCTTGTGCATGAATCGCAAAAAGTTAAGTTGCAGGTGCAGCAGGTTATTAAGAAGGCAAATGGAATGTTGGTCTTCATCGCTAGAGGAATTGAATTCAGGAGTAGGGAGGTAATGTTGCAAATGTATAAGGTACTGGTGAGACCGCATCTGGAGTACTGTGTCCAGTTCTGGTCTCCATATTTGAGGAAGGATATACTGGCTTTGGAGACGGTCCAGAGGAGGTTTACTAGGTTGATCCCTGGGATGAAGGGGTTGACTTATCATGAAAGATTAAATCGTCTAGGATTGTATTCGCTCGAGTTCAGAAGAATGAGAGGAGATCTTATAGAAACATATAGGATTATGAAGGGTATGGATAGGATAGATGTAGGAAGGTTTTTTGAGCTGGCCGGGGAAACTAAAATGAGAGGACACAGTCTCAAGATTCGGGGGAGTAGATTTAGGACAGAGATGAGGAAAAATAGTTTTTCCCAGAGAGTAGTGAATGTTTGGAATTCTCTAACCAGGGAAGTGGTTGAGGCTGCCTCATTAAACATATTTAAAATTCAGTTAGATACATTTTAACATGATAGAGGAATTAGGGGATATGTGGAGAAGGCAGGTAGATGGAGTTAGGTCATAAATTAGATCAGCCATGATTGTATTGAATGGCGGAGCAGGCTCAATAGGCCATTTTTGTCCTACTCCTGTTCCTACTTCCTATGTTCCTATGTTCCTTTGTAAGGAAGGTTGTTAGCCCTTATGTAGTGGAAGATCCTCATGACTCCTGGGTGGCACAGTCTGCTATGGATCTCTTTTAGTCCCTCCAGATGAGCACCAGCAGCAGATCATGACAATGCGTCGAGGGATTATTTAACCTGCCCGGTCTTTACTGGATCTCATAATTATAAGTTGAGAGTTCTATTCACCAGCAGGCCATCTTATCATTCTTGATTTTACTTTTGTGTTTAGTACTGAACATGTAGGCTACACATTTCTGATCAGTGACAAGAGTAAACTTTCTGCCGGCTAGAAAGTGTCTCCAGTAGTGAACAGCTTCAATAATAGCCTGGGCTTCTTCTTCAATGGCAGGATGTTTACTTTCACGTCCGTGTAACGTGCGGGAGAAGAATGCCAGAGGTCTGCCCTTTTGATTAAGGGTTCCTGCCGAGGCACAATCTGAGGCATCAGTTTCCGCTTGGAATGGGACATCCTCGTCAATGGACGGAGTGCAGCTTTGGCAATATCAGCTTTAATTCTCTCTCAAGCCTTCAAGGCCATTGGAGAGAGAGGAAAAATATTTAGTGTCAAACAGAACTCTGTCGCATTGAACACACATTTGCCGTCGTTAAATGTAAGGTTGAGTTCTTTAGCTGTTGCTAAAAATTACTTTAAGTTGTTGTCGTGCTCAGTCTGTGTTTTCCCACAGATAGTGACATTATCCAGATAGGGAAACGTACCCAGTAACTCATACATCCTAACAATCTTATCCATTTCCCTCTGAAACACCTACACACCATTAGTGACCCCAAAAGGTACCCTTTTAAACTGGTATAACCCCCCCATCAGACAATAGATGCATAAACAGTTATATCCAAGGGAAGTGTCCTTAAGAGTAGAGATAATGCACAGCCAATGTTCGTACAGCAAGGCTCACCAGAGGGGAGACAGGCAGCTTGGCAGACATTCACCACAGACTTCCCCCGGCAGAAGAAGAGTTAAAATCAAAAAGACAGCTGCTAGGAAAGACTGAAGCAAGCGATCATGGATGCAAAAGATATTAGCAGAAATGGATGCAGCATTCAAGCCAGAGCGGCTGATAATCAACCAGTCTGCCCCAAGGGCCAGAGAAATTTTCAACCACTGGATTGCTTGTTTCGATTACTACATGGTTCGAAACAACATGGTCGATGAGGCGAAGCAATCAAAATATAATGAGATGTTTTATGAATATGTCAGTCTATCAGGTTGTTTACGAATTCTAGTGCTTCACCTCAAAACAGGTAGCTCCTTTACAATCTTGGGAACTGGTACAGGTCCTTGGTCTGTTGTGTGGGAAGAACTGACCTCTGGACCCACTCCAGAATCGCCAGCATGAGGCAGTGGAGCCTCAGCATGGCCATCTGAAAGCTTACTAGGGGTCACAGGCTGGGAGGGGTGAGTCCAAACTCTCAGGCTCACTCTGAGTAGGGGTGTGAGGAAGGAGCGAACCAGGCGAGGCCAGATCTCTTAGGGGCACAGAGTCAATACTCCCGTCTGGGAATTTAACATGAGCATAGTTGGGGTTAGTATGCAGACTGAACTGGATGGACTAGGGGGTCTGTTTTACACGCCCGAGTGTGGCTCTTCATCAGCACGGTTCCAAGCTCAGATAAACAGGCTGGCCAGTCCATCACTGTTTCTGATTTCCTAGGAAAGGCAAACATACGTTCATGAGGTGTTTGATTTGTTGCAGTACACAATAAAGAACGAATAGAATGTAGTGCCTCAGGCAACACTTCCTGCTGTCAGATAACAGGGTAACCATGTGTCTATGGCCACAAGAGTGTAGCCATACACAAAGACAGATTCATGAGCCCCAGGTCCACTTGCCTTTTGTTGGTTACATGGAACAGTCCTTGCTCAACTCGAACTCTGGGACCACTTTCTCCTCTACTATAAGGACTACAATGGTTCTACTTCAAGTACCATGTAGAAATTGACAATTTCATTAACTTGACTTTCAATTTCCACGCTGCTCTTAAATTTACTTGGACTATTTCCAAAACTTCTTTCCTGTTTCTGGACTTCTCTAGCTAAGGATGATGGACAGATGTAGTTGATTGACAGGTGTCAAAGTGAGAGAGAGAAAGGAGCCAAGTGGAAGATTCAAGATTTAATATTCTTTTATTGTTGTATAATAAGACAGAAAATGTAATATTATGGAAATTTTCCTTTAGCATGATGCAGACAAAGATTTGCCTTAGCACAAATTGCTTGGTACCTCTTACATCCGAGAAAGAGAAGCAAAAGAGACTCCCCTCAGAGTCGCTTAATGTCTATAGATTTGCCTTCAGTGCTCCTGTATCCTCTGCAGTTGCATAGCCTTCAGACCAAACCACTGGCAACCCAAGCTCCAGATAAAAACCTCTGATAAGATCAGGAAACCCTCAGCACCCTTGTCACCCTCTCACTTCTTGGTTTTGATATCTGGAACTACTTCAGCCAGTCTCCAGCAGTCTGCAACCTGGTGCAAGTCGTTTAACCACAGTCAACCTCAGCTCACAGTCTGCATGGGTTCCTTGCCTTGAATCACCAACAGCCAGCCATCTGTGTGTTCTTCTGCCTCAGAGCCCCTCACAGTCCACTGCCATGGTCACTCTCCCATTGGTCATCTCCTCTGCTTTCCCTTCTCAAATAGGAGGTGGTCTCTCTGTTTTCTGGTGTACTGCAGCAGTCCTCTGCTTCCCCAGAGTGTGCAACCCCTTGTGGCTGCTACTGTACATAGACACCCCAATCTTGGGTCTAGACCTTTCGATCGCAGGATTTTAAAATAAATACTCCTATCCCAAGAAAAGTGGGACGATAAGTGGAGACTAAAGTTATCAGTGTGGGACTCTGATCAGAAGAGAGCTGTTGGGGAAGAGCAGTTAGGGAATGATAGATGGGACCAGGAGGACCCATAGAAGGGTGAGGGAAGGGGGAATAATCTAATGGCAATGTGGGTGAAGAGGATGCAAACTGAGAGGGTGGGGGAAGACCATGGAGGTGGGGAGGAAGACTGAATGGAGATTGGTGGGTGAGAAGGCGACAAAAATGGTGTGGGGAAAGAGGGATCAATGGAAATAGCTCAAAAGAAGGGAGAGGGGATGTAATCTGAAATTGTTAAATTATATGTTCATACTGTTACAAGCCCAGAGGACCCCAAAACCCAGCACCAATAGATATTCACCAAGACAAATGATTACTTAAACAAATTTTGCTTTTAATTATCTTTAAACATGAAAACAGAATCACGCTTTGACTATTCACTATTGACTTAACTAACCTAACTTAATACCCTTCTAATTCTAAGTGCACATGTATGTAATGTTTGTGTAAGTTCAGAAAGGTTCTTTGGTTCACAGACCAATCTCACTTTGCATTTCTCCAAGTTCACTGGTTGCAGGCAATTCTTATACTGTGCACAGAATTTAACATTTATAAAGTTCACCAGGCTTTGGTGCTTGAAAGGTAAATGGTTACTGCTCAGGAAGGTGCATGTCAGTTTTCAGAGAGAGATTTGTTGTTCCAGGACATCCACAAATGATTTACTTCCATCAGCCACTTCAGTGTCTTGCTGACGAAACTTGCCTCATCAGGGTTCTCCAGATGATAACCTCTTTCGTTCAGGTCACCACAGAGTTCATTTTTGTTTCTCTTATTCCAAGTGAGACATTAGACAACCAGTCCTCTCCTCTTGCATGAACCACAAGGGCTTTGACCAGGCTGAACTAAGAACTCACAACTTGTCTTCCAAATGTGGTTTTCTACAAGGTTTCAAGCTTGACCTGTTCCAGTCCTAGCTGCTGTTACTGGCTGTAACACTGTAGAACTGATCTGTGTGTGTGTGTGTGTGTGTGTGTGTGTGTGTGTCTCTCTCTCTGTTTGACTCTCTCTGTTTGCAAAACCAAATGACCCTCTTAGAACAGCAAGTTTCCTTCCAGACAATATGTGGCTCCGACAAGCTCTTTCATCTGTTGCCTTTTTGTAAACCGCAATCCATTAGTGAAGTCACTTGGGCACTCTCCAAAGTTTTTGCAAAGGCTCTGAGGCCCTGACATGTCTAGCATTAGCAGAACTCCAGTATTTAAATAAGATCTGTTTTAAAGTGTTTGTATGTGACCTACACTAACAAACCTTGCCCCAATTTATCTCCCAAAAACATATCTATATACTCTCTCACAATACCATTGAGCTATAAGCAGCCCAGGAGAAATATGAGGTGTTATTCCTTTACTTTGTGTTGTCCCTCCCTCTCGTAGTAGAGAATGAGAAGGCCCAGGAAAGACAGGTCGGTGTGCGATTGGGAAGGGGAGTTGAACTCCCAGCTTCCAGCCATTTTACTTCCCCTCACCGGTGACTTGTTTGTCCTCAGCTTCGTCCATTGTCAGGCTGAGGCCAAACATAATTGTGAGGAACAACACATGATATTCCTCTTGGATAGCCTTAGATCCAATGGCATGAACATTGAATTTTTCACTTTCAGTTACCCCACCTCAAACATCTGGTTCCACTGTTTCCATCTTTTCTTTACTTACTCCTGTTCTCAATTTTCCCTCTAACTTGCTTCCTTTCCCTAACTCTGAGTGGACTCTATTTTTATCTGTCTCTCTCCTTCTCCCCCCCTTCTTCTATCGAGTATTCTTACACCTTTCAGCCCATCCCTAGCCTTTCCCCTCTCTTTCTTTCCTTTACAAACTTGATTTCTCCCCTTCATACTTTAATCTCGAGCAAGGGTCCCAGCCTGAAGCACTGACTGACCATTTCAAGCCATGGTTGCTGCCTGACCCACTGAATTCTTCCATTTCCTGTTTCTTCACATTCTTAAAATTCTGTTGTACATCCAATGTTTAGATCTTTTCACTGAAAATCCATTTCAATGCTCTGCAGGCCTCCACTTTAGAGTAACGGGTACAAGCTGTGGGTCTGGCATTGGGAGCAGCAGACAACATAAAACAAGTGAGGGCACTTTACCTCATGTTGCAGGTCTCGGAGCTCATTAGCAACCAGATCTTGCCTGGCTACTTGTAACTAATGTAAAAGGGTTGCGCAGTAAAATATGTATATGATTTGTGTGAACTTTAAAGTTGTTTTTGTGACCTCCATGTGGATAATTTTGACCTGAGTTCTGAGTGACTGTGGTGGTACACCACCGGCCTACTGCACGGGTAACCTCTGTACCTGCAGGAGTGTAAGGGGAGAGGACAACACCTGGCCGGCTGCCAATCAGTCGGCCTGAATGGATCAAGCCCCACCCAGTCAGGTGTCAATCACCCTCTGGGATATAAGCCTGCGCCGGCCTCCCGAAGCGTCACTCAAAGTTACTGCAGCTACAGCCAGCCTGGCTCTGTGGAAGTCTTTGTGGATTAAAGCCTGTTGTACAGTCTTTACCGTGTGTGTGTGATTCTGGCTAACAGTGCACCACAGTGACACTAAAAAAAACCTTATGATTTGGATGAAAAATTAGGTCAGTCCTTTGTAAAATTTTAAAAGCTGTTATCAAAATGTTAGAAGGCTTCAAAAAATCATCAGGCACAGGTAACAAATGAAAAAGAGAATTTAAAAAAATGATGATGCTGAAATCTTGAGTGAACAAAGAGAGGTTGGAGGGACTCAGTGGATCAGGCAACATCCATGGAAAGAAACAGACAGTCAACGTTTTGGATCACATTGACTAACCTTTTCTCCATGGATGCTGCCTGACCTGCTGGGTCCCTGCAGCTTCTCCTTCTTCACAGCTTATCATGAATGTTGGTATTAAATTACATTTTGTTGCTTTCAATAATTCAATAAAACAATATGACATAACATAACATAACAATTACAGCACGGAAACAGGCCATTAGGCCCTTCTAGTCCGCACCGAACCAAACACCCCTTTCTAGTCCCACCTCCCTGCACAATGCCCATAACCCTCCATCTTCTTCTCATCCATAGACCTGTCCAACCTTTTCTTAAATAATACAATTGACTCCGCCGCCACTATTTCTCCCGGAAGCTCATTCCACACGGCTACCACTCTCTGAGTAAAGAAGTTCCCCCTCATGTTACCTCTAAACCTCTGCCCCTTAATTCTTAACTCATGTCCTCTTGTTTTAATCTTTCCTCCTCTTAACGGAAATAGTCTATCCACATCCACTCTGTCTATCCCTTTCATAATCTTAAGTACTTCTATCAAATCCCCTCTCAACCTTCTACGCTCCAAAGAATAAAGACCTTAAAGTTTATTTAAGTGGAACATTTCAAAGAAGTGATATCGATACTTGCATAAATTAAAATAAATTGCCAATGCTGGGGTTCCAAAATTAAAAACAAAACAGAAAATTCTGCAAATACTCACCAGTTAGGCAGTATCTTTATAGAAATATTATATTAACATCTTGGTTCTGAGACTCTTCATCAAAACCAGAAAAGAAGGTAACTGGGAAAGACGTCGTCTTTTTAAGACAAAATTAAAATTTATACAGTGAGACGGTTTTAATTTTAAATGTTAAAAAAAAATCTTCCATAAGGTTCTTCCATAAGCAGTCTTGCAAGTCAACTCTAATATGTATACAACTGCATTGGATGGTAAGAATAAATGAATATTTCTGATAGGGTAAGACCAAATGACTTAAAGTGACATTTAGAAACCCATTATGCTTTTTTGGCTGTGTTTCTTTGGCTTGGCTTCGCGGACGAAGATTTATGGAGGGGGGTAAAATGTCCACGTCAGCTGCAGGCTCGTTTGTGGCTGACAAGTCCGATGCGGGACAGGCAGACACGGTTGCAGCGGTTGCAGGGGAAAATTGGTTGGTTGGGGTTGGGTGTTCGGTTTTTCCTCCTTTGTCTTTTGTCAGTGAGGTGGGCTCTGCGGTCTTCTTCAAAGAAGGTTGCTGCCCGCCAAACTGTGAGGCGCCAAGATGTACGGTTTGAGGCGATATCAGCCCACTGGCGGTGGTCAATGTGGCAGGCACCAAGAGATTTCTTTAGGCAGTCCTTGTACCTCTTCTTTGGTGCAACTCTGTCACGGTGGCCAGTGGCGAGCTCGCCATATAACACGATCTTGGGAAGGCGATGGTCCTCCATTCTGGAGATGTGACCCACCCAGCGCAGCTGGATCTTCAGCAGCGTGGACTCGATGCTGTCAGCCTCTGCCATCTCGAGTACTTCGATGTTAGGGATGAAGGCGCTCCAATGAATGTTGAGGATGGAGCGGAGACAACGCTGGTGGAAGCGTTCTAGGAGCCGTAGGTGAAGTCGGTAGAGGACCCATGATTCGGAGCCGAACAGGAGTGTGGGTATGACAACGGCTCTGTATACACTTATCTTTGTGAGGTTTTTCAGTTGGTTGTTTTTCCAGACTCTTTTGTGTAGTCTTCCAAAGGCGCTATTTGCCTTGGCGAATCTGTTGTCTATCTCGTTGTCGATCCTTGCATCTGATGAAATGGTGCAGCCGAGATAGGTAAACTGGTTGACTGTTTTGAGTTTTGTGTGCCCGATGGAGATGTGGGGGGGCTGGTAGTCAAGGTGGGGAGCTGGCAGATGGAGGACCTCTGTTTTCTTCAGGCTGACTTCCAGGCCAAACATTTTGGCAGTTTCCGCAAAACAGGACGTCAAGCACTGAAGAGCTGGCTCTGAATGGGCAACTAAAGCGGCATCGTATATGCTGCTAATAACAAAACTAAGGGGCATATCCAGCAGACTATATCACACCAATTGGAAAAACAACAACTGAGCTAAATAAATGACAAGACAGAAATGTGATGGACTCAACAGGTCAGGGAACATCCATGGAGAGAAATAGTCAGTCATTTCAGTAAACTCAGTTTAAGTTTAATGAGGCAAAAGTGGGAAGGGGAGGAGCCAAGAGGTGATAGGATACTGGACAAAAGAAGGTGGGAAATGTGGAGAGACAGGTAGGGGAGGAGAGCATGCTGAGAAATGCCTATCATATGAGAAGCTTTGAGAGAAATATGAGGACAGGAGCAAGTTAAGAATCAGTGGGAATGGTGAGGGGAATTAAAATAGATCCTGCTCCCTCTTTAATCTGTCTTACCTCAATAGAAACCACCCTACACAAATGCACATGGCATTAAAACACTCTTCAGTAACCCAGACCATTTTGTCCCATTCTACGCCTTTGTTGAAGATAACATGACCCATTGTTTTCCAGACTTCATCTCTGCCTCAATGAATGAAAAGCATTGGATGTCTACAATTAGTAGATTTATAGATGTCACACCATTCCAGCCAATACACACAACTGCATTTGAGAACCTTATAAGAATTATGATCAGAGACAAGTGTGGCAGCAGGTTGTACGCCTTTGTTATTCACGAGCATCATCTTACAACTGTCTACCCATCTAGTTAGTTTGTATAATCTGCACTCTCCTTGTGGATTCCTATAATTAATGCTGCAGCATCCTATAATTAATAGTGACTCTGTGCTCAATAGAAGTCTTCCACACTGTCAGAAACCAATAAAAAGCCAAGAAAAAGAATGTACTTCAGTATGGTAACTCCAGTAAACAGTGATATGCCATGCATTTTTGTTCATTTTAAAATCTCCCAAAGAATATCCTTTCCATCTGCCAGAGTACATCTACCTGTTTTAATGAATTTCTGAGATGTGCAGACCTCTGCATTATTGAAACACCTAGTTCCAAATTCTACAGTATTAATAAGTGGAGCATTAATAATGTCTTGTTTGGCTTAAAAGCTTGAAATCTCAAGTCAGAAAGAGCCATGATAGAAAATTCAATCCATTATGAATGGTATCAGTGTTTTATCAATTATTTAATAAAGCACATTAAACAAATTTCAAAATAACAATTCTGCTTTCTGTAGCTTTACTAAATCAGATCCTTCCACTAACTGCATGTTTTTTTTTAGAATTATAAAGGAAAGGATAAATAATTTCAAATGGTAACTTTATGCCTCAGATACAAAAAAAGTCCTGGAAACTTATGGTTCGAGGAATTATTTCTATCATTCTTTTGGGTTTATCAATGATATGGTTTCTTCATAAAAAGTCCCTGAAGTTTTTGTTGAGACAAAAATTAACAGAAAACATTTTTTTCTGATTTCTCACTTTGGAAGTAGCTTAACAGCTACATGTTAAAAGGACAGGATAGATTTCAACCTAATAGCTGTAGCAAATCAGCTACTCATTTCAGAAATATTCTAATTTTATTTCCATTCAATGAAGACTGTTATTTAAAATAGCCTAGGATTTATCATTCAATTAGCAAATTACCTCCTGTTCAACACCATCAGGAGTTAAAATAACTGCTCTTTGGTATGTTAAATAGGATGGTCATCAAATGGGATGGATAAAGAATAAATGGCAAAAAGTGAATAGAGTTCTTGTATGTAAAATTTACTCCTAATAACCGTACATAGGTTCAGATATTGATTGGTCTGTTTAATGATGAACAAAATAGATCAGATAAAGGAGTTAAATGTGAGATAACAAATTGAGAGGTGACAACAATCTGATGGTTCCAATTCCATCTTCTTAAGTTCTTAACAATTAAAATGAATTAATAGTGAGTTATAAAATAATAAATATCAGAAACCTTCAATTCCAGAAAAAGTTTAGTTAATTGCCAATTACCTCAGACCACCTGATCCAATAACTATCTATGATAGTTATTGGATCATAATTATCTATGATCCTGTTCACAGAGCAGATTTATGCTTGCAGATGGCCAAAGGGAATAAAATTCCACGTTGAGATAAGAGATGTGGCTGAAAAAGGGCTCCGAACTGTTGTTTATGTTGATGCTACTGTTTACATTTTGTGTAGAATGCACTGATACATTTTGTGACAATTGCTAGATCAATATTGGTAACCCTGTTTTGACACAGGTGCTGCCAAATTGCACCATGACAATGCAGTTTCCAGCTCCTATATATGGCACAGCTTTATCAGCAGAATTGCACCATCTCTTCCATTATCTCTGAAGGAATAATCCATTCCTCATAGCTTTGTTAGCGATTGACTTGAAGAAAAGTTGGTTGTGAAGGACCACTGATTGGTATCTCAAGAACACATAATCAAATGGTTTACAGAAATAAATATTCTATCTTGATTGTTCAACTTTAACAAACCCCTATGGTTCCTAGGGTCTTTGGTGATCTCATTATTTAGTGTGTAGCAAGGCCGTGAGAACAAGGAGAGAATCCACAGAAAAGAGTAATCTTATAGAAGGGAGGCAGTTTGAGAAATCTCGACTGATCCAGAGATGCTGTCAGAGATATTCTATCTAGTATCTAAGATCAGGGACTGAAAATGTTGGCAGGAGCACCAAGGTCAGTGGTGAATGTTAATTTCAATGATCTTTCAGGTGCCTACTTAGACCTGGAATACACAAACGTGCTGGAGAAACTTCAGCAGGTCAAGCAGGGGTGTCAAACTCAAATTCACAGAGGGCCAAATTTAAAAACTTGGACTAAGTCGTGGGCCAAACTAAATATTCATTGAAAATTTTCAACAACATCTGCATGTTTTCTCTTCTTTCAACATATGTAATGTTAAACTTTTTCTTATTAAAATAAATGTTTAATAATAGCTTTGGTTAAACTCTTTCCAGAAGAAGCATTAACAAATGAGAAATAAAATATTCAATAAATAATATTTCTCTATAGCCTTTAAGCTCCTTTTAAATGTATTTTTTTTCACAAGCCAACAAGTCAAAAAAAATAACAACTTGCTTCAATGAAAATCCAATCTTTCAACTATGAACAGTCCAAAGTTAACCAAAGAAAATATGAATCCAAGCTTAGCTTGCTACACTGTGATTTACTCTGATGCACCTGGGTCTAAACCAGATACTTGGCATCTCTGGGGTCAGAGTTTGCCTCCCACCTGTCTTGAAAGGTCCCATTTTCTGTCTTTTGTTTGACCATTTTCCGTAAGGGGTTTATTACATGTGAGTTGGGCGACAGGTCACAGATGCTAATGAAAGTAAACAGAGGAGGTGGGGGTGATTAGCAAAGCATTTTGGGATTTGTAGTATTAGCTGTGCATGCGCTATACTGGCGCGGCGGCCAGCGGGCCAGCTCTAATACACATTTGATATGATCTTGCGGGCCAAATATAATTATATCACGGGCCAAATTTGGCCCACAGGCCTGAGTTTGACATGTGTGATCTATAGGAAGCAAAAGGTAACAATATTTTGGATCTGAGCCCTTTGTCTGTCATAGTCTGCTCCAATCGAAAGATGTCCGAGCAAAGCCATTGAGTAATAGTTCTGTCTGCAACAGAATAGATGACATGGGTCAAGATGTTGGAAAACAGCTTACGGAGAAGTTGAAATCACAACATTTCTCAATACAAGTGGATGAATATACCCTACGGGACAGTGAGTCTCTATTATTGGCATACATGAGATATATTGATCAGTAAGAGTTTCAAGAAGAGATGTTGTTTTGTGAATCATTAGAAAGAACCACAACTGCAGTTGATATCCAGATGAAAATGAAATACCAAAAGGAAACATTGCAACTTGTGCTTGCACATGGTGCACCTGCTATGATGGATAAAGAAACAGGATGTTTAAAATTAATGACGGATGAAAATCCAAACATGTTGGTTGTGCATTGTATTACCCACTGAGAAAAATTAAGCCCCTTCCACACTTGCCAGTGATCCCAGGAATTGAACGCCAATCGGCCTTTAAAGTGGCAAGCGTGAAAGCAAAATCTGCTCAACACCAGCATCAGATGATGTCATCTCACAGAGGGGATTGCCGGCCTCGACCCCTAATACAATCCCCAGCAGCTGCAGACGTCGGCGTTGAGATCAGGCAAATATGAAACTGGCAATTGCATTGCAGGCACTTACTATTAAAGGTAGAACAGACCAAACTCCGGGGATAAAACCTTGCAAGTGTGAAAGCATTCAGTGCCCCAGTTAGGGAGTGGTCTAGTGTGAAAGGCCAACACCCCATTCCTATCCCGGGACACTGAACGGCCGATTTACTGGGATGCATGAAAGGGGTTTTAATTACCAAGAAAGTTTCCCCTGTTCTACACGAGATACTGCATTCTGTGATCAAGTGTATCAATGCAATCAAAGCTAATGTCAAATATGAACACCTGTTCAAGCAATTTTGTGTCGATTAAAAGGCAGAACATGTGAGATTATTGCTTAACACTGAAGTAAGGTGGTTGTCAAAGGGAAACTGCTTCAAAAGATTTAAGGAACTGTTTGATCTCCTCAGCAAGTTTTTGAAGGACAAATCTAAAATGAAGCTCTTGCTATCAAGAGATGGCAAAACTTATGTAAGTTACTTGATGGACATTTTTGAGAAACTAAGTACATTGAACAAGCAACTCCAAGTAGCAAATATGATGCTTGCTAATGCAAAAACAAAGATATTTGGATTCATGACATGTCTAGAATTATGCCAAAGGAATAATACTGCAAGAAATTTCAGTTAATTATTTTGGTTGACTAAGTGTGAGGTACAAATGTCATTGCTGACCATTTGAAAATGTTGGTTACTGTCTTCAATTATGGATTTTGTGATTTAAAGGCAATGGATTTTCCCTCTTGGTTAACTCAGCCATTGCTGGTGGACTTACCTGAAATTTCAGTGCAATACCAAGAGGAGTTATCTGAGTTGCAACATGATCAATCTGTGAAAACTCTGTTCAAAGTGAAAGGAACCATGATGTGGCTGTCTAACAAGATCGAAAAGAAATACCCAAACTCAACTACTTTAGCAAGGGAACTACTGATAAATTTTATTTATTTAGATGAGTGCTGTTAGTGATTTTCTACAAGCTAAAAGAAACTGACTGGAAATTATAAAACCTGGAGATTTAAGTTTGAAATTAACAAAATTAATCCCTCGAATCAAAAAAAATCTGAAGCCAACGTCAATGGTAAGGTTCCCACTGAAGTGACGACAATTGTTGAATGTATATTTGAGATGGTTGACATATTGAAGTAGTAGTTGAATATGAAATATGTCTTCCAGTGTATTCCCGATCTTAATTGCATTGAAATACACTCGCAGTAAATTATTTAATTAAAACTTCTTTTGAATATATAACTTTTTTCTGCTAATGGTGGGGTGTATGATTTTTTTGCAAAATTATAAGTGGGGCCTAGGTCAAAAAAGGTTGAGAACCATTGCTCTAATCCTCTTGAAGTACCCAACGTGGCACAGTGGTACAGGTAGTGGAGATGCTGCCTCACAACTCCAGTAGCTTGTGTTCAACCCTGACCTCTGGTGTTGTCCGCCTGAATTTGCACACTCTCCCTATAACTGCATAGGTTCCCTTGAAATCATCTGGTTTCTTCCCATCCCAAAGATGGCAAAATACTTCATCACTGACTCCATTTGGTGGGATTTCCTGACTTTGATTTTCAGGCATTTTATTAAATTTAGAGATACAGCACAGTAACAGGCCCTCCCAGCCCACAAGTCCATGCCATCCAAATACACCAATTAATCAAAAAACCAGTTACATTTTTTTTTGTAGGGTGGGAGGAAACCAGAGGATTCAAAGGAAATCCACTACAAACCGTTTACAGACGTTTGAACCTGGGTCATTGGTACTGTAAATGTGCTGATCAGAATGCAAACTCTGCTGCCCAAAGGTAGTGGGCTTCCCTCAAAACAATTCCCACCATTTACTGGGCAATTCACTTGATGAACCAAAGTGTAACTGTGGCCACGAGTCTCAAACTGTGAGTTAATGAGCACTGATATCCATTGGTCCTCAATTCTCCACCGCCTGTCAACAGCACACATTGACAGATTGCGCTTTCATTTGTGAGCCTTTTGATATTATAATGTGGAGAGTTTATCCAACAGGTCAGACAAGAAGCAGATCAGGACAAAGACACGTCCATGTGCTTGCATTTGGAGGGTCATCTGACAGGTCATGGAGCCAGGTGGAACACCAATGACCCACTTCAATGAAGGTTGGACCAACCCACCTTCCAATTGGCCCCTCTAAGGCCACACGGACTTACTTGGCTGGCCCTTGTTGGGGTTGTGGTACAAAACCCAGTGCAGGGGCTAATTCACTTTCTTTTCCCTCTCGAGGCCATCGCTGGTCTCCACGCCAGGTTGAAAGCTGTGGGCGACGCTGGAATACAAATTGTAAGGTGAGTGCTGGGGAAGGGTGAGGGCTATCTGTGGCATGCACTCGGCAGAAACTCTCTCCCCCATGGCAACGAGGTTCATTTGTATATCGTGGTTAATTGGTGCGCCATGTCTGCTTATCGGGGAGGGGTGGCAGGTACTGCTTGTTTCAATCCCTGCTGTGTTGCAGTCATAAATAGTCAATGTATCCAATTTACATTATTTGACATTGGTGGTTTGCATGCGCATGTGTGGGTTTGCATTTGCGCGCAGATGCGCACGTCTCCTGTTTAATTCTCCGATAACATTCACCGCTCAATGCCAGCACGTGTCCAGGATTGGCACTCTTTGAATTGTTCCATCATCACGCATATCTTTCAAAGGAAAGCAGTGCATTGCCATATTTCACTATTGGCAACACCAACTTCACATAGTAAATTCTCAGCTGAAGCAAAAGAGAATTATGCATAGGTTCTCAGGTTAGCAAGTGCAAAATCGAATTAACCACTCGGGCAGGCCAAGATACTCAGCATCATGGGTGCATAGTAAAGCAAAGCAGGTTATTCAGTCCTTTCAACATGGCATCATTCCATTTGTTCAGGTATGCCCCCCCCCCCCCACCAAGGACTCTACTCAAAGTTAATAAGTATGATGTATTTGATGTTTCAAGGACAAACACTGCACACTGAGACTTGTGCTTAATGGAGAACTAAAATGGTTCCCCGTGATACACAGTATATAAGAATGACCACATCATCACTCTGATAAGTTGACGTTATATGCCCGCAGGCATAACTACCTAACACTGTACCCCTCCCACAAAAATAAATGCTTTTTGCAATAACATATGGGCAGCGCTTTGTGCAATAACATATGGGCAGTACTAGTACTAATCTACAATAACTATGTTGTGTCCGTAGACTAAGGATGAAGATTGAGTAATTATAAAATAAGTATGATGTGTTCAATCGCCAAGTCATTGAACATAGTCTTTCAGTCGCTCTGGAGGACGTTTTTCTCACTTTGCTCATCTCAGAGAGATAAACTCCACCAGGGTATACTTAGTGACTTCTCTGGACTCTTTGCCTTCAGTTGATGGTGAGGACTGTGAAGTTTGCCTTTGGTGACCCCCATTTGAGCATGGCATAGATTTGAGCAGGATGTGGTGCTGGGCTGCTCTGAGGAGTCAGAGAGGTGCTTTGTTGAATTGTGGGACTGCTTGGCTAAGGGTAGCTCGGTTGAGTTGGCATTGCATTTCTCGAAGATACTTCTGGAATATTGACAGTGGCATGGGCCCATGGAATTTCATCTGGGACCTCATCAGGATTGTGAGCTGTGGGTGTGGCCATCGGACCATCCACCACTCTCAAATGGTCTATATGTCATTTCCATATTTTAGTTCCCACCAGCATGGAATAAGAACAAGCACTTAATTTTTTATGGTTAACTCCTCTCACCCATGACCCCCTATTATCCTGGTAGTCTCATACCAGTACTGGCTCTCCCACTTCTAGATATCTGGTAGGTTTAATGGAGATGTGGATTGTTCAATTCAAAGGCCAATGTTTGGGTGTACTGTGGAAAGTCTTGTTCTTAAGTTGCATCCAAACATGAATTAAGCTGGTGTTCTTTTGGTAGTAGAATGAGGTGCGTTTCTATAGCCTAACAGGAAAAGCAATTTTGAGGGTCCATGATGTGTTTAAGTATTTCTTAGTTTTCATTGCCTTTTTGAAGGGGTGTGTGTGTCTGCTTCCCCATTTGCACTTGGGTGCTGAGATGATGTGTTGAATACTGTTATTCTGTAGGAATACCTTAAAAGCCTCCAAAACAAACTATGGACCATTATCGGAAACCAGTTCAATTGGTAATCTATACAATGCAAATATACTTAGCAGTTTTTAAGTGGTCTGGTCTGTTTTTTATTTTCCTCATGTGCTCTACCACTGGCCACTTGGAATATGCATTGACCACAATGGGGAAGTTATCCCCCATGAACAGACCAGCAAGATCAATGTGAACCCTTTGCCAGAGTTGTGATAGCCATTTCCATGGTTTCACTTTGGCTTGAGGGGCTCTGCGTTGCACATCTTGACAAATGCTACATCATCTTCCAGTTTGTTTAATCTCCAGACCTATTGAGGGCCACCAGACATGCATACATGCCAATGCCTTCATTCAAACTATCCCTTGGTGGTGGTTGTGAGTTCCAATAATATTAGCTGTTTGCCATTTTATAGGGATTATTGTTCTGGTTCCCCACAATAAATAACCTTCCTCAATTGATATTGCATGGCGTATTTTATAATAAGGTTTTAGTTCTTCCGATAACGTTTTGGTCTGAGGCTGCCCATTTTACATGAGGTAGAGTACAGGTGATTAACCCCAAATGAGTATTGATGGCCACATATTTCTTTGAGTTATCATCCAATTCTATTTGTTGGTATGCTTGTACTAAGCCTAATTTGGGGAATTTATTTTCCCCGTTCAAGGCTTGGAATCATTCTTCTGCTTTGGGTATAGGCTGTTCTGGTATCTGCAAGGCCTGATTAATGGCATTTCACATTGCCATAACTAAGGCTGCCCAATCGCTGTACTGGATTTTCTCCAGTATTCCCAGGTCTTTCAGTTTGTTAAGTTCTACTTCAATAAAAAAACTTAGGCTCGACGTTTGGTTTCAAGTGGAATTTCGCCTGGATTCCTTGGATTTTCCCCAGACCTCTTTCAAAAACCGCCTGGTACTTCTTGAGCACTTGTTCCAGCTTTGACTTGTCTTTATCTTCCAGGTACAAGTTCATTATGGATCCATTTTCGATCCAATCTAGTTGAATGTGTGATAGCTAGTTTCTTCCGAACAATGCTGGCCCTTTGGTATCAATGATGTAGAGGGATAATAGTTTTGGTGTTTGTTCTTTATATTTCACATTTATGTTGCATTTTCCAAATATCTTGACTTTCTCTCCTATGACTGTTTTTAACATCGAGTCGGCCCATTTAATGGCAAGGTGAGTCAGGAGTCGTTTTAAATTTAATGGCATCAGTGAAACTGCTGTTCCTGTGTCCAGCTCCATTTGAAGAGGTTCGTTGTTGATTTTCATCCTTGACATAGAATTCTGATTTTCTATCATTAAATCCATGAATATACATGATTTCCCCATCTTCTTCTGAGTCATTGGTTTCAGGGCTGGGGCTTTTGGCCTTCTCTTCCACCATTCTCACTTAGGTGGGGTGTTTTCATATCCCTGTCCCTTTTTAAACTTTTTAATCTTTGTTTCTCTTTTAAATCTTTCCTCCAAGGTCTGGAGCATCGAGGGAGTGGGTTTCGACCCTTGCCACAACTATGATGTACTTGATGTTTCAGGGATAAACAATACCCTCTGAGATGGGGTGCTTCATTCATTTTTTAATACAGATCTAAAATGGTTCCCCGCAATATACAGTATATAGAGTGACAATGTCATACGCACACAGGCGTAAATACCTAAGCCCCCTTCCCTATGAAGCAGTCAAATTTTAGTTTCTTCCTTACCTCTCTTATACCAACTGTAGAAAAATCATTTTAAAAAAAGACTCCGTTAGCATAGCGGTTAGCGCAATGCTGTCATAGGACCAGTCTTCTCCCTGTGTCTGCGTGCATTTCCTCCAGGTCCTCCAGTTTCCTCCCACTGTTCTAAAGATATGGGGGTTGCAGGTCAACTGGGTGTAATTGGGTGACAAGTACTTGTGGACCAGAAAGACCTGTAACAATGCAGTATGACTAAATTTACACACACACACACACACACACACACACACACACACACACACACACACACGCACATGCGCGCGCGTTAAGAATGGCTGCTTCAGATCATAGCTGATCGATACGTAGCCATTCATCCATCTTTTTTCATTCAATAGACTCCATCTACAAATCCTGCTAACTTGAAAAAGCTACCAACAAATTCAAGGACAGTGTTGTGAGAATGAAAAGCTGGTGGCTGCTTTCCAAGCTTTACTCAATGTAATTGTACAGTTAGAATTTAGTTATTTGGAATAATTAAAAATAACTTTATAATATTACATTCTTCCTTCCTTTTAAAATAAACACTAGCTGTATCAAATAACCTTTTATAGGACTACTCCCATTCATATTGATTGAGAGGTTTTGGTACATGACCGGATCTCCTTAGTTCTTGTGGAGCTACTGTTTTATCATCTTCCACACTATGGCATATCATATCTTCCTCCTCCTCCTCCAGTATTGGTACCACCAGATTTCTTTTATCTTGTTGCATAATAGGAGATCTGAGGATTGCCTGAGCTTCTCGACAAGATGCCAAGTCAAGAACAGACACAGTAGACTCCTGCCCATCTGGGTACCTGATGTTTGCATATGTTGGATTACTGTCAAGGAGTTCAACTTGATCTACAGGTTCATTCTTGTTACTCCTCACAAACCTTCTTAGTAGTATGGATCCAGGGGTCATTAGCTAGGAGGACAGTGAATTTCCATGGGATAAGCGGTGTTGGAATGCAAAAAATCTTTCATGGGTTGTACTGTTTGTTGCTGTACACAACAGCAATCTTTGGGAATGTAGTGCCTCAGGAAGCACCAGTTCCCAATGTTTCTTGGTCAAGTTATGTGATCTAAGGCCAAACAGACTGCCATATGATGCCATTGAACCTTTCTACCTGTCCATTCCTGATTAGGTAATATGGGGTAGTATGACGTGGCAATCCCCTTCTAGGAGAGATCATCTTTCAGATCCTTAGACACAAAGGTGCCACGATCAGAGTATATGTAATTTGGAGTTCCTCATAGGCTAAATAGCAGATCAAGCCACCTGATCACTGTTGTACTATGTATATTGGGACATGGAAAAGCAAAGGGGAAAACACATTCATCAGCTACTGTAAGTAGATATAGGTTATGTGAATCTGTAGGCAAGCATCCCTCAAAAACAATACTAAGCTGTTCCATAGATTTTGTTGATTTGATAAGAGTTCTTCCTGGTGGGTGGTAGAACTGAGGTTTTAGTTCAGCACAGACCCTGCATGAAGCACAAGTCCTCTTGACATCCTTTCTGTAGAAAAGGGGAGATTCTTTGCTCTAACAAAATGCAGCAGCTGAGTTATTTCTGGATGACAAAGTCCATTGTGAATGTCAGCGAGTGTGGAGGTAGTAAAGGCTGAACAAGTGTATGCCTGACTAAATGAGTCAGGGACCACATTCTCTTTCCCAGGATGGTACTTTATTGTGTAACTGAATGCTGCAAGTTCCAACCTCTGTGCTTGAATCTTTGTGATCTTTATCTTTGTACACTTTTTTTACTGTCAAACATGAAGGCCACTGACCTCTGCTCAGTAACCAAGCTATAGTGGTTCTGTGCCAGGTAGCAGCTCCATTTGCACATTGCCTCAATGATGACAGTTGCTTCTTTCTCTTCAATGTGGGAGTGCAATTCATTTCCTTGTATAGTCTTTGACATGAATGCAACAGGCCGTCCTCCTTGTTTAACAACTGCAGAAATAGCCACATCAGATGTGTCACACTCTACCTCAAAGGGTAAGTTTTCATCCACCGAGGGCAGGGTGGCTTCCTCCAACTCTCTCTTTAGTAAGTTAAAGGCGTTCAGGGCCTTTTCCTCCATTGGAAACTTTTGTATTTACCATCGGTTGAATCTTGTTAGAAAACCCCTGAATCCATTTGGTATAATAAGCAAACATCCTGAGTACCCTTTTTAAGGATTGCAAATTTTCTTGTGGAGTAAGCTCTTGTGGGCGATGTCTCTTAGTATCTGGCTTAATTATACCATTCCCCATACAATATCCAAAGACATTAATGGAATTTACAGACTGGACAATCTTTGAATCATTAAGTGTTAGGTGCCTTTGACTTCAGGAATTTTACATTTTTGATCATGGCCCTCTTGTATATGTCCAGCAATAATGATGTTATCAAGGTAAGGAAAGGCAATGTCCATAGCTCATTGTAAGGCAGCTACCCCATTTGTGACTCCAAATGGAATCCAACAAAATTAGTATAAGCACCCATTGGCTTCAAAAACTGTATACGTATCTGACTCTTTCAGTGACACTTGGTGATAGGCACCTTTCAGGTCAAAGGTAGAGAACATTCTATATTTTGCATGTTTGCTCACCATTTTGTCAATTCTTGGCAAGGGGTAAGCATTCAGTTTTGTGTCTTGATTGATTGTGTATAATCCACACATTTGCTTCTTGCATTGGTGGGTAGGATCCTTCACCACTACCACTTGGGCTCGCCATGGTGATATGCTTGTCTCAGTTATGCCTGATGAATGCAATTGGCAAATTTCCTCTACAGTCTTTGCTAAAGCATCTTGATTTGGCAGCAAATGGTTTACAGCTTGGAAAAGGGATGGCTCTTCTATTTTTTCTGCTGTCAGTCCGCAGTAATGATCACCACCATTCATAGTTAGTTCAGACAAGGGTCCTCCATATTCAAATTCACACTTGGATGCTGACGCTGGAAATCTTGGCCAAGTATCAAGTCAAAACATAGGTCTTTCAATACACCAAGTCACGTGGCAGCTTATGACTAACTATTGAGACTAAGAATTAGGTCAACAACAAGACATCCTTGGGAACTAGCATTTGAAGTTTCCTGAGCCATAGTAATGTATTTAATAAATGGGCGAACCCTTCTCACGTACCTGTGGTACCTGTGATGGTTCAGGATTCACTACTGTAGCTGTATGGAATATTGGGATAGCTTATGCATCATTTTTGCATTGAGCTAAGTCTAACACAGTAGCTGGGTTATAAGCAGACTGTAAGTACAGTGTTTTGTTTTATGAGAGACGCTGGCATATTGCAGGTGAGGCAATTCCAGTGATGAACACGTACACATTGCCTCGTTTCCACACTGCTCTGCAATATGATCTCTTTAACATTTCCAATTCCCTGAAGAAATCATCTAATGATTCTCCTGGCTTCTGCCACCTGGTACCAGTAAATGTCGGGGGTGGGGGGGGGGGAACCTCCATTGGGAGTTTTCACATATAAATTGTCCAACTTTGAGATAGCTGAGCCAAAATTTTCACATCCTTCTATGTATTTAAAAACATTGCTACTCACACAGCCTAATAAGGTTCTGTATTTGTTCGGCATCTTGTCCCCATATCTTGTTCCAACATCGTCGATGTAGTTCATGAAAATCGTAGGCCAGTGTCGTCACAACTTGGCAGCTGTCAGTGAGCTGGGGTCAATGTCTAACTACATGGGCCTCCACGCCATCTCCATGCTTGACAATTAAGCTGAGTAAGTTGTGAGAATGAGAAAATTGGTGGCTGCTTTCCAAGCTTTACTCAATTGTAGTTACAGTTAGAATTTAGAATTATTTAGAACAATTAAGAATAACTTTGTAATGTTACAGTTTCCTTCCCATCATTATCAGACCAATGAATGTACCTCAAAATTGTAATATTTTGTTGCCTTTTCCTCCATTCCAACTGATGTCCCTCTGCAGCTCTGTACTGCTGAACTTGTACTAGGTATGAGATGTGAACCGATCTGCTTGTAGAACAACCTCGATCACTGCATCTTGGTGCATGTGGCAATAAAACCATCAGAGGTTTAACTTCAATCTAATTTTCTCAGCATCAATTCTAGTGCCATCTTGAAACATCTATGGATAGCTTAACTATTCTAAGATGGGGAATTGGGTGGTGTAGAGGAATTCTGAAGGACCCACTGCAATTTGTTTGAAAGAAAAAGTGGAAGCACGTTGAGAGAAATTTAGCATTTACTTAGGACAAATTGTAGTGTTCGTTTGCTTTTGGTTCCATTCCTTGACCATGGTAAGCACATCTAATTATGCTAACAGGGTCATTATCTGACAGAAAACCAATTTTGGCACACAAAGAAATGGGTCAGGCACTTCCATGGAAAGCAGTAGAAAATCTATGTTTTGGGCACAAAACTCTTCATCAGGAGGGTTGATCATGACTCTTGATCAAGGGTTTCTGGACTAAAAGATCATGGATGCTGCCTGTCCTGCTGAGGTCCTCCAGCGCTTCCTTTGTGTTTTGCTCCAGTTTTCCATCATCTGCAGACTTCCTGTTTACCTCTGCTGATTTTAACACACAGGATATCAGGGCGGGTGACCAACAGTTCTTTCAAACAGGCCTTGAGAAATGAGGGATAGAGGAGTGAAAATATAGAACAAGGAAATTCTAAAGCTTGGAGCCTTGAAAGTTGAAAGTGCAGGTGTCCATAATGAAATGATTATCATATATGCTGTTGTATAGAATGATCTGAAACTTAAATTTTTGTACTTTAAAATCAGGGTTATCCTGTACAAAATGTCTATGATTCTTGCCTTGCAGACAAAGTTGCAACACCACCCAGTCTAACTGCTGTCGGCTCTATTAAGGCTTTAAATAGCCTGTCGGAGGAGACGACAGTGGTTTATTATATAAAAAAAACAAATAATAGTTAAACCCTTAAATGATCATTTATTACTAAAATAAAGTTATTAGCTGTTAATAGAATCCACTAGTCAGCGGTAAGTGCCGGGTTTGGTGGGGGGTGAGGACATCTTATTCAAAATCAACATTTTAGGTAGAAATTTGGGATTCATCCTATAAACGAGCTGTCCTATACAACGGCGTATATGTTACTAATTGGAGGTAAATAAGTACAGATAACTTTGAGGGTTGTAATGCTGGAAGAGGTTGCATGGACAAGAAGGCAGGAGATAAAAAGTATTTGGAAATAAGAATGAGAATTTTTAAATTGTGACATTTTTAACAGGGACCAATGCAGGTCAATACATAAAATTGCTGGAGAAACTCAGTAGGTGATGAGGTTTCTCCAGCATTTTTGTGTACTGCATTAGACCCCAGCATCTGTAGATTTTCTTGTTTACCTCCAGTGTGGGTCAATAAGTGCAGGCATGATGGGTCATTAAGATGGAGTGAATCAAGTCACAGGCAGCAGAGTTTTGAATGCTTTCAAGTTTCTGGAAATTAGAAAACTAAGTTCATGCCGGAAGTGCAATGAATGGTAAATCTGAATGTAACAAAAGCATGGCTGCTTGGAGTATGGACAAATTCAGGCAAGCAAAATCAAGTTGCAATACCAGTTACCAAAGTTCCTGCATAGTAACTGAGGATTTCTTTAATGGAAACGCAATCGAACTTGTATATCTCTGGCTGATGTGGAAACAAGAACTCTGGTATTCAGACAGGCTAAAATAAAAATGTCAATTTGGGACATGACAACAGAGTGGATTCCAATTAACATGTATTCATTAAGTTCTTGTCTGCTTGTGGTTTAGAGTCCTGGGAACCAAGCTGAATGCAAACTCATTGGTACATCAGTGTTTCAATTTCCCTTGGTATTTGGGCTTTCTGACTGACCCCTGTTTGGACAAATCCTTGATAGTCAGATTATCTCTTGTGTAGGAGTCCATTCTGTTGATCAGTTTCAGTGCATAAAAAGAATTTGAGGGCCATTTGTTTATGAGGGCAGTTGGGCTCACACGTGGAACCTTAATGAGTACATGGAGAAGATTTGGTCTCTGCGAAAACAATCACACTTGCTCCAGCTACTGGTTTTGTCTATTGAAAACAGATGAAACCCTTTTAATAAAGAGGGATGGTAGTCTGGTGTTTTATATGTCTTCTATGACTTGTTTGGCATTTTCTTACACAAGACTCAGTTTTATGGATTGGCTTCATATTTGATTCTGAGTCTCACATGATGTAAACAGAGTTATGCAAGGACTCATTAAGCATATAGTCTCTAAAATGATCCCAAATTTCCAGGCAAAATAATCTGTCACAAAGCCCAATTAGTATGACAGCTCGTGAAATTACAACTTCTACTTCAGGCATGATTGAAGGACTCAAAGTAATTTTTTGACATAGTGACACAGGTAGTAGAGCTGTTGCCTTTCAGCTTCAGTGACCCATGTCCACTCGACTTCCAGTATTGTCTGTGCAGAGTTTGCATGTTCTCCCTCTGAATGAGTGGGCTTTCTCCAGATTGCTCAAGTTTCCTTCCACACTGCAATTTCATTGCCAATTTAGTCGGGCAATGACCTAGACGAAGGGCAGAACAGGCTCCCTCCGTTGTAAGGAAATAAGGAAATTCCTGCTGTCTTTCCGACTGTATGTAAAATTGTTGGATTTTCATTTTTAACAATATTTAATATCATGGGGAAGTTTTTAAACAAATTTTAGTAGTGGCGGAAAAGAAAGAAATTCAAGAATTTTCTAAAGAAATACATGACTTTTGAGATCGTTGATGACTTACATTTTTCCACAATGTTTGTGTGAATATTTGCAGATTATATAAAGTATAAAAACCTTTGGAAATATCCTGTCCAGATGCATCACAGCTTGAGATGTGAACAGCTCTGCCCAAGACCACAAGAAACTGCGAAGGGTAGTGAACACAGCTCAGGCCATCACATAAAACAACCTCCTCTCCATCGACTCTGCCCTTAGCTCCTGCTGTCTTGGGAGAGCTGCTAAAATATTAAAGGATCCATCCCACCCTGGTCATACTCTATTCTTCCCCTTCACTCAGGCGGAGGTTGCTTCAGAACTCAAATCTCTGATTCGAGGACAGTATTTTTCTTACTTTTATCAGACTTTTGAATGAATTTCACACTGGCAAAAGAGGATGTCCTTGCACTGTATTGTGTGTACATATTTTTCTATTCCCAACAACACGTTTTTGGACTTTTATCCATACCATACATTATTTGACAATTTACACCACTCCCAAAATTATGTTATTTTTTATTTGTCTATTTTTTTGTTATTATTGCACTACCAGCTGTGAGTTGGATTGCCTGAATAGCCCATAAAATAAAGCTTCTCACTCTATTTCAATGCACGTGACATGATACTTCATTAATTTGTTCAAGTACCCATCTATACAAATCACATTTACCAACACCTGGTCCAAGTCTACCCTGCCTTGGTAATTCAAGTGTTAATCCAGATACTTTTAAAATTCTCCACCACTCCTTCAAGCAGTGCATGCCAAATTCCAACTACCCTCTGGAAATAAAAATGTCCTTGCATACAAAAACCTATGTGCTCTACTTATCAATGCCTCTGCTAAAGGGAAAAAGTTTACGACAATCCTATCCATGTCTCTGCAGATGCTGGAGTCTTTATTGACCTAAATCCCAGCATCTGCAGATTTTCTTGTTCACCAGAGCAACACTTTCCTCACCTACTCTGGTGAACAAGAAAATCTGCAGATGCTGGGGTCAAGTGTAATACACAGAAGTGCTGAAAATATCAGCAAATCCCGCAACATCCATTGGAAGTAAAAGGCAGTCTACATTTCGGATCGGAGTCCTTTATCAGGAATGGGCCCATTTACTCTGTCAACATGTGATCTAAATGGTCTAATCCTTTCACAGTCACTTGATTCTCCAAAATGTCTGTATACCTCTACCAGGTCTCCCTCAGACTTCTTCACTCCAAGGAAAACAAACCCAGTTCATCTAACTTCTGGAAATTTTAGCCCTCGTTCAATGTATCCAAAATATCTAGTATTAGTACATCATGTAGGATTAATCCAAAATTGATACTTCAGATTTCAAGCTGATTTTCTTCTTCTTTTATATATGCCAGTGGACATATCGAACTTCTGTATCAATAGATGATGCATCTGTATTACAATGAATTTAGATTCTTTCTCGGTGAATTTTTCCTGCCTAGGTGTCAGCTGGGTAGGAGCAGGAAATTCAGCAACAAATTCCATTCTGCTGGCTGTGAGCTTGCATTTAGATGTAATTTCTGCATGAATATTTTGCAGAGGTGAGCTGGAACTTAATTTTATTACCATATTACCATGGATGTGTAATAGCTGAGTTTTTCGACCAAATTTGGGGAGGGGGGGGTCAACTTTTACACAGGTGATACTTTTGGCTGTGCTAAGTACTTGCATTGCTCAAGGTGCTGGGAGCTCAGATGGCCAGGTCCGGGTGGTAAGTCCAGATTCGGGTATCGGGAGCTTGGATGGGCAGATGGCTGGAGTTTAGGAGGGAGTCTGTGGCTGGGACAAAGGGTGCTCTGGTGGGCAGACACCCAGGGTGAGGATCCGCAGTTGATTTCAGGAATTCTGATGGGCAGGTATTTAAGGCGTCGGGAGCTCGTATGGGCGGGTGGTCGAGACCAAAAAATAGGGTGTCGACTTTGACGTGGGTCATAGGGAAAAAGCGATTTTTGGGCCAAAATTTTAAAAAGGTGGGAGTAGACTATTACACAGGATCAACTATTACACAAGTATATACAGTAGTTAGTGTGCTCATAATAAATGCACTCACAATGTAAATGGGCTTATTCATCATGTGGAACAAGTTGTGTGCTGAACTTACCATTTTTAGGTGACAGAGCCATTGATATATAACAATTTTGAAGTGCAAAGGCTTTTTGAATTAATTTATTCTTTATAGTTGCAATGCTGTTATTTTCAACGTGTATATTTTTAACAGTAGACTTTTACTTGACTTTTGATTATCAGGACATGTTTGGAATTTTTCTGTGGGGAGGGAGTATATTTCAAATATTGTTTGCAAAATCCACAGGAAGTCTGTTGCTATTGAAGCTTTTCCAATAGCACAAGAAGAAAAAAATAGTATAAGAAAAGCAGATGTTAGATAGATCAAAGTCAATAGAAGTATTCACTCTGGCTCAAGCATCAACAAACTAATTCATGCTACAGAACCCCTGTGATTTGGCTCCATTATTGAATCATCATAACCATTGGACATTCTTCTTCTTTGGCTTGGCTTCGGGGATGAAGATTTATGGAGGGGTATGTCCACGTCTGCTGCAGGCTCCTTGGTGACTGACAAGTCTGATGCGGGACAGGCAGACACGGTTGCAGTGGTTGCAAGGGAAAATTGGTGGGTTGGGGTTGGGTGTTGGGTTTTTCCTCCTTTGTCTTTTGTCAGTGAGGTGGGCTCTGCGGTCTTCTTCAAAGGAGGTTGCTGCCCGCCGAACTGTGAGGCACCAAGATGCACGGTTGGAGGTGATATCAGCCCACTGGCGGTGGTCAATGTGGCAGGCACCAAGAGATTTCTTTCAGTCTTCTTTGGTGCACCTCTGTCTCAGTGGCCAGTGGAGAGCTCGCCATAGAACATGATCTTGGGAAGGCGATGGTCCTCCATTCTGGAGACGTGACCCACCCAGCGCAAATGAGTTTTCAGCAGCATGGATTCGATGCTTGCGGACTCTGCCAGCTCGAGTACTTCAATGTTGGTGATGAAGTCATTCCAATGAATGTTGAGAATGGAGCGGAGACAGCGCTGATAGAAGCATTCTAGGAGCTGTAGGTGATGCCGGTAGAGGACCCATGATTCGGAGCTGAACAGGAGCGTGGGTATGACAACGGCTCTGTACACGCTGATCTTTGTGTGTTTCTTCAGGTGGTTTTTTTTCCAGACTCTTTTGTGTAGTCTTCCAAAGGCGCTATTTGCCTTGGCGAGTCTGTTGTCTATCTCTTTGTCGATCCTTGCATCAGATGAAATAGTGCAGCCGAGGTAGGTAAACTGGTTGACCGTTTTGAGTTCTGTGTGCCCGATGGAGATGTGGGGGGGCTGGTGGTCATGGTCGGGAGCTGGCTGATGGAGAACCTCAGTTTTCTTCAGGCTGACTTCCAGGCCAAACATTGTGGCAGTTTCCACAAAACAGGACGTCATGTGCTGGAGAGCTGGCTCTGAATGGGCAACTAAAGCGGCATCGTCTGCAAAGAGTAGTTCACGGACAAGTTGCTCTTGTGTCTTGGTGTGAGCTTACAGGCGCCTCAGATTGAAGAGACTGCCATCCGTGCGGTACCGGATGTAAACAGCATCTTCATTGTTGAGGTCTTTCATGACTTGTTTCAACATCATGCTGAAGAAGATAGTAAAGAGGGTTGGTTCGAGGACGCAGCCTTGCTTCACGCCGTTGTCAATGGAGAAGGGTTCGGAGAACTCATTACTGTATCTGACCCGACCTTGTTGGTTTTCATGCAGTTGGATAACCATGTTGAGGAACTTGGGGGGGCATCCGAGGCGCTCTAGTATTTGCCAAAGTCCTTTCCTGCTCACGGTGTCAAAGGCTTTGGTGAGGTCAACAAAGGTGATGTAGAGTCCTTTGTTTTGTTCTCTGCACTTTTCTTGGAGCTGTCTGAGGGAAAAGACCATGTCAGTAGTTCCTCTGTGCGAAAGCCACACTGTGATTCTGGGAGGACATTTTTGGTGACACTAGGTATTAGTCTATTAAGGAGAATCCTAGCGAAAATTTTGCCTGCAATGGAGAGCAGCGTGATTCCCCTGTAGTTTGAGCAGTCTGATTTCTCGCCTTTGTTTTTGTACAGGGTGATGATGATGAAGGTCCTGAGGCAGCTTTCCTTGGTCCCAGCAGAGCATGAAAAACTCATGCAGTTTGCCGTCAGCCTTCCAGACCTCTGGGGGGGATTCCATCCAAACCTGCTGCTTTGCCACTTTTCAGTTGTTCAATTGCCTTATATGTCTCTTCCTGGGTAAGGACCTCATCCAGCTCTAGACTCAAGGGTTGTTGAGGGAGCTGGAGCAGGGCGGATTCTTGGACTGAGCGGTTGGCATTAAAAAGGGATTGGAAGTGTTCTGACCATCGATTGAGGATGGAGATCTTGTTGCTGGGAGGACCATTGGACATTACAGCACAGAAAACAGGCCATTTGACCCTTCTGGTCTGTGCCAACCAATAAAACTAACTAGTCCCACTGACCTGCCCTCATTCAATAATCCTCCAACCTCTCCTATACATGTATTTATCAAATTTATTTTTAAAACTCAAAATTGAATCTGTATTCACTACATCAGTTAGTAGCTCATTCCTACCACTCAGTGAAAAACTTTCCCCTAATGTTCCCCTTATATTCATCCCCTTTCAGCCTAAAGCCATGACCTCTCCCAATCTAAGTAGAAACAGTCTACTCACATCTACTCTGTCTATACCCTTCATAATCTTATAAACCTCTATCAAGTCTCTCCTCATTATTCTTCATTCCAACAAATATAGTCCTAACCTGTTTAATCTTTCCTGGTAACTGAATTCCTGAAGACCAGGCAACATCTTAGTAAATCTTCTCTGCACTCTTTCAATCTTATTGATCTTTCCTGCTGCTGGGTGACCAGAACTGCACACAATATTCTAAGTGTAGTCTCACTAATGACTTGAATAACTTCAACATAACATTCCAACTTTTGTACTCAATACTTTGATTTATGAAGGCTAAGATGCCAAAAGCTTTCTTTACATCCCCATCCACATGCGACACCACCTTCAGGGAACAATGTATATGTATTTCCAGATCTCTGCACTCCTCAGTGGCCTACCATTTACTATGTACATCCTACCCTGATTCGCTCTTCCAAGTACAACACCACACACTTATCTGCATTAAATTCTGATCCCTCTGCAAGCTTTGCAAATCTTCCTCACTGTCCATGACACCTCCTGTTTTGTGGCATCAGCAAACTTGATTTAATTCACCATGTTGTCATTTATATAGATAAAAACAATAATGGTCCCAACACAGATTTCTGAGACACACCACTCGACACAGATCTACAACCATCCACCGCCACTCTGTTTTCTTCCACCAAGCCAATTTCAACCTAACCTTCTGAACCAATCTCCCAACAGGAACCTTGTCAAAGAACTTACTAAAGTCCATATAGACAACATCCACAGTCTTTCCCTTATCAATCTTCCTGATAACTTCCTCAAAAAACACAAAAAAATTCTACAAGATTTGTTAAATACAACCTACCATGTACAAATCCATGCTGACTGTCCTTAATCAGCTGATGATGGTCCAAATAACTATATATCCTATCTCAGCAATCCTTCAAGTAATTTACATACTGTAGAATGCGTGTGTGCTACTGCAGAGTGTGGAAAGAATGACACACACCCAAGAAGTCGAAGACTGGTTTATTGCACTGGTAGCTCTGCTTATATTTCGGACCCCACTGCTGATGACAGGAGTGACGTCACAGCAGCACCGGCCTCAGATTGGTCTGTGTTCCTGCTGTTGCTCGTACAGGTGGTCACCTGGGACGAAGGTTGTTGGTCCCCATGGGGTCTGCACTGTCATCACATTTGGCCATCTTGCGTACTGGGTCTTGTTCCGGTTAGCAGGCATCAGGCTCACTGGCCTATAATTGTCTGGTTTACTCTTGGAAGCCTTCTAAAATAGTGGGACCACATGAGGCACCCTCCAATCCTCCAGCACCTCCTCCATGACTAAGGACATTTTGAATATATCCATCAGGGGCCCTGCAATTTCAGCACTTGTCTCCCTCAAGGTGTGGGGGAATATCTATTCAGTCCAGGGAATTTGTCTACCTTTATTCATCGCAAGGCAGCAAGCAACTCCTTCTCTTTAAACTCCACATATTCCACTACACTTCTATTTGTTTCCCTTCCATCCTTATTCACTATACCATTTTCCTGTGTAAATACTAATACAAAAATCAAACTGTTGAAGATCTTGCCTATTATGTGAGGCTCCGCACATGGGTGACCACTGATTTTCTAGGGATCCAATTTTGTCCCATAATATCCTTTTACTTTTAATATACTTGTAGAAACCCTTTGGAATTTCTTCACATTATCTGTCAAAGCACCTTCATGTATTCTTTTTGCCTTTCTAATTTCCTTCTTAAGCATTTTCTTAAATTTTCTATATTTTGCAATTAGTTCATTTCCTCCTTGTTGTCTATACCACATATATAGGCCACTTCATTTCCTTAACCAGCTCTCCAATATACCTTGAAAACAAAGGTTCCCCATGTCTGTTAACTTTGCCCTTATTCCTGGTAAGAACATGTAATCTCTATACTCTTAAAATTTCATCCTTAAAGGCCTTCCACCTGCTGGATGCATCCTTGCCAGAAAAAAACTTATTCCAATCGACTCTTCCGAGATCCTTCCTCATTTCCTCAAAATTGGCTTTTCTCCAATTCAGAACCTCATCTCAAGGACCAGACCTATCCTTCTCCATAATTATCTTGAAACTAATGATATTATGATCACTGGACCCAAAATGCTCACTTACAAATACTTTACCACCTGACCTGCCTGGTTCCCTAAAAGATCAAGTATTGCATCTTCTCTTGTTGGTACCTCTACATAAGTGGTTCTCAACCTTTTTTTTTTCCACTCACCTACCACTTTAAGTATTCCCTATACCATTGGTGCTCTGTGATTAGCAAGGGATTGCTTAAGGTGGTATGTGAGTGGGAAGAAAAAGGTTGAGCATCACTGCTCTACATATTAATGTAGAAAATGTTCCTGTACATATTTGACAAACCACAAACCATCCAATTCTTTTATTGCTATCTCCCCATGGATTTGCTGCTCCAATTCTCTCGGACTATTGGGTGGTCTGTAATACAGCCCTATTATTGTTCTCATGCCCTTCCCGTTTCTCAGCTCCACCCATATGGCCTCTGTAGACGAGTACTCAATGCTGCCCTGTCTATGCACAGCTGTGATATTTTCCCTGACTAGCAATGCCACAGCTCCTCCTTTCCTCCCTTGCCCTCTATCCCATGTGAAATGACAGAACCCTGGAATGTTGAAGTGCCAATCCTGCCCCTTCTGAAACTAAGTCTCACTAATAGCAATAATATCATAATTCCACAAGGCAATCCTCGCTCTGAGATCATCCCCCCTTATCGAATATACTCCTCACATTGAAATAGATGCATGTGAGTCCATTTCTTTCCTGAACAACCTTATCTTTACGTGTAGTCCTTGCATAATTCTAATCATCCTTTACCTTACTATCTGCTCCAACACTCTGGTTCCCCTCCCCCTGCAAATCTAGTTTAAACCCCCCCCCCCCCCTCCAAAGCAGCACTACAAAACTACCTGCAAGGATGTTAGTCCCCTTCCAATTCAGGTGCAAACCATCCCGCCAGAACAGATCCCACCTTTCCTGGAAAAGGGCTCAATTATCCAGAAACCTGAAGCCCTCTCTCCGGCACCATCTCTTTAGCCACACGTTAAACTGGATTACTTTTGTTTCTTGTCTAACTAGCACGTGGCCTAGGTAGCAATCCTGAGATTGCAATCCTGGAGGTCCTTTCCTTCAACTTTGCTCCTAACTCCCTAAACTCTCCTATCAGGACCTCCTCACCCTTCCTGCCTACATCATTAGTCCTTACATGGACTATAACATGATTGCTTACCCTCCCTTCTGAGAATCAGAAGCATGTGATCTGAGAAATCATGGACCCTGGCACCAGGGAGGCAACAACCACCCAGGATAATCAATCTCCAGAACCTCTTGTCTGTCCTCCTTACTATTGAATTCCCTATCACAACTGCATTCCTCTCTTCCCTCCTTCTGTGCTGAGTGTCTAGACCCAGTGCCAGAGATGTGACCACTACAACCTGTCCCTGGTAGGTCATCCCCACAAACAGTATCCAAAATAGTATCCCTATTGTTGGCACTAATGGCCACAGGGCTACTCTGCTCTCTACCTCTTCCTCTTTCCTCTAAAGACAGTCACCCAGCTGCCTTCCTCCCTACATTTAGGGGCGACTGCCTCCCTCTAGCTCTTATCTATCACAGCTTCAGCTTCCCAAATGTTCATCCAGCTCCAGTTCTCTAACTCAGTCTCCCTGGAGCTGCAGCTGGATGCACCTCTTCCAGGTGTAGTCATCGTGGACATTTGTGCTGTCCTTGACTTTGCACCTCCTGCAATCAGAACATTGGTTTCTAGCCTTAATTGTCCCAATTGAACAACCCCTAGTCAACTGATCCCTCACTGCCTCCTTACACAGCAAATAAAGTAAATGAAAAGGAGCTTACCTTTTTTAAACCTGGTGCCCGAACCCAATGACATCACTCGTGCCTGCTCAGTTGTCACCCTCTCCTTCCTGAGCTCCCAGGTTAAAACTACAGTTAAAAATGGCTGCAATTTTAAAGCAAGCATGCCAGAGTGGTGAGCAGGTGCAAAGCTGAGAATACCTGTGCTTACATCAACCTGTTCCTTCCACCACACAATGCCCAGCTTCAGTTAGCCTCCTTTATAGACCCCTTTTTAATTGTAATATGAATAGACAGCCTTCAACATCAAGACATAAAGTCAGCTGAAGCAAAAAAAAAATGGCTTGTGCAATAGCTAACATAGCCTGTCCTTACTAACAGGAGAAACACAAGATTTGCCATTAGCAGCACTGTTCGTAATTGCTCTGGTAAACAAGAAACTGAGCTAGTGCAATGAACAAAAGTGCTGGAGAAACTCAGTACCTGTAGGTCATTTAACATCCATTGGAAGTAAAAAGCAGTCAGTGTTTTGGAAATGAGCCCTTTATTGGAAATTAGCCAATTTGTTCTGCCAACTAATTATCTAAATGGTATGATCCTTTCAAGCCCATTATTTTAATTCACTAAAATATTTGTAGCTGTGTTGATTGCCATACCTAGTAAAGAGATGTAAGGGTGCTGTGAGACATCTTGTTCTGGAAGGCTCTGAAGAAAAGAGGATCTATGGAGAGAGGAAAAGAATTGTCTGTGTTTCTTTCTCTATGGCCATCAGGACTGGAGGCCTCAAGTTATAAAGAAAGACTGGAAAGCCTGTTTTTTTTCTGGAGCAGAGGTGACTGAGGGCATGAATAAGATGAATGATCGTAGTCCTTTTCCCAGGGGAGTGGAGTCAAGTTTAATATTATCTGATTGCACAAGTCCAATCTGATGAAAGAGTTCTCCAGCCCTCAGGGCAAAACAAGCAGACACACAACCAGACAAAACACACACACACAAACAATACACTTGCAGGACAAGTATTCATATATAAAAATAAATACATAAGTATTGGTTCATAAATATGAGAGTCTCAGATGGTTAGTGTGAGCAGTTCCCATGATCTTTCAGCATTCTCACTGGCAGATGGGAGAGAGGAAAGATTTAAAGGAGACCTGAGGAGCAAATTTCACACAGAGGGTGGAATAAGCTGTCAGAAGAACTGGTAGAGGTGGGTATAATTAAAATGTATAAAAGATATTTGGACAGGTTCATGGATAAGAAGAGTTTAGAGGGACTTGAGGCACATTAAGACAGATGTAGAATGATTATTGATTAGTTATGGGTGAAAGGCGAAAGGGAGTTGAGGGGGCTGTAAAGGATAGTAAATCAGCCATATATTTTATTGTTGGACAGCTTAAAATAAAATTACATTTGAAAGCAAAGCATATTTTAATTCAGTTTTAATAATGGGGTAGAATGCAAAATTTGTGGAAGGTCTTCATATTAGGCAGATTTCATTGAAGAAATTTGACGTTTAATTTTTGAATTGTCAGCAGTATTAATCCAACAGAAAATCAATGTAGGAGCAGTAAAGTGTCAGCTGATTCTTGGAATTATTATTTTCACTGTCCATGACTGACAGTTACAGTTATTGCCAGATTAGGTCATACACACTGGGAGAGGTTGGAGTCACATATAGCAATGACTGGGATAGGATGGCAGATTTCCTTTGCTAATGCACAACATGAACCAGATGATTTTTATGATGATAATCCAGTAAATTTATGGTTAACACTATTGAGACTAGATTTAGTGCCAAATTTACTTAACTTCTAACACAAATTCTCACAGACGCAATGCTGGGATTTGAAATCTCGCCGATAGATCCAGTGACTTCAAAGGAAAATGAACATGCAGGAAGCATGTGTACACACACACACACAACCTCATTACCTCACATTCCCTATTGGAAACCTTAATTTTAAGATCCTTAAGACTATCATGCAAATACTTTATATGAGGTTTGGGGTCAACTTTCATTACCAATAGCCAAAAAAAGAGTCTGGAGGAACTTAGTGGGTCAGGCAGAATCCATGGACAGGAATGGTCAATCAAAATTTCACGTTGGGTCCCAGTCTTGAAAAAAAGTGTTTTGACCCAAAATGTTGACTGACAGTTTTGCTCCAGGGATGGCTATCCCGTGGAGTTCCTCCAGTTCTCATTGTTTGCAAAAAGATTCCAGTATCTCTAGGTATTATGTTTTTCATTGCCTGGGTTTGGTTTTACTGAGCAATTTGAAGAGATGCATCAGAAAGCCAATTTGGCACTCTGCCCATTACCCGCCAAATCCAAAGTGGCCCAGGGTTCAAAAATCTTTATTGTAAAAATAGATGTGCAAAGGCTCCTTACCAAATCAAAAGGCTCAGTCAGAACTTAAATTTCCACTAGTTACCTGACCCACATTTTGTTTTATTTCAGATAATTAGTATCTGCAGTATCCTGTTTTTGAAATCAAATTTGAGAAACCATTAGAAGTAAGTTTCTCCCAAAACATATAAGTAAAAGAGAAATAATTAGGTAAAAAATAAAAACAAAGCAGAAGACGCCTAACGTGAACTGAAAAAGGACAGTATATTCTGAAATACTAACTCCATCAAGATACTAACCAGTTATTTCTCTTTCCTGACTCGTTTACTGCATTTTCTCTCACAAAGTCCATGAAATTAATATACTTAAAAAAATCTGTGCTTGTCACACAGCAATTTTAAAAAAAAGAAAAAAAAGAAAAAAGTGAAAAACAGTTTGAAATTAATTGCAAATGCACCTAACCAGCAGATCATATCTCGAATGGAGCTCTTTGATGCTTTCCTTGCTGGTTAAAGGATGAAAAGGAGGAAGGATGATTAATGTTTGTTTTAAACCATAATGCATGCAGGTGGTGACATTTAGTGAAAAGTAGTGTTAATCGTGTGTGCATCTTTCACAAGAAATTCAACATAGTTTGCTTCTGTGACACAAGTCAGAGTTCATCACTTCCAAAGGCTTTTTCATTGAAAAGCAGACTGTAGTCAATTTCCTAACAAATATTTAGCCTTCACTTCATGTCATCAAAATAAGATCAATTTGTGGCAGCCCACAATTGCAGAGATCGGGCCGGCACATCATGCGACAGCAGACCCAGACAGAGATCGCTAAAGTGACTCCCAGAACAATGAACCGACAGGGGTAGAAGCTGGGGCAGTATCAGACCAACAGCCCTAAAATGGCATTGATCAAGCTGCCCAGCTAACTCAGCAGAAACCGGTTGGGGAAGAAGGGAATTCATATGCATGGATGTTCCCGCCCGCTATTGTTATTCATATGGATTACTCAAATCAGCAAAAACAGCGGGAACTTGAACAGTATAAAAGCAGCCTTTCTAGCCTTATAAAGGAGTGAGCTTAACCTGCTACATTGTGTGTGTGTGTTTCTTTGTTGTGGTCAGCTACAAATTGATCATTTTCCTTAATTTAAGATGGAATATTCAAGGAATTGGAAAAGCAACAGCAATAATCACCACATCCACATGTTGGCTTATGTTCTGAGCAAATAAAAATGGCTCATAGGACCATTTTCAAAGAATATTTGGCACAAGTCAAGTGTTGATCCTGATGACCAAAAGCTTGATCAAACCTGTAAGAGTTGAGAAAAGAGAAGAGCAAAGCTGCACGTGCTGGAATCTTGAACAATGAATGAGAAGCTTAAGGGACCCAATAGGTCAGGCAGCATTCATAGAGAGAAATAGCCAGTCAATATTTCAGGTCAGGACCTTTTTTTTGAGACCAAGTTGGAAAGAGGAGATGTCTGTCATGTGGGGTCAAGATGCAACAGGACATTGGACAAAAGAAGGAAGGAGAGTTGGAGACATAGGTTGAGGAAAAGATCACCGGGGTTGGGATTAAACAAGAAAATCTACAGATGTTGGGGTCGAGTGCAGTACACAAATGTGCTGGAGAAACTCAGCAGGTCACGCCCACAGAAAGTAAAAAGGCAACCAATGTTTTGGGCCTGAGCCCTTCGCGGAGAATCTGTAGAAACAAAGGGACAGCTCTAAGGGTGGGGTTTTGAAAGAGAAGAAATATGGCAGCAGACAAATAACAGATGAAAAATGGTACCATATGTTAGATTTAAGGACTCAGAGGATGGAAGTCGGGAGGGAGGGAATTTTAGAGAACCTCCAATAAGGGATTATTAAATTCAGTGATGAAACAGCAGAGTGAATGGGAGGATAACCCATATCTCAGGTCTGTCAGATCGGTGGAATTGTACAGGTAGGGAGAAGCAAGTTCATGGAAAAAGTAAGGATTGTCAAGTTAGAAATTACTTATCACAACCTAACCAGCCTAAGCTTGATGAGTAGCTGAAACTACTCAACAATATTTGAAAACACATCAATAATCATTTCCAAATAGGCTTGCTTTTGTTCAATCCAGTCCGATCTCTACCATTCCCATTGATACACTCACTCTTTGAAGCCCTTGGCCTTCAATGTTCTGGCAAATCAGAGTGAGCCCCAAGCAACAATTGACCTTTGGAGGGCAGATCCTGCCTTTTTGGCTCCATGATATCTCCCTACTGTCAATGGCTGTGGCATTCTTTTCAACTATCTTTGATGATCAAAATATTAAATAAAAATAAACAGAAAATCAATTACTCTAAAAACACATTTAAACATTTATTTAATTAAGAAGTAAAATTAATGAAAAACAATTACCCTCTTCAGCTCTTTGCTGCTCTACAAAAGAGTAAGGCTTCATCAGATGTGTTGGTCTCTGACCTCTAACTTTTGTACTGCAGGGCAAATGATAAGTGACCCACGGAGAGCACTTCGCTGATGATTTTCTACCCAACTGTTGACAAAAAATGAATGCATTTTGTGCAGGCCATTATTACACAGAAGGCATTTAGACATTCCTTGAACAAAGGTCAATACAATTTTACTTAATAAGTTGCAATCTGTATTTTAGATTAAAACAATAAAACATATTTTAAACATTTATTTCATGCAGTATTGAAATAGGATTGTAGCAGAAAATGCCTAAGGCTTCAGTTCAGTAGACAAATCCCAGAGAATAACTTTCATCCATTCAATTTTGGGCTCACAGATCTTTCCATTCTGCTTCATAATCATTGGTTTTAAAGGATAAATTAATAATGAGTTTATTGTTATATATATAATGTACAATCTGCATATGCATCAAAATTCTTACTTGCTCATTAGAAAAAAATAACAACTATAATATTGTACATTAAACAAAATTAATAAAAAAGATATAATAAATACAAAATACAGATAGACCATAAATATTCACAGTTATGATTATGCAAGGAAAAATGGTTTTCAATAGTGGAGGCAATCGAATTGTAGCTTTGGAGCAGTCCATGACAGCCACTGGAAAGAATCTCAGGGTTGTAGGTGATGTCATATATATACTCTGACAATAAATCTGAATCTGAAAAATTTCTAAACTAGAAGTGTTGGTTTTCAGGCTTCTGTATTTTGAATCCAAAGTTAGCATTGAGAAGAGGTTGTGACTTGTCATTTGGTCATGAAGTTTGGTATGATGGTATTGAAACCCAAGCTTTACTCAATGAATGTGGATGTTCTTGTGTCCAGGTGACCTTTTGCAGAGTGGAGGGCCACCGGGATGGCATCTGTCATTGATCTGTTGTAATGAAAAGCGAAAGAGTGGATCCAGGTCCTTCCAGAGACAGGAGTTTATTTGTTCCATAACCAACCTCTCAAAGCATTCATCAAAGTAGATTCAAGATTCCTTTATTGTCATGTAATAAAAACCATGCAATATTACATGGAATTTGCTTTCATCTGTCCTAAGGCAGGGAGATTCACTATTGGCAGAAATTGCCTGAGGTGCCCCTTACAGTCACAGAAAGAGAAGTAAAAGGGAGTTCCCCCCCACCCCCCTCAGAGACTCTGAGTGTCAGTGGATTCAACTCCAGCACTCCTGCAGCTCTCCCAACAACAGTGTCCAGTCCAAACCATCAGCAGCCCAATTTCTACCTAACCTCTGACATGATCAGGAAACCTTCAATGCTCCCGCACCTTCTCGAATCCTGGTCCTAATACTTGGTGCCATTCAGTCAATCTTGAGCCAAAGACCAGCAGCCCGCAGCCTGCTTGGGTTCCTCACCTCAAGTTGCCAAATGCCCATGGTATGCATGTTCTTCAGCCGCACTGTCCTGTGGGACATCTCTACTTCTTCTCAAACGAGGGGTGTTCTCCTTGTTTTCTGGTGTCCTCAGCCAGTACTCTTTCACTGTAGTCTGCATCCACTCATAGCTGCTGCCAATCATGGGTGCCACCACCTTGGGTACAGTCCCCATCGTTACAGTATTTTTAAATAAACCACTGACGCCAGTCAGACTGGGCATTGGGCCCTGCGGGAGTGCTGCTCTCTGCGAGTCCCCACCAGCAGCAGCACTAACATTATAGCAGCTCCGGCAGCACTGACATTTCGCCACTGGCCGATAGTCATTGGGGTAGGTCACCTTGCTCCTCTTGGGCACTGGTATGATGGAGCTCCTTTTGAAGCAAGCAGGGAACTCACAGATCAATGCAGCAAGAGGTTGATGTTTGCCAAAACCTCAGCCAGTTGGTTCATATGGGTTTTGAGGGCATGCCCAGGTACACCCTCTGGGCCAGATGCTTTTTGAGGATTCGCATCCCTGAAGGTTCTGTTAACATCAACTCAGAAACTAAGGCTCAATCACCAGAACCTCATGAGGGAGGAACATTATTTTCCCTCCAAGTGAGCATGGAAGGCATTGAGCTTGTTTGGAAAAATTAATGTTCCTACTTTGTAGAATATCCTGGTGTGCCAGCCCTGCCAAGCATCTGTCTGAGGCTATCTTGGTCTGGAATTGTTCTTCTGAACTTGCATCTGGATCTTTTGTCTGATTCTGAATTGCTTGATTTGAACACTACAGTTCAGAAGAATTAAAGTGGCATTGTGACAGAACAGTTATTATATCCTTGTATTTGTCAAAGCTCTGCCATTTGATTGATTTTTTTAAATTCAGAGATACAGCACAGCAGCAGGCCCTTCTGGCCATGAGCCCATGCCACACAAATACACCATGTGACCAATTAGTATATTAACCCTGTGTGTCTGGAATGTGGGAGGAACCTAGAGCACCCAGAGAAAATCAATGCAGACATGGGGAGAACATACAAACAGTGGTGGATCTGAGAAGCCAAGAGGTAATGTTGCAGTGGTAGCGGGCCGTTGAATGCGCCATGCCCAAAGCAGCGACCTGACACTGGGAGCCCACTCCATACACAGTCAGCCGAGATGGGCTACACTTTTCGAAGTCGGCACCTGACTCAGCAGCATATGGCTGCAGTACCCCACTCCGATGGGCTGGCCGGCGGCAATCAATCGGGTGGAGCTAGGGGAGCATCCACACCCAGGGATGAGAGGGGCTCACTGATTGGCTGCTCCCCAATAAACAGCCAATCCCAGGAAGCGGATCGTAATGCCACCAGTCAGGTGGCATGATGACATCAGAGATGGGCTTCTGAGCCCTTTATAAGCAGAGCTGGCAGTACAATAAACCAGTGTTGAATTCACTCCCGTAGTGTATGTCTCTTCTTTCAGCGTAACCTCTCCAGCAGTAGCAGCCGCAACACAGTTCTAAAAAATTTGGGTTAGATCACACTTAGAGTATTGTGTTTAGTTCTAGTCTTTTTATAAGAAGGATGTGGAAGTTTAGAGAGGGTGTAGAGGAGACTTACCAGGATCTGGATTGAAGAACATGTCTTATGAAACAAAGTTGAGAGAGCTAGGGTTTTCCTTTTGAAGCAATGGAAGATCATAGGTGACCTAATAGAGGTGTATACAATTATGAGAGGCAGAGATAGAGTGGACAGCCAGCACCTTTATCCCAGGGCAGCAATGGCCAATACTAGAAGACATCAATTTAAGGAGAATGGAGGAAAGATGTCAGAGGTAGGCTTCTTTTTAAACATGGAGAGTGGTGGATGCCAAGAATACATTGCTGGGAATGAAGGTAGAGGCGGATACATAGGGATGATTAAAAGAAAACTTAGATAGGCACATTGATGTAAGGAAAACTGAGGCTGTGAAGGAGGGAAGGGTTAGAATGATCATGGGATAGCATGGGTTAGCAAACATCATAGGTCAAATGGCCTGTAATGTTCTATGTTCTAAGTTTTATATTATAAAATTTCCAGAGAATTATCAACTGAAATGAGGAGTTAGAAAATCCTGTCAGAAATAAATAAAAGGTGTTTTTGTTGGATGATTTTAATGAAAGATTTAGCCATGTGAACATTGGTTTTAACATGCAAATGACTCTTGAAGTTCAACTTCTAATAACTAAAGATTTTTGTTCAAATCTGCCACAGTTAAAATCAGAAACATGTCAAATATTAATGAAAATAAGTGTGAAGGGTGTTCCCCTTCAATGACGTCCCAGTGTGCTGTACTTCAAATCATTATTGTTGTCTTTCACTTATTCCAGCCCTTGTTGCCACCATGCTTCCACGAGAGGTGTTCTTAAAGAAATGGACATTCCAGCTCATGGAAACACACTGTATATTAATTTGTAAGAGGGTAGCAAGACACACCCATTACTGCAGAATGGCAAAAATAATGTGTTTTCCATCTGCATGTGTTACTCAATAAATATTGGTAATTGTTAAACTAGAGGGACTTTACAATTTTCCAGCTGACTTTCCCTGGATTCATAGCAAGTGTAAAAGCAGCAAGTTGTGAGTTGCTCCACTACTGGTCTTCATGACCTTGTGTTATAATAAGGTCACTCAGGACAGAAAGTATTATAAAATGCAAGGAAGCTTAAATAAATTATTTAAAACAGAATTAGCTCTGTTAGTTTTAACCAGAGATTTTCTTCCAGTTGTACAGAGGGAATGGTGATGCTATCCTCTCCAGTATACAAAATCTACATTGCAACTTATGCTGCAAGTTTTAATTGAGAAGCAATTGATACAGCACAATTCCAAAATTAATTCATATATTAATATTTCATGAGCATTGGATTGATACCAATTCAGATGCTCAGACATGAACTCTGTGTGTGTTTGTGTGTGTATGAGTGAGTGAGTGAGTGAGTGAGTGAGTGAGTGAGTGAGTGTGTGTGTGTGTGCGCGCGCGCGCACATATAGCCATCTGCTTGAATACAAAGTTGACTGATCCCACACAAAATATTTTTTTTTCTCTCTCTGAGAACAGATGTACACAATATATTCCAAGCATCAAGAAATAAAAATAAAACTAACTGAATTCCGAGGATTGGCTTTTCCACAGAAGTGATAAAATGCTGAATTTGCAATGTATTCTGAGCATTATTAGAATTGTGAATGAGAGACTTAATGGCTTTAAACCAGCACTCTTCCTGTAAGACAGTATGTGAGTTGAACTAAGCCTTCTACACAAGCTGTAGGCATCCAGCCACAATCGCTCTTCTTGAAACATCATTACAAAAAATGAACTCATATTTTATTTAGAGGGTAGAAATTTCCTGTCGTTCAAGTTCAATCTATTGCCACGTGCTGTGGGAGTGAGAGAGTTTCTTTTGTGAGCAGTTCAGTGGTTAACTCTTACATAATACAGCAGTAAAAATGCTGTTCAGAGGACAGAGTTACAGCTAGAGAAGAGCAAAGGCAGGTTTGTTTAGGAGTTGGATAATTCAGGAGACTGTCTTCTCATCACTAAATTTGGCAGCCCAGTTGTAATTGATGCTTCTAAAATTGCAGCTTGAACAAAACAAATAGGAGAGGAAACAATGTGATATCACAACTACCACATCATCGTAATACTTCCAACAAGTTTCCAGGTGAAAGCATTAGCCATATTAAACTCAAAAACACCTGTAAAAATTTCTAGATTATACATGATCATCTGCTGGAATTGGTTTTATAAATCTATTTGAAAAATTATTTTCCATGTGCTCTTATACATAATGACCAGTTCCCCCAACAAATTTATTTTAATTCAGTTATTGGTTCAGTGATGTGATTTTATCTGCCAGGAACATCAGCTCCATTTTGACATTACAATGACATATGTTATGCATTCATTTTTAGAAATTCCAAATTGAATTATATGTTCTCCAATATGAATTTAGTACCTACTCAAAAAACAAGATAGAGAAACTTGCAGGGAAAAGTTGCATAGGTTATTCCCTCGATCATTGGAGAACAGAAGAGATTTGAGATATACAAAATTATGAATGGTATATTGATAGAGTAAATGCAAGCAATTTTTTTTTCCCCACTGAGGTTAGGTAAGCAAAGTACCAGAGGACATGGGTTAAGGTGAAAGCTAAAATATTTGAAGAGAATATTAGGGGGAACTTCTTCAAGCAGAGAGTGATGAGAGTGTGGAACAAGCTACCAGCTGAAGTGGTGAATGCAGGCTCCATTTCAACATTTAAGACCAATTTGGATAAGTACATGAATGTGAGAGGTATGGAGGGATATGATTCATGTGCAGATTAGTGGGACTAGGTCGAATAATAGTTCAACAAAAGGCTTGTTTCTGTGGTGTAGTCTTCTGTGTTTCTAAGAAACGTTGACTGTATGTGGAATTGATTCATTTCCTGACCATTTAGTTCAGTAGTTCTCAACCTTTTTCCACTCACATACCACTTTAAGTATTCCTTATGTCATAGGTTCTCTGTGATTAGTAAGGGATTTTTAAGGTGGTATGTGGGTGGAAAGAAAGTTTGAAAACACTGTTTTAATTGCACCTAATTGACTCATTATGTGCACGGTTCCATAACTCCAAAGGAAATGGGACAATGACATTTTTTCAAGCAAAATATTTCAGAAACATTTGGGTCTAGAGAAGTGATTCTCAACCTTCCCACTCATATCCCATATTAAGCAATCCCTTACTAATCACAGAGCACCAATTGCATAGGGATTACTTAAAGTGGGATGTGAGTGGAAAGAAAAAGGTTGAGAACCACTGATTTGCTGAGCGGCCCACATGAACCTGGTGTCTGCAAATACTATCCTCATCTGCTTGAGAATGGTTTTTCACATAGAGATGATCATTTCATTTGTTCTCATGTATCTCTGGGAAAAACACTGACTGCTGAGATATGCCAACCCTTGACCTTGACGTCTGATCCACTCAAAAGCCCTTGTAATTGCAATTCCTTTGGTAGGTGAGAGAAGATTGATGTCAGCTAGAGAACTAAAGAGAAATTCAACACTTCATCAGGACTCACAAGATGGAGGGATGTAACATCTTCTTTGATCTTCAGGAAAGATTTTCATTGATGGTTATTTGGGAAATCTTTCCTAAAAATGGGACCAATTTGAAGATAGCTGTCATGGAAAGGAAGCATGAGATGGAAATAAGTGAACATTGTTTAACTGATTACGTTGTACCTGTATTTCCTGAGGAGATTGCTGCATTTTTTCCAATATTATTACTAACAGTCATGTTCCTGAATCTTTCCTGGAGGATGAGGCAACCATGGGTTACAAGGGAAGTCAAAAACAGCCATTCAGTCAATGTAAATGAGAGGGCACACATAATTGCAAAAATTGATGGAAATTTCTTTTGGTTTTTATAAGCTTCCCAATCCTCTAACAGAAAACAAATGAAAAGCAATAAGAAGAGAAAAGATGAAATATGAAGGTAAGCTGGCTAATAATATAAAAGGGAGGTGCCAAAAGATTTTTTAAAGATATATAAAGAGTAAAATAAGTCATAGTGGACATTGGACTGCTGGAAAATGGCAATGGAGAGGGGGTAATGGGGAACAAAGTAATGGCAGTTGAACTGAATATGTATTTTCACAGTGGAAGATACCAAAGGTGTTTCAGAAATTTGAGAGAGTCAGGGAGCAGGAGTGAGTACAGTTGCTATTATTAAGGAGAAGAGGCTTGGGGAGCTGAATGGAGTTGAAGGTGGATAAGCCATCTGTACAAAAGAGTTCTGAAAGAGGGACCTTCAGAAATTGTGAATACATTAGTGGTGATGTTTCAAAATCACTAAATGTCGAAAGTGGTTCCAGAGTGCTAGAAATTGCAAATATTACTCCATTCTTTATGAAGACAGAGGCAAAAGCCAGAACATTTTCAGCCAGCTAGCCCACCTTCAGTGATTGGCAGGATTTTGGAGTCCATGATTAAGGATGGGGAATGAGGTGTTGGTGTACTTGAAAACACAAGGCAAAATAGGCCAAAGTCAGCATGGTTTCCTTTAGGGAATATCTTGTTTGTCAAATTTGTTGTTCTTTGGAGGAAGTAGCAAGCAGGATAGACAAAGGAGTGTCAGTGGATGTTGTTATCTTGATTTTCAGAAGGCCTTTGACAAGGTGCATCACATGAGATTGCTGAACAAGATAGGAGCCCATGGTGTTACATGAAAGGTAATAGCATGGTTAGAAGATTGGCTGATTAACTAAAGACATAAAGTGGGAACAAAAGGGGGCTTTTTCTGGCTATTTGTGTTCCCCAGGGGTTGGTGTTGGGCCTGTGACTTTTCACATTGTATGTAAATTATTTAGATTATGGAATTTGAGGGTTTGTGACTAAGTTTGCAGATGATATGAAGACAGGTGGGGTGGGGGCAGGTAGTGTTGAGGAAGCAGTGAGTATGCATGGGGATTTGGATGGATAGGAGAATGGGCAAGGAAGTCCAGATGGAATACAGTGTAGGAAACCATCTGACCATGCACATTGGAAGAAAGAATAAAGGAGTAGACTATTTTGTAAATGGGGAGAAAATTCAGAAAGCAGAGACTAAAGAGTCCCAATGCAAGATTCTCTGAAAGTTAACGTTCAGGTTTAGTCAATAGCGAGGAAGGTAAATGCAATTTATTTTGAGAGGACTAGAATGTAAAAGCAAAGTTGTAATGCTTTGGCTTTACAAGGCATTGGTCAGACAACATTTGGATTATTGGACAGCAGGTGCTGGAAAAGGACCAGAGGTGGTTTACAAGAATGATCACAGGGTTGAGTGGGTTAACATATGAGGAATGTTTAGAAGGATGAGTGAAGATTTCATTGAATCATCTGAATATTGAAAGAGCTGGAAGAGTGGATGTGGAGAAGATGTTTACCATAGTGGGAGAGTCAAGGACTAGAGGGCACAGCCTCAGAATAAAGGACATCCTTTTGGAACAGAGATGAGGAGAACCTTCTTCAGTCAGAAGTTGGTGAATCCTATGAAATATGTTGCCATAGACTGCTGTGGAGGCCAAGTCGTTGGGTTTATTTAAAGTGGAGGTTGAAAGATTCTCAATGAGTAAAGGTGAGAAAGGTTTAGGGGAGAAGACAAGAGAATGGAGTTGGAAAGAAAATGCATCAGCCATGATTTGAATGACAGAAGACAGTTGGTGGGCTGAATGGTCTAATTCTGCTTGGTTTTATTGCCTAAAAAGTTGATAGAGGTGAAGATGTGTCTAGTAGTTGGCAGAAGTGTTGGAGGATCATGTGACAGATGCAGAGGCTGGTGGGGTGGAAAGTGGGGCCCTGTCTTTGTCCCACCTGGTGGGAGGTGGGGTAGGACAGAAGTCCAAGAAATGAAGAAGTTTCAGGTGAGGGCTTTATCAATAACAATAAGAGAGAATCCATATTTATTGATGAATGAGGAGCAGAAGGCCTCATCCTGAAAACATGAATGATGCATGCAGAGGAATTTTGAAATTATGTGGGGTTTTTACAAGAGACAGAGTGGGAAGAGGTGTAACCCAGGAACTGAGGGTCGTTGTTTGTAGTGGATATCAGTGGATAATTTGTACCAGAAATGGAAACAGAGAGGTCAAGGAAGAGGAGGGAGGTGTCATCAACAGTCCAGGTAAATATCAGGACAGGGTGGAAGGTGACAGTGAATTTAATAATATTGTCAAGTTCTGCATGGGTACAGGAAGTGGTGCCAATGCAGTCACTGACATAGCAAAGGAAGAGATGGGCAGTGCTATATAAGTATGATTTGAAGCGGAACTGTTCCATATACCCAGCAAAATGGCAGCCATATGCGTGTCCATGGGTGCACCCTGGATGTGGAGGAATATTGGAGGAGTCAGAGTTAAGGGTGAGGAAATGTTGTGCCAAGCAGAGGAGAGTGTTAGTCAATGAAAATTGAAATGCTCTGTATTCAACAAGAGGAATGGATATGTAAAGACTTTCTGAAGAGGAATGGATATGCAACTGCACATCCATGGTGAAGATAAGGCAGCAAGGGCCTGAGAATTGGAAGTTTACAAAGAGGTAGAGAGCCTGAATGGTGCCCTGGAGATGTATGAGAAGGGGGCTGGATGAGGGAAGTGATGAGAGGGTGAACAAGATGGTGTTGATGGAGATAAGTTTGGGGCAGGAGCAGGCTCAAACAATGGGCCTGCTGGGGCAGTTACGTTTGTGAATTTTGGGTAAGTCTAATTATTCTTTAAGTTAGACCACACTTTGGATTCCCACTATTGGATTGAATTCTGATGGCCTCATTAAAGGAAAGATGGAGATGCTTTGGTGTGGGACAAAGAAGATTTGCCAGGATGTCTCCTGGATAGGAGAACGTCATATAAAGCAAATTTGACAGAACTATAGCTTTCTCATTGGAGTGCTGAAGGATGAGAAATGACTTAATTGAGATATATAAAATTATTAGGGACCTCGATAGGGTTGACAGCTTACATCCTTTTCCTAGAGTGACAATAGCAAACACCAGAGGACATCGGTTTCAGGTGAGTGGAGTAAAGTTTAGAGGAGCTGTTAAAGGTAAGCTTTTTACTCAGAGTGATGGGGCCTGGAATGTATTGGTGGGGTTCATGGTGAAGGCTAGTAAAAGAGTGACATTCAAAAGACTCTTAGATAGGTACATGGATGTAAGAAAAATAGAAGATTATGGGTGTGAGGTAGGGAAAATTAGATTTTTGTGGAGCAGATTTAAATAGGTCAGCACAACATTATATGCAAAGGACCTGTACTATGCTGTAATGTTCACATTTCTACACTATTACAACGTTGTAAGGTGAACTTTTGGATCACCTGGCATTTGTCCTCTGTATTTAAGTGGCATGAAGCCAAAGTACAGTGGTGGGCTTGGGATGTTGATGTAAAGCACATCTGAAATGCACTCACCCAACATTGGAGTCAGCCGTAAAGCAGCCAACTAACTGATCCACAGAGGTCTAAGTGTGTATGTGAGGGGGAGGTAATTTTATCAGCTGTACTCTCAAGTTGCATGAATACAAATGGAATTCAGCTGGAAATCATCAGAAATGTTCCAATCACCCGGCTCCCAACGTAGTAACTGCCAAGATTTATCAACGTTTTTGCATTATGAGTGGAAGTCTTAAGCAAGAGATGTTGTGTTTGGCAGAAATAACAGGAAAAAAAATGTTGAATTGTGGTTGACTTCTGGGATTGTGCATGTCTGGGCATTAAGTTTTTGTACACTTCATTTCTTTGAAACTAAGGAATTATACACTACAAGCAATTTAAGAACACAGTGACATTTTAAACATGTAATAGTACCCACCAACATTACATAGTCATCTGTGCCTGTACTCCACCACACTCTGAACTTGCAAATACTGAATTGCAATGTTGAAAAAAGAATCAGGGTGCACTTACAATGTGGGAGAGTTCACATCCATGATATCGCGCTTCTCTCCCTTATTTGTTCAGGTGCTCTTCACAGGGAAAGTTCAGGCAGGGAGTTTCTGATTCATCTCTGCACATCAATGAAACATCCTGATTCATGCTTTTTTACCTCATGGGGAGGGTTCTTGGCTTGTTTGTATTATTTATTGTTCCTCAGAACTCTCATATTTTTATAAATTAAAATTGCAGGGTAAGATTTCCATGTCCAGACTAATCGAGCAGATTGTACTCCTTGCGTATTAAAACTCATTGGTCGCACCATGAACTGCCTGCTTCAGTTTTCCATTGACAGTTCATTTGACTAATTACATCCAGCTGCCCATGTTCAGCATCAATTCAAGTGGGCTGGGCAAGTGGGATCTGTGCAGTTCACAGCATTTTCTGCACAAGGGTACAAATGTTGTTCCACTCTTTATTGAGCTTCAAATTAACATTTTGTCTTTTGGCACTTGCTCCCAAGTTTGGCAAGGGGAGATATGCCAAGATTAAACAGCGTGATGAGAAACCTAATGAAGGGCAAGTTCTGTGAGAAATTGATGGAGTGTTTGAAGCGGGGCAAAAGAGCAGGAAGTGCCCAAGTTTGCTCTCCAAGGGGGCTTCTCTGTTAAACCTTTGTTGGCTACTGGTGGTAATTGGGTTCAGTGCCATGCATACAGTCGGTAGAGTTCACTTCCAGCTCTTTGCTGCTTAAAGCATGTTTGCTTTCAGAATTTTCTCAGTTCTAACAAAAAGTCATTGTCCTGAAAGGTTGATTTATTTTTTTTCTATGCCCAGACGTTGCCCGAGCTGCAAGTTTGGATATGTGACTGAGCAGAGGAATGAACACGTAATTGGGAGGAAGTACTAGGTAGGTAATCGGGATGATGTCATGGATTTAGTCAGTTGAGATGATAGATCATTAAAATAATTGCCATTGGCACAGAATAAAACGTATTGCATCTTGTAAACTTGGAAGGGGTTACTTAATGCAAAAAAGTTTGGGGCATTTCTATGTTGGAACAACCTATTTCAGCAATCAAAGGCAGAGCTCTGCATAGAAACATGCACACTCATTCCACAACAGTCTCACCTTCCCATTATGTGCCTGCTGTTAGATTTATTTCCAAGATCTCTGCACCCGTTTCTCCAGAATAATTAGAATGATAAATGCTAAAGTTGGCAACACTGCAGGAGTAGACCTGGCATCTGATCGTGATTATACTGAATATTGGAAAGTGATTGAAAGTCTGGTGGCATGGTGCCTCTCAGCATCAGTAAGGTGAAGGGAGATGACATTGATGTTAGGAGACGTGGCAGAGTCCACACCTCTGTATATGTTAATATCATGAAGCTGAAAGAAAAGCTACCTTCAAGTTCTAAATATCTCCAATGATCTCACCTGGAATAAACATATTAACACAATAGCCAAAAAAGCACACCAATGCCATCACTTCCTAAGACAAAGTTCAACAGATTTTCCCTGTCCCTCAACTTCTCCAGGTACACAATCAAAAGCATACTTGCGGGATGCATCACATTGTGGTATGGGAACTAATCTGCTCAAAGGGTAGGAAAGAAATAAATCACAACATTCTGTGGTTGAAGTAAAAAGGGTAAGAGAAGGTTGTATGTGTACATGGAGGTGAGGGGGTTGGAGCGTTATTGGCGGAGAGCGGGAGGTTTGAGCTTGAGGAGTCATTCTAGTGAACCGGTGCGGACTCGAAAGGCCGACATGGCCTGTTTCCGCTCCGTAAATGGTTATATGGTTATGGTTAAGACCTCAAGATCATATGTATCTCCACCTTCAAGATTACAGAAGTAAGCATGGAAGAAACACTGATCATCAGAGGATGGGATGTGGATGCTTAACATTGGAACCACATCAGGTAACAACCTGGTTCAATGTCTGTGGCTCTCTTTAATCAGTAGAAACTCCTGTTCATTCAATACCATATGATGTCAAGCAGCCTAGCCAATCAAAGACCGAGGGAGAAAAAATGAGTGTCAATCCTTGTATTGGTGAATGATATTGATGTCTTATTTAACAGATTTATATATTACTTCCCATGATATCTGTTGTATTTTTCCTTCACATCTGAAAGATGCCAACTTTGATCCTGATAAATGGCAATGCAGGCTATAAAAAAAAACATGGCTACTCATCCAATTTCTTATGCTCTTATGTTATCTATAATTTCTCTTCACATCCCACAGCTCTCCCTGCCAAAGCAAAAGAGCAGCATCAACTAAGCCCTACAGCCTGGAATTCCATTGAACCATAGAATATTACAGCACAGAAAAGACCCTACATCTAGTCTGTGCTGAGCTGTTATTTTGCTTAGTCCCATTGATCTGCACCTGGTCCATATCTTTCTGGACCCCTCCCATCCATGTATCTATCCAAATTTTTCTTAAGTGTCAAAATTGAGCCCATGTTCTCCACTTCACCTGGCTGCTCATTCCACATTTTCACCACTCTCTGCAGGCTCCCCTGAGTGATCCCTTAAAGCTTCTCCCCTTTCACCCTTAACACTTGTCCTCTAGTTCTTGCCTCACCTAACCTCAATGGGGGGGGGGGGGTGGGGGGGGGGGAACCTGCCTTCATTTACTCTATCGACACCCTTCATAATTACAGTGATAAGATCACCCAGGAGTGAAGCTGCTTTGGTTTCTCAGCTTAGTTTCCTTGCAAGCATTCAATATCTTCCTCCAGAGTATAACACCCATGCACATCTGGCTGTAGTAAACTTCTCTGGCTAATACTCAAGCCTGTTTTGTATAAATTAACTTATACATATATCTACTCTTGCAGAGACCACAGGGATTTTCCTCCCTGTTACAAAATAATTACACTAAGGAATTAATTTGTGAAATTTCAAATGAAAGATGTTGTAATTCAAATCAAAATGAAAAATTTCAATAGAATTAGGCTTTGAATAGGTTACTTGCAAAGACAAGTTGCATGGTTAACAACCCGATTAGGATGTTGTTTTGACCAGCTGGTTGTTTGGATTTAGAAGTAGATTTTGGATATAGATTGAAAAGGAAATTGGAAAGATGCACTTGTATTTTTTTTTAAATTGCAAATCTATGAGGAAAGGGATGCAAAGTGGGAATAATTGCATAGTTCCTTCTAATAAATGGCACAGATGAGTGCTAGGTCAACCAAAGTTCATAAGTACGTAAACAATAGGAGCAGAAGTTGACCATCTGGTCCATGGAACCTGATCCACCAGACCTGCTTGATCTGGTCACAGATACAGCTTTATCTACCCATATTTCGCCATATCCCCTAATTTCCCTACTATGCAAAAATCTAACAATGTCTTAAATATATTTAATAAGGAAACGTCTCCTGCTTCCTTGGGCAGAGAATTTCACAGATTCATGCCCCGTTAAAAATAGTTCCTCTCCCTCTGTTGCTGAAATCTCCCCTAAATCCTGAATCTATGTCCCTGAGATCTAATCTCACCTACCAATTTACCAATGGAAACAATTATTTTGGCTTCTATCTTATCCATCCCTTTAATAATTTTAAATGTTTCTCTTCGGTCCCCTCGCATTCAATTGAATTCCAATGAGTATCGTCCCAGGTGATTCAAGGCTACATAATTATCTCCAGAATCAAGCTGGTGAACCATCTCTGCACCAGGTATATTCTTTCTTAAATAAGGAGACCAGAATTGGAGAACTCCAGGTGCAGCCACAACACTACCCTGTAAAGTTGCATCAGAATCTCCCTGTTCTAAAATTCAATCCCTCTAGCAATGAAGACAACCTTGCAAACCAACTTTTGATGTCTCTCTTGTTACAAGCCCAGAGGACCTCAAAACCCAGCAGCAATAGATATTGACCAAGACAAATGGTTACTTAAACAAAAGTTGCTTTCAATTATCTTTAAACATGAAAAGAGGATCAAACTTTAACTTATTACTATTATCTTAATGAACCTAACTTAACCCCCTTCTAATTCTAATGTGTATGTAAGTTCAGATAAGTTCTTTGATTCAAAGTCCAATCTCACTTCTCATTCCTCCAAGTTTACTGGTTGCAGGGAATTCTTATGCTGTGCACAGAATTTAACATTTATGAAGTTCACCAGGCTTTGGTTACTGCTTAGGAAGGTTTTTGTTGGTTTTCAGAGAGAGATTTGTTGTTCGCTGGACACCCACAACTGATTCCTTGTAACCAGCTACTTCAGTGTCTTGACGAAGAAATTTCCCCCATCACGGTTTTCCAGATGATAACCTCTTTCATTCAGGTCACCACAGAATTTCTTTTTGTTTCTCTATTTCAAGTGAAACATTAGGCAGCAAGTCCTCTCCTCTTGTATGAACCACAAGGGCATTGACCAGGCTGATCTAAGCACTCACAACCTGTCTTCCCAATGGGGTTTTTTCCACAAGCTTGCCAGCTTGACCTGTTCCAGTCCCAGCTTCTGCTGAACTGTAAAACTGCAGAACTGAATTTTCTCTCTCTCTCTCAGAGAAAAGCCTGTTCGACTCTCTCTGCTTGCAAAACCACATGACCCTCTTAGAACAGCAAGTTCCATTCCAGACAGCCTGCAGCTCCGACAAATTCTTTCATCTGTTGCCTTTTTGTAAACAGCAATCCATTAGTGAAGTCTCTTGGGCATTCTTGAAAGATTTTGCAAAGGCTCTTGGAGCTGGACTGTCTAGCATGAGCAGAGCTCCAGTATTTTAATTAAGATCTATTTTAAAGTGATTGTATGTGACCTACACAAAAAATATTCCCCAATTTATCTCCCAAAAACATATCTATAATCTGTCACACTGCATAAAATCATACTGCATTCTTTCACTATTTAAATAATGATTTGATTTATTATTTTCCCTACCTTACATTTACCAGCATTTTACTCCCATCTGTCAGATCCTGACCCCTTCTATATCTCTCTGTAGATTCAGCGAATCCTCTGCACAATTTGATTTCCACTAAAATTAGTGTAGTCAGCGAACTTGGATAAACTAAGACCCCTCTTCCAAATCATTATTGTATGTAATGAGCATTTGTAGACCTAGCACCAATCTCTGTGGCACTTCACACAGCACTGTTTGCCAAGCAAAGAACCACCCATTTATCCTAACTCTCTGCCTTCTATCAGTTAACTAATCTTCTCTCTATATTGCCTTCAGCCCCATGCATCTCTATCTCATGCACAAGTCTTTGTGACAGCTTATCAAATGCCTTCTGGAAATCCAACTTGTTCCTCTCTATCCATTGTACTCATTATATTATCCTAGGTAAACCCCAGTAAATTTGTCAAACATGATATGTCCTTCCTGAATCCATGCAGCATTTGCCTCATGTAACAACTTCTATCCAGATGTCTCACAATTTCTATCCAGATGTCTCGCTATTACCTTCTCACTTGCTCAGAAGATGGGAGTTCTCATTTCAAAACCCTATTTAAATGAATGCATCAACTCTGATCCAAAAGGTTGTTAAACTGAGCATTTTGTAGTGGTTGTAAAAGAAACATTGCAAAGAAATAGAGGGGAGTAACGGATGTTCTGAACAATATTTAACCTTTAAAGCAGATTATCTCTTCATTGTCACAATGATGAATATTGACTTTCCCTCGTGCAAATGGAATGACGTATTTCCTGGATTAGAAGTGACTGAAATTCAAAATGTCTATATTGACTGAAAGCTTTTCAAGCTGAAAAGGTACATGTATGAAGCCTTTCCTTTTCTTTCTGAGATTCAATAATATTTCAAACAAACTTGTTGCCAGAGTGAGCCTCTCCATGCTAGTTGCTGATCTACAAGGTTGATACAAACATTTTTTGTCTCTGCTGTTTGAAGCCACTCTGGTGCTGATTGGGAAGCTCCCACTCTGATTGGGGACTTCATGCAGGATTGTACTTTGCACAGGTAACTCGCAGAAAACCACCCAAAGAACTGCAAATCTATTCTGCCAGGCTCCTCCAGCTGGTGGAAAGACCTGTTGAATGACCCTGACCCACAGACTTATTGAGCCAAGTCTTAAAATAAACTAAATACAATTAATTCAGATGCCGAAGATTGCCTAATACTTATCTCTCCTCCCAGCAACTGGTATTCTCCATTGAAATAAAGAGGATCACTGTCCTGGTGTCAGGTTGAAGCTGACTGCTGGAATCCATGAGGAGGACGATGTCTGAGCATAGCCAGGAAAATACTACCTTTAAATCCATCTCATGTTTGGGATTTTGTAACTCGTGTTCGGGCTCTGAACTAATCTTTCAGGTTAATCACTTTTCAGCACTCTGCTCTTAAATCTTCCCATTCTAGCCTAATGAAAACACCACCAAATATTTGTCAGCATACTGTGAATGGCTTAAATATTTAGTTGTTTTTCTGTTTCTTTAATATTTACTCCCTTTTTTTCTCATGTTGTGTATTTCACATAGGATGCAGTAGCAAAATCTTCCTTGCATCTGCACATTACAAAAAACTTCATATATTAATTTATCTTAATTTCTGTAGTTAGTTCATCATCCTGAACCACTGCTTTGCTCAAATTTTCCAAAAATCCATATCTTTAAAAGAAGCTCCAATTTTTCCAAATCTTAATTTAATTTTACATTTTTCTGCAGCTGATATCATTCAAAGCATGTTTTAAATTCTCCTTATAAATTGAACATCCTTATTGTGTGAAATTCGAGCCAAATCTCCTGGGAAATCTCAAGAGTTTCATTGCGAGCATTCAAATGCAGGATCTGCAGCTCATAATGGGTGTATCTGATAGCAATTCCAAACTTTCTGACAAGTTTCAGCTGGAGAATCTATCATATTTACTTTATCATGATTGCTCACATGTTTATTCTCATTCTTCTTTGCTCCAAGGTGAACAATCCCAGCTTTTACAGTCAAATCTTATGGCTGAAATCTCCCATCTCTAGAGCCACTCTGTCCTTGATGAAGTATCGAATGCAACATTTGAATCGTGATCTAACCAGTGCTTTGTACAAGTTCATCCAAGTTTCTCAGCTTTGTACTCCATGTGCCTCTTTGCAAATTTCACAAAGCCTGTTGTTTCACTCAGCACTCTTTCAAATGTCTTCCACTTTCATTAATTTACACACATAAGCACCCACTCTTCTCTGTACCTGCTGATCATTTGGAACTGTACCTTTAATGCATATCATCTCTCAAGATCTTTAGAATTCTTCCAGCTATTCCTCAAAAATGTTCAAAGATCATATTTCTACCACTCTTTGACAAACAAGAGTTCCAAACACCTTAATCCTCTGAGAGAGAAAAAAAAATCCTCTCATCTCTCAAATGGGTAAGCAGTGAACCCCTAGTTCTAGATTTTCTTACAAGAGAAAACATCGTTCAGGATCTTAAAAGTTTCCATCAAATTCCTTTTCCATCTTCTTAACTCCAGCAGGCACAAGCCTAACCTGCATTATCTTTCCTCATTTGGTAATTCATGCATTCCAGCTATTAGTTTAAAAAAAAAACTGCTGGAGGATCTTAATGGATCAAGCAGCATTTGTGGGGGAAAAATAAACTGTTGATATTTTGGGTTGAGATCCTGTATCTAGTCTAATATAGGTTTAATAAATTTAGAGCAGAACTTCCCTATTCTGTGCCTTACCTGACGAAGGCAGTATCCCACATGCCTTCCGAATAACTTTGTCAGCATACGTTGCCACCTTCAAGGATCTATGGACTTATACAGTGAGCTTTCCTTGTTCCTCAACACTCCTGATTATTATCACTCATGGTATATGCTCTTGCCTCATTAGAACTCCTGAAATGCATTATCTCACATTTTTCTTGATTAAACTCAGTCTGCCGTTTTTCTCCCCATTTCACCAACATGGATTTCTCTGTGGAACCTAATTCGACTTTCCACATGATCAACAACTCTACTAAACTAGTGTCATCTGTAAAATTACTGATCATGATTCCCACAATAACATCGGGTCATTAAATTTTTTTGCAAATGGCACAAGTCCTAATTTCATAAACTAATGAAATGGTTAAAACCATCCTCTACCATCTGTCTCCTATTACAAAGCCAATCCAGTTTGTCAAATTGTCCTGAATCTCATGGGCCCTAACCTTATGAACCAGTCTCAATGTGGGACAGCAGATAGATCTGCTGCTTTTTAGTCCAGCAATTTGGGTTTGATCCTGTATGGAGTTTGTCCATTCTTCCTGTGAAGACTTGGGTTTCCCCCAATGCTCCGGCTTCATCTCACATCTCAAAGGTGTATGAGTGAGAAGGTTAATTCACTGCTGTAAATTTCCCGTTGTGTGCAGGTGAGGGATAGAATTTGGAGAGAATTGATGTGAATGTAGGATTTGTGTTAATGGATGGCTGATCGTTAGCAGGGATTCATTGGGCTGTACCTCCCCATGACTCTATGATGTGCTAGATCTTTTTCCCATTCACTCACCCTTGTCTTGCCTGAAAATTCTTTACCCTAAATACTGAGTTGCTGAATTCCTCTCCCCCCCCCCCCCCACCATTCATCAGTGAAGGCATCAATATCATAGACCCCTGTGGTAATTAAAGCTTTGAGTTCATCTACTTTACCAATTATCTTTTCTTCTTTGGCTTGGCTTCGCGGACGAAGATTTATGGAGGGGGTAAAAAGTCCACGTCAGCTGCAGGCTCGTTTGTGGCTGACCAGTCCGATGCGGGACAGGCAGACACGATTGCAGCGGTTGCAAGGGAAAATTGGTTGGTTGGGGTTGGGTGTTGGGTTTTTCCTCCTTTGCCTTTTGTCAGTGAGGTGGGCTCTGCGGTCTTCTTCAAAGGAGGCTGCTGCCCGCCAAACTGTGAGGCGCCAAGATGCACGGTTTGAGGCGTTATCAGCCCACTGGCGGTGGTCAATGTGGCAGGCACCAAGAGATTTCTTTAGGCAGTCCTTGTACCTTTTCTTTGGTGCACCTCTGTCACGGTGGCCAGTGGAGAGCTCGCCATATAATACGATCTTGGGAAGGCGATGGTCCTCCATTCTGGAGACGTGACCCATCCAGCGCAGCTGGATCTTCAGCAGCGTGGACTCGATGCTGTCGACCAATTATACTCCTTGCATTAAAGTCAATGCAATTTAGCTTTGAATTCCTTTAATATTCATTTATTTGTTTGGCATGTGTACTGGATTTGTTAACTATTTCTCCTCTGGCTGATTACACCTCTCCATCTGGCACCCTTCCCCTCTCAACTCATTTTAAACCTTTCTTAGCAATCTAAGCAAACAACTCAGAAAGGATATTGGCCTCATTCTTGTTAAAATGCAACCAATCTTGTTTTCACAGGTCCCACCTATCCCAGAAACAGTTCCAATGATCCAGAAACTTAGTTCATCCTCTTCGACCATCTCTTTAGTTATCTATTCATCTGACCCATCCTTCTATTGCTATACTCTCTAGCTCATGACACTGGAAGCAATCCAAGTCAAATTTATTGTCATCTGATCGCACAAGTACATCCTGATGAAACAGCGTTCTCCAGTCGTCATTGCAAAACATGTAAACGCGCAACTAGACATCAATCACACAGGTAGAGACAAACAATACACAAATATTGTTTTGTGAACCTGAGAGCCTCAGATAGTTTATGACAGCTGTTCAGAAGTCTCACTGTTCCTCAGCCTGGTGGCTCTGGCACTGATTCTCCTGTATGCCCAAAGGTTGGATAAACTGGGGTTGTATACACTGGAATTTAGAAGGATGAAAGGAGATATGATTCAGGTATATAAGATTATTAAGGATTGGAAATGATAGAAACTGATTACATGTTCCTGATATTGGGGGAGAATATGACTAGAGCCAATAGTTTAAGAATACAGAGAAGGTCCTTAAGGACAGAGATGATATTTTTTTTTACTCAGAGAGTTGTTGCTTTGCTACAAATGGTGGTAGAGGCAGGTTCTCTGGATAAGTTCAAGAGGGATCTAGGTACGGTTCTTGTGGACGGGGAAATTAAGGATTATGGGGAGAAGGCAGAGACGGGGTACTGATGGTGGAAGATCAGCCATGATCTAAATGAATGCAGTGCTGGCTCGATAGGCCGAACGGCCTACTCCAGTACCTATTGTCTTTTTTTCCTGATGGGAGCAGCTGGAAGAAGCTGTGTGTGGGGCGGAAGGCGTTCTCAGTGATTTTGCACATCCTCTTCAGACATCCTATATTATAACCTTTGCAGTCCTGCACTTTTAACAGTTTCTTAACTTGCTTAAATTTGTGTTGAAGTACCTCATCCTTTCTCCTACCTGTGTCACTGGTAGCTATATGTACCATGGCCTCTGGTTGCACACTCAGACCCTTCAGGCTGTCCTGCAGCTGCTCCGAGGTAAGCTTCAGCCTAGCACCAGCGAGTTGCAACAAAACCATGAGTGTCTCTGTACTACTGACACAACATACTTTTGCAATACCAGTCAAATGTGAGTATTTATTTTCTTTCTTCTTTTTCTGTTTATTACACTGGAAAATATTTTTTTTCAAAGGTTTGCTTCCTGAAATAAAATTGGTGATTATAATAGCCAACTTCAAGCAGAACACAAAGATAATTTCAGATTTGTTGTATCACCTAGGAAGTTGGAGAAACTTTAAATTAACTTTTATTGAATTCAGCATGTTCAGTCGCATAATGATGCTGACACATTGTGTTAGTTTAACTGACCTAAAATCTTTTGCCGCTGATTTTAGTTTGTACTCAGCATCTGGTGCCTCTTATGTCAGTGACAAGATTTAAGATTCAATTTATTGTCATGTAATAAAAATAGCCTTTTGCCTGCTGTAAGGCAGAGAGATTCGCCCTCAACAGAAATTGCCTGAAGGACCTCTTGCAGTCAAAGAGGAGCAAAAGAGAGCTCCCCCCCCCCCCCCACACTCCCAGAGTCACCAAATGCCTGTGTATTTGCCTCCAGCTTTCCCATGGGCTCCGCAGTCACACAGAGTCCAGTCCAAACCATCAGAAACCCCAAGCTCCAGATGCAAATCTCCCATACAATTAGGAACCCTTCAGTTCCCTTAGCACTCTCTTGCATCCTGGTTTCGATGCCTGGTACCCCTTCAATTAGTTTCAAGCCACTCTGTAGCAGTCCATAGCCTGGAGTGAGTCCCTTGACAGCAGTCTCCAACAGCCTGTGTGGGTTCCACGCCTCGAGTCACCAACAGCCTGCCATCTTTGTGGGTCTTTCAGCTACAGAACCCCTCACTGGTCCACTACTGTGGTTACCATCCCTTTGGTAATCTCTGCTTCTCCTTCCCAGATGGAGGGGATGGTCTCCCTGTTTTCTGGTGCTCTGCGTCAGTCCTCCACTTCCCTAGAATCTGCAACCCCTCGTGGGTGCTGCCGATTACAGGCACTGCCATCTTGGGCTCAGACCCCCACGGTCATGGGATTTTAAATAAAACCACTGTCGGCTCCTTTAACAGGCTGTTCAAAGCCTGTACGGAGCTGCTAGAAGTCAGACCAGTCGGTTGGACCCTGCAGGAGCACTGTGACTCTCCTCCCTGCCCTCCATAGGTTAGCACCAGCAGCAGTGCTGCTATTACAGCAGTTCTGGCAGCGCTGCCATTTTCAAATTGTGTCCAATAGGTGGCGCACATTGATGGATTCCACTTTTCCATGGTCGCGAGGTCACGGTGAAACCTTTCTCTATGTTCAACACGGACTGCAGCAAGATCAGAAGGGAAGAAGTCCGAATGTAAATACAGAAAATGAACTTTTCAGTCACATGTTGTACTTCATGGTTTTGTATGTTTGAAGTAGACTTAAAATATGACAGAAACTCACAAAAATAAGTTGTATCTAAAAGATGGTACGTGACAGGAACATTTTAAGGTGATTTTAGTGATCAGCAACTCCATATCCATGAAATGAAAAGACTAGAAGTGTTCAGAAGCAAAATCTTCATTGCCCAGTGTTATCTGTGTTTTTCCTCTTCATGGTATCTGAATGATATTGAACTTGTTAGTATTTTATGTAACTGGGAAGGTGCAGCAAGTCATTTGATTTAGATTTCTTATTGATTCTCCTTTTATTTAGAACTCAAACTAGGTGGTCAACACCAATCAAAACCCAATGTTACCAATTACAATCAGAGCCATTGTGTCAAGTGCCTGAAAACAGCTGCAGAGTATTGCCTTTACAGGAATCAGCCCAGCAATCAGATGTAGTAATCAAATTCAATGGGTGAAGTATATGCACATCATAGCACTGACATGGTCAGTGAAAGGACCATTCAGCTTCCTCGCAAGACTCCCATCTTAATTCATTCATTCAGTTTTTCTTCATTGCACCCTGGGCTTTCAAACTTGTGCTGGGATACTAATAAGTTGAGGTGCTAATGTGTTTCAGAATTTCTGTTCCCCATTAGAGCACATTCAGATAATTGTTCACAAATTTCTATCTAACACTTATACACAAAGTTACTTTTTAAAATCTAGGACGCAGCTTATGCTTGATCTGATTTGCATCAGGATCTGTGACAAGTAGTACCAGCAAGATAATGCAGGAATGCTCCTTACTAAATAGTCAGTCACAAAAATGTTAGCATGGCTTGCATCAGTAGAATAAATTTTCCCCACTTATCCCAGATCTGCTGTGATTTTTTTGAACTGAAAACCCAGGATGAATCACCCTGTGGTATTTGGAATCCAGTGGTACTGGTTGAAAAGGGGACAGCGGCTGCTGAGCAAAGGCTTAGCCATGTCCACTGATGAGTCATTGTTATTTTAGCTGTACAAAATCAGCTATTCAGTGAAGATAATTTATGAAAGAAATGGGGCCATAAGAGTTATGTCTTCTTGAGGACTATGCTGAATCCTGGACTGGTTACAACTAAACATTTTTTTTTCCACAGTGAAGCTTCATTGAGCAATACTCTCTGGACAATGTCACATAAAGCATCAATGACACTGCCTACATGTAAGCTGTGACTTTTGTTCCAGTGCCTCTGTGAAAAGCTTTTGCCAATTAGGTCCATGTTTGTAGCTACTTATGTTACATAAAGGATATGACTGCAGAATAATTCAGTCAATGGACTAGTTAGTATTTAGATGCCTGGATTCTAACTCCAATATAGTATGTAGTGGAATTAAAAATGTTAAATTATTTTTTTTTTAATCGATTAAAATTCTAGCATCATTAATGATGTCTGTGAAACTATTAGATGTCATTGTAGTGACTTGATTTGCTGCAATTTCAGATTCATCTGCAGGCTTGGCATATTTTTGCCCTCTATAATATTTTAAGGAGCTATGGCACATTCTACATGTGTGTGTACACTCTCACACTCTCTCACTCTCATCAATTACATGTACAACCTGACAAAACAGTGTATCTCTAGACTAGAATGCACAGACACAGTGTGGGTTACACACAAATAACATATATACAGAGCGATCCAAAATAAATTTACATAAAATTAATTTCCAGATTTCTCGAATTGTTCAACAATCTCACTGACTGCAGGAAGTTGTTTCCCATGCTGACAGTCCTTGTTTATTTGCTCCTCTTCCTTCACGGTAGTGTCTCAAAGATTCTACGTGCTGGATGTTAAGAGTCCTCGATGATTTTCGGAGCCCTTTTTAAGCACAGTTCCCTGTAGATGTCATTGATCGAGGGAAGGAAAACCCTAGTAATCTTCTAAGTAGTTTTAATTACCCTCTATATTGACCTCCAGCCTGATGCTTTACAGCTACCTTACCACACTATGATGCAGCCAGCCAGGTCGTGATCATCCTCCTGTAGAACATTGTTGGGATGGTGGCTGGTAGCCTTGCTCTCCTCCAACTCCTCAGCACTGTTGATCCATCTTGACTAATGAAGGGATGTTGTGGGTTCAGGATAGGATGTTGTTTAAATGGATGCTGAGGACATTTTTTCTTCCCACATTCTCTATGACAGAGCCATTGATATGTTATGAAGAGTGGTCCTTCACCCTGAAGTCCACAATCATCTCCTTTGTCTTGTTCACTTTAATACTCAGGTTGTTGCTCTTGCACTACTGTGCACACCTATAAACCCCTTCACTGTTGGCTAACTCATCGTTGTTGATGATAAGGCCAACAACTGTTGTGTCATCCACAAATTTGATGATTCTGTACAGTTGTGAGTTAGCAGGATGAACAGTAGTGGGCTAGGCCTACAGCCCTGAAGTGTGCCTTCTCAGTGGGGTGGGCTTGATGTTTTGCTGCCAGTCTAAATAAACTGTGTTCTTTCAAGGATCCAGTTGCAGAGAGGGGTACTGAGTCCCAACGAGGACAGCTTAACCTCCAGCCTCTGAGGAATTATTGTGTTGAGCACTGAGCTGAAGTTAATGAACAACAGCCTGGTGTTGGAGGCTTCGTTCTCTAGGTGGTCAGATCAGAGTGAAGAGTCAGGGCTGTTGCATCATCTGTCCATCAGTTTGACCGATAGGCAAACTGGAACAGGTCCTTTGTCGCTGGAAGGTGCACATTGATTTGCTCCATTGCCAGTCTCTCAAAGCACTTCATAATCATGGTCCAGTGCCACTGGACAGTAGCCATTTAGTCCATCTACCTTTGGTCTCTTTGGCAAAAGCATTGTAGTGGCTGCATTTAAACCTGTGGGGACAATGAACTGCTGGAGGTAGTTATTGAAAATATCTGTGCTGCACAGTCCCTCAGCACCCAACTTGGTATCTGGTCCTGTTGCTCTGTGCAGGTTTATCCTGGATACCCTTGCACGCCCCCTCTCCCTCACATCACACCGTGCATGGGGCATCAGCAACTACTGAATTAAATCTGGCTTCTTCTAGCTTCCTCAAAGGTGCTTCTTTGGTATTATCTCTTTGACTAATCCTTTAGTCTTTTCTTTTACAACATTCTTAAACTCTCTTGGATTATCATAGTAAACATTTCGATGTTATAAAATAAAAGGTCTTGGTGTGCATAAGGTAGATAAAATCTCCAGGGCCTGAGCAATTGTATGTGAGAGCACTGTGGGAAGCAAAACAGAAAACAGCTGGAGTCATGGCAGAGATATTTGTATCTTCCTTAATTATGCATGAGGTGCCAGAAGGCTGAAGTGTGGCTAATGTTGTGCTTTTATTTCAGAAGTACTCCTACAACAAAACAAGGAATTTCAGGCCAGTGAGCCTAACATCGGTAATGGCAAAGTTACAGGAGGATCTTTTGTGAGACGTGATCAAGTAAGTTTGCAGATGACACAAAAAATGACAGAGTTGTACATAGTGAGGAAAGATGTTAAAGAATATTGCAGGACATAGATCAATTGGAGATATGGGTGGAAAAATGGCAGATGGAGTTTAATTCAGAGCATGTGAGGCATTGCTCTTTGGGAGGTCAAATGTAAAAGGAAAGTATACGGTAAATAGCAGGGCCTTTAGGAGCATTAATGCACAGAGGGATCTGATGGTGTAAGTCCATAGTTCCCTGAAACTGGCAACACAATTAGTTAGAATGGTAAAGAAGACTTCCAAAATGCTTCCCTTTATCAGTCAGGCATTGAGTCTTGTTGCAAAAATACAACTTTAGTTAGGCCACATTTGGAGTATTGTGTGCCTAATTGAACACCTAATTACAGGAAAAAAGTGCCTTCTGTTACCTGGATTATATGGTATGAGCAATGAGGAGAGGTTAAACATAAGTACATAGTTCCCTGAAAGTGATGACACAGATGGTGGGGCAGTGAAGAAGGTATTTGGGATTGTATGGGACATTGAGCATAAAAGTTAGGATGTCATGTTACAACTCCACTGGTAGTTGGTAAGACATGGAATATTGTGTCCAGATCTCTTCACCATGTTATAGGAAAGATGATTAAGCAAAAGAGGGTGCAGAGAATATTCACAAGGATGTTGCCTTGATTAGAGATTGTGAGTTATAAGGAGAGACCGGAAAGGCTGGTACAGTTTTCCCTGGAGTGAAGGAGGTTAAATGGTGACTTAATTGAGGTTAATACAATTAGAGAGCTATAGATAAGATGGGTTGATGCTATCTTTTTTCCAAGGGCAGGGGAGTATAAAGCAAGAGGGCAGGTATTTAAGGCGAGAAGAGGATCTGAGGGATGTTTTCCACTCAAATGTTGGTGGGTACATGGAACGAGCTGTAAGGAAAGTGGTAGAGGTGGGTACAATTACAACATTTAAAGAACATTTGAACAGTTTCATGACGGGAAGGTTTCGAGAGAACAATGCAGGCAGATGAGACTAGCTTAAGAAGGCATCTTGGTTGGCATTCCAAGAAGAGTTGGGCTAATATGCAGGTTTTTTGTTCATAGTTTTCTGCAATGTGTGCTGAAAGTTTTTCTCTTATTAAAGTAATTAACAATGGATGATAGAGCTAATGATAATATAACAGCTAACTGTAGCCAGAATATTCCAGATGAAGCAAAAGATTAAAACTCACACATTAACTGTTGTCAGCAAGAAAGCACATTGAGGAAGTTTTTATTAATCCATGATCTTAAAAAATATTCAATTTATTCATATTATTCTCTAGTAATTGTAGAACATAGAACACTACAGCACAGTACAGGCCCTTCAGCACCTCAATGTTGTGCCGACCTATATATTGCTTTAAAAAGTACTAAACTCAAACTTTGCTGTAACCCTCCACTTTTCTTCCATGCGCCTGTCTGTCTAAGAGTCTTTTAAATCCCACTAATATTTCAGCTTCCACCACCATCCCTGGTAAAGCATTTCAGGCACCCTCAATTCTCTGCATTTATTTAAAAAAAAACCCTGATGTCTTCCCTAAACTTTTCTCCCATCACTTTGTACACATGTCCTATGCTGTTTGCTATTCCTGGCCGGGATGATCGATTAAGTCTCCTCTCATCCTCCTACGCTCCAAAGGAAAAAAGTCCCAACTCTGCTAACCTTGACTCATAAGACTTATTTTCCAATCCAGGTAACATCCTGGTAAATCTCATCTCCATAGCTTCCACATCCTTCCTATAATGAGGTAAGCAGAACTGAACACAATACTTTAACTGAGGTCTCACCAGAGATTTGTAGACATGACCTCTGTACACTTGAACAATCCTCCTATTAATGAAGCCCAGCATCCCATAGGCCTTCTTAACAATCCTATCAACTTGTGCAGCGACCTTGAGGGATGTACGGATTTGGTCCCCAAGGTCCCCCGTTCATCCACACTCTTAACAGTGGGAATTCAGTTGTCTGCACTTTGGAACTATTTAAGTAACTGACCAGTAACCCTGTACTCAGCCTTTAGTTTGTCCTTCCAAAAAGCATCACCTCACACTTGTCTGGATTGAAATCCATCTGCCACTTCTCCGCCCGACTCTGCATCCTGTCAATATCCTCTTGTAACCTTTGACAAACTTCAGCTCCATCCACAACTCCTCCAACTTTCGTATCATCTGCAAACTTACTGACCCATCCCTCCACCTCTTCATCCAGGTCATTTATAAAAATCACAAAGAGCAGGGGTTCCAGAGCAGATCCTTGCAGCACTCCACTAGTCACTGACCTCCAGGCAGAATACTTCCCTTCCACTACTACAGTCTGCTTTCTATCTGCAAGCCAATTTTTAATCACACAGCCAAGGTTCCATGGATCCCATACCTCATGACTTTCTGAATGTGTCTCTCATGAGGGACCTTGTCAAATGCTTTGCTAAATTCCATATAGACCACATTTACTGCCCTACCTTCATCAATTTATTTTGTTATCCCCCCCCTCAAAATACTCAATTAGGCTAGTGAGGCATTACCTTCCCTTCACAGAGCCATTCTGACTATCCTTGAGTTGACTGTACTTCTCCAAATGCTCATAGATCCTATCCTCAAGGATCCTCTCCAATAGTTTGCACACCACTGACTCAAGACTCGCCAGTCTATAATTCCCAGGATTCTCCCCATTACCTTTTTTAACAAGGGGACTACATTTGACATTCTCATATTATAAAAGAAGAAAATTATAGCTGTATATCAGCTCAACAAAGGCAGATAAGTGGTGATCTTACCCCATGATGTAATATTAGATCAGAGATAGCAAAAAAAAACATCCAGGGATTGTACAGATTTCATGTCTGGGCAAGTGGAATTTGGTGCAAGCTGTTTAATCTGCAAAGGAGAATCCAGACACTTGTTGTTTCTTGTACATGCTCCCATTGCGGTTTTATTCGAGTGCTACTGAGCTGCAGTGGGGATTCAGTTGTCTGCACTTTGGAACTGTCAGTAAAAAAAAATTAATATCACATTTCCAGTAACGAACATGAACAAAATGAATGATCAATTGATGACATTTACAGGAACTGACAAATGTTGATTGGGTGAGGCTGTTTGTAGGTAAAGGTATATGTGGCAAATGGAAGGCTATTAAAAGTGAGGTTGGGAGAGTTCAGAGCCAATTTTTTTCTGTTCAAAGGCCAAGTTCGGTGGGGAACAAGTTAAAAGGATTCAAACAGTAATAGCCCTGCAGATGGGGTAGTATTAAACGTGAATTTAATTTATAATGGGGAACAAATACTTAACAGGAGACACGCAGATCCATATGCAAACCGATTTCACTATCATATCATCAAAAACACAATACTGGAGAAACTCATCAGGTCAAACAGCATACTTTATATAGCAAAGATAAAGATATATAACCAATGTTTTAGGCATGCGCCCTTCATCAAGGTATAAGCAAAATTTAGGTAGGTACCTGAATAAAATGGTGTGGGCGAAGGGCAGGAGGAGGAGCACAGACCTATAGGCAAGAGGTTATAGTTGGATAAGAGAGGAAGGGCACGAGAAAACCGGGGGTGATGGGAAAGCTCTGTGAATAGGAAGGGAAGGGGATGGAGATCTGGAGTAAAGGAGACAGAGGGATAGTGAAGAAAGGGAAAAAGGGGAGTGGTCTAGCAGAAACCAGAGATGTTAATGCCATCGGTTGGAGAATGCCCAGATGGAATATTAGGTGTTGCACCTCCAGTTTACATGCCTGGTTTGGCTAGCATTGTTTTTACTTCGATCACTGCATCTGCAGACGTTCATATTTCACTCTTCTTACAAGTTAGCTTAACTGCAAATGGTCACAACTACAGGGGGTTAAAACAAACAATACCTGCCACCCCTCCCCCAACAAGCAGTCATGGCACTCAACTTACAGAAGCTATTTACAAATTCAAACAGATGACACATGGTGGTACCCTTTGAAGTGCAATCCATACACCCACCTCACAATTAGATTTCCAGCACTGTTTCTGATCTCCAGCCTGGAGCTGTTCAAGAGGTTACCTCAGCAAGAGGACCACATAGTCGGGTTTTATAACTGACACCTGGGTGTTGACCCAAGTACTGATTCATCTGACCAGTTGTGAGGTGACTTCAGGTGACCAACTGTAAGGTGGCATCGAACTTGAGCAGGTTTGACATTCAATGATATGGGGGCGCAGTGACCTTCTTCCTCTTTTCCAGTCTATCCACTAAGGTAACCTTCTGAGTTACAGCAAGCCTGGCAGGATCATCCATAGGTGGTTATGGTCAGAGAAAAGAAGGAAGCTTATGTCAGGTACAAACAGCAGGGTCAAGGGATTCCTTAAGGAGTAAAAGGAGATCAGAAACAGTGCTGGTGTGGAAACTCATGGTGTCATCCCCTTCTCTTCTCTGCCATGGATCAAGTGTACAAGTACTGAGCGTAGAAGAAACAGTATGTCTGGGATGGCGGCAGCGGTGCTGAGCCTTGGGGGAGGGGGAATGTAGAGGGGGCGTGGGCTAGGACCCGAGAGCATTAGAAGGTTCAAAAAGTAAATTAGCATTGAGTTTTAGCCTTGTAGGTATATTGATACATATAAGTTGGGCTTACAAAAATTGTTTTTGTTGTTATAAATAACTACAGGGATAGTTTTATATATAAAAAAAAATTCTGCTGAACAACCACACAAAAATTTATAGACAGTCATTTTGACGTCACCTCCTCTGATGGGGTCACCCGGTGTGGACCGCACCCCCCCCCCCACACCCCCTCCCACCCCCACCCCATAGTGATGCCAGTGCATAGGAGCAGAATTAAGCCATTCTGCCCATTGAATCTGCTCTGCCATTCAAATCACAGCTGAAATATATTTTCATCAATCCCATTTTCCTGCCTTTTCCCCATCAGCTTTGACACCCTTACTAATCAAGAACTTATCAATCTCCGCTTTAAATACACTCAACGACTTGGCCTCCACAGCCATCTACAGCAAAGAATTCCAGATTCACTACCCTATAGCTCAAGAAATTTCTCTTCATCTCTGTTCCTTTTACTCTGAGTCTTTGCAGTCTGATCCCAGACTTGCATTTGAAAATATCTGCTCTATATCCAACCCTTTCATTTTTCTCTTGGATTTTCCACACAGGGAAAGTCAGGGACATTGAATATGGACAGAATCCACATTGCTGCTTGCAGAGCAACACTTAGCCATCAAAAAAAGTGATTCATGAGAACCGATACAATCACTTTCCTTGAGGGAAGCCAAGGAAGGTTTATCTCCTTTCTTGAAAATGGGGTCACTGTAGTCTATGGTATGTCCTCCTCTTCTTGGAACTGGAAGCAGCCACTAGTGGCAACTGTCTGGAGGAGTAAAGGGCATCAGTGACCAGCTACATCAGTAAGCATTTGGATGATGTCACTGTGCCCAAGATCATTATAACTCACTCCAGTCAGAAGCCATGGATGACAGTGGAGGTGCACGTGCTGCTCAGGAAATGAGACATGCCCTTCAGAGTGGATGAAAAGGCAGCCCAGCTATTGCAAGAGCCAAATTCTCTAATGCCATCAGGGAAGCAAAGCATGCCCATGCCCAATGCATTCACTGTCACTTCCTGAACAGCAAGAACATGCGATACATGTGGAAGGGCAACCAAGATATCACCAACCACAAGACTACATCATCAGCCTGTGCTGGTGATGGCTCCCTCCCAGACGCACTAAACAATTTCCACACGTGATTTGAGCCATAAAAATGACATTTCAGCAAAGAAGACCACCTCTCCTCCAAATAATCAGGTGCTGTGATGTGAGGAGAAAGTTAGGCAAGGTCAACCCGGGGCAAGCTACTGAACCAGATAACATTCCTGACAGAGTAATCAGAGGAGCCACCACAATTTTTGTCCCTGTGTCAAAGAAATCATCTGTGTCCTGCCTCAATGACTATTCCCTATCACACTCACATCCATTGTCATGAAGTGCTTTGAGAGGCTCGACATGGAGCACATCAAGCTCTTGCTGCCCCCGTTACTAGACCTCCTTCAGTTCACATACAGACCCAACCACTCTACAGACAATGTCATTGCCACCACCCTCCATTTAGCCCTCACCCACCTGGAAAACAAGGATTCATATGTTTAAATGCTGTTTGACTTCAGTTCAGCATTCAACACCATCATATCACAGTACCTGATAAGGAAGTTTGAGCCTGTTGGGTCTAAGCACCTCTCTCTGCAATTGGATTATTTACTTCCTGTTGGGGAGACCTCAGGCAGTCTAGATCAGTAACAGCACCTCCAAGACCATCACATTGAGAACAGGGACCCCCGCAGGGATGTGTACTGTCTATTGTTATTCACTCTACTGACCCAAGACTGTGCAGCTAAAAGCAGCTGAAACTGTATCATCGAGGTCACTGATGACATGACCGTGGTGGGCCTGATCAGTAAGAATGATGAGTCAGGGAACAGAGATGAGGCACAGAACTGGTGCAGAGCCAACAACCTGTATCTGAACCTTAAAAAAAAACAAGAGATGATTGTTGACTTCAAGAGGGGTTGGGTGTGGAGGAATGCCTTGCTGACCATTTAGGATTGCACTTGGTGGAGAACATCACATTTTCCCTTAACACCAGCTCCATAGTCAAGAAAGCCCAGCAGCACCTCTACTTCCTGTAAAAGCTGAGGAAAGTTCATCTCCCACCCTCCATTCTCACTACATTCTACAGAGGATGTATAGAGAGCATCCTGTACAACTGCAACACCACCTGGTTTAGAAGTTGTACCTCGTCAGACTGCAAGACTCTGCAGAAGATAGTGAAATCAGCAGAAAGATCATTGGGGGCTCTCTTCCTACCACAAAGGACATTTACAACAGCAGGTGAAAGGCAATAAACATTGAGAAGGACTCCACACACCCCTCAAGTAAACTGTTCACCCTCCTGCCACCTGATAGGAGGTACCGTAACACTTGGGCCCTCACGTCCAGATTGGGTAACAACTTTTCCCCCCAAGCCATCAGACTCTTGAACTCCTCGAACATTTGTAGATAGGGTACCTGGACTGTTACTGTATAAATCTTAATATTTTAATGTGTTTAACTTCTATTCTAACTTGTATTTATATAATGCTCCGTGGTCCTGGAGAAACGCTATCTCATCTTCACCATGCGAGCATGGTATGAACAATAAATAAAGTTGACTTGAAAGAAGTGTTGAGTTTGTGTCTCTAGTTTCTCTACACCAAATTTTACAACTTTAGCAAGGACATAAATGGCTCCTGAGATCCAATTGTCCTTCAATTGACAAGAACCCTTTTCAATTTCTTGACAATGTAGACAAACTTTAGCCTGATATATGTGGTGGTCTCATGCATGCTTCATTCATGCCAAATTATTTCATTCATGGAGGACCATGTATGGAATTTAATGCATAGGAATGTATCATGAATGTGGCATCACTGAATCAACACTATTAAATTTCTTATTGTCATAATGACCATCAGAGTTAATATAGCAAAGAAAACATTTTTCTTTATCTGCAGCTGTAAATCTTTAACTTGTTGCAGCAGCTGTCAGTATTCTGCCTTCATGTGTGAGTTCCCAGAGGCAGGAAAGCCTGTGTAGGAATAAATAGTTCAACAAACACAGTTCCCACCCTGGCAGTAGCTGTTTTGGTTGCACAAAAGTAGAATTTGATATCATCTACAAAAATAACATATTAGGAACTGTGGTGGCAAATGTAGCATGATACATCACAAATAGTTTAATGAAGCTAAAGTGAATAGTTTTCTACCAATGGCATAGCATTTGTTGTCAAATGTGAACCAAAATGTACAATTCTGCCCCATTAGCCTATCATTCAACTCGATCATTGCTGAACTGGAACTCAAGCCTATTTATTGCTTCGACTTTGGGTCACTTAATAAACTTATCCAATACAAAATTTTCAACTTGACCTGAAAATTTCCATTGTCCGAGCAGATCCATCCTCTCAGGAGAAGTGAGTTTCTAACTTCTATTACCCTTTGTGTGTAAGGTCACACAAATGCAGTCACCAAGAAGTCAACACTTGTATATGTGTTTGTTTGGAGACCAGACTTCAAGTCATTGTCAATTCCTGAACTGAAGAATGGGCCTCAGATTTACTCAGAGAAAACATTTCTATAAGCTTCGAATCCAATTTGAACCAGTGGATTTCATTGAGTTTGATAGCATAGAATCAGGCTCTTCACTCCAATATGTTGTCCACTCAACCTAGTCCCTTTTTCCTGCTTATGGTCATATCCCTCTAAACCTATTGATGCACTGGAATTCCCAATGGAGTACTTTCACCCGGTGAACTGCAGGAGTTCAATGGTTTACCACCATCTCTCAATAGCCCATTTAGGGATGGACAATGACTATCAATAACAACTAGATAACAATAACAACTATGGTGGATTTGGAGCAATATATTGGTCAAAGATGGCAGATTTTATTCCTCAAATACACTAAGAAAAAAAAAACAACTGGGTCATTCATGACAGTTCAGTAATTTTATGATTATCAAAATAATCCCTGTGATAGTACAGATTCTATCACCAATGTGTATATGTACATATGTACAGATGGTAGTGTAGGATGACTGTGATTGGCTGAGAGTGTAGCCACACCCACTGGCAGGTCTTAAAGGATTGCTCCTAGCCAGACCAGGTCATTCTGGACTGGTCGACCTACTTGTGATATGCTCCAGTCCTTTAGTTAATAAAAGCCTTGGTTTGGATCAACAAGTCTTTGGTTCTTTCGACGCGCATTACAATCACTTTTTTAAATCTGAAAAGAATATTCACAATGCCTTTGAATATTATGGATTTTTTTTTGCTCTACATTTCTCCACAGATGCAAACATTTTCTTTCCTTCATCATTTTCATATACAACAATTAGATCACTCATTCTCTTTCTGAAACTCAGTAAAACATGAATCAAGTTTATGCAGCCTTGATCTATAATTTAAAATGTTGTTTTAATTTCTCTGGTGAAATGTACAGTGTTGAGAAAAAGTAAAGGAATCGAAACAAGGCTGGGTCATCTTGTCGCTCAAGCCACACCATGATTAAATATCATTGTGACAGGACCTGCATCTCACCAACCCTCCTTCACAATCTTCAGAATCTTTGATCCCTCTACATTCCAAAAGTTTATCACTTTCAACATTATAAATATTTAACAAATGTGTATCCTCACCCCTCGGCAGAACAGAATTCTAAAGATTTACAATTCTCGCAAAGAGTTTTCTTCATCTCAGTTCAACATGACTGACCTCTTATCCTGAGAACATGATTCTTCTCTCTTTGAAAATTGCCTTTCAGTATCCATCCTTCCCGAAGCTACTTTTCAACCTGGTAATCTTTCCCTTTCCCTCCTCTTAGGACAGTTCCTTCATCCCAGGAATTGATCAACTAATCATCTGCAATTAATAATTCAGCATATTCTTCCTTCAAAAGGTAAGAATCACTGCACACAGTATTTACTAAATGCTTACACAAATGTAGCACATTTCCTGTTCACACTAAAGCCCTTCCCCAAAGTACCAACGTGTTATGTAATTGGTTGATATGCCTGCGTCTTTCTGTTCTGTGTTTCATCCATCAACAGTCCAGGATCCCTTACAGTCACATTTGTTGGTTTTCAAGTGTTTAAAAATCTTGTGGGAGTTATTTGTAACAAATCCATGCATACCTGGTTCAGATATGGAAGACCAAGTACACTGGCTCTCTGCATCCTCAAATGTATCAGTGACTTGAATTCCTAGCACAGCTTTGATAGGCTTAAAAGGTAAGCAAAGTTGGGGTCATGTTTTCCCTTCAGTTAAAATTGTCAGACAGTAGCAGATTCGAATGCAAATCTTTACACTTAATGTGGCATCAGACTACTGTTGGGGAATCTGAGCGATGACTCCCCATGAGAGTTTGCCATGTCGAGTGCAACATGATGATGAAGGGTGAAGACTGTTTATCACTCGGAAAATGTTCAGCATTGCAATCCAGAAATCAACTACCACCTTGAACCAGAGGGGCTCACCCTTGTTTACTTCTCTTCCTGAGATAAAAACTTCACATTTTCCATTAAGTAGCAATCAAAATCGGGAAGTGAGCATCTTACCTGTGATGCACAAGTGATAATCATGTTACTTATTTCTGTTGCATGGTAAGGTTCCACATTGGTTTTTATTTGTGATTCCTTCAGTATTACAAGATTTGTATGCAATGTAACTGAGGAACAGTTATCTATATCTCTTCATGGGTCACTCAAAAATATATCACTGGATCTATCAGAGCACCTCATTTTAATACTTTTGATCTCCAAACTATAGTCAGTAATTTATATTTGGATTTTATGTCCATTGCAATTATCCTGACCTCCAAGTTACATAAGCTATGCAGGGATTACAGGCTACATTTTAATTTATATCCTTATCCCTGAGCAAATATCCTTGTCGTTAATTGTCTGTTTGGATATGTTGCGACATTGGACTAATATTTTAGATTAATGTTCATTACTAGATCATCTAAATAGGCTGTGTAACTGGCAACTCAACCATACTATAGCATTCATTGAACTCCAGCTACAGTGCAGAATTCCTGCTGCGTCAATAGTTATTCATCATTTACTTTTTTTGCCATCTTTTCTCCTTCATGCTGCATTTAATTTGACCTAGTGGTCTCTGAAATGACTACCTAATATCCACATGAACTTGGTCACAACAAACAAAAATCTAATTTGATGCAAGTTTCTCTGCCACTGAATGAGCAGAAGAATTCACACTCAAAGTTTAATCAAGTTTTCAGAAAAGCCTTTCCCCACATGATTTGCAGCCTAATATTATGTTTTGTAATTTGTTCTCCATGTTCAGACATGTCTCTTCTCTTGTTATGCCCCAGAGCGAAAAGTTGTTGCAACTATTTTATTTTAAGGTGGTTTCAGTATTGGCAAGAAAGCAGACAAATCTGTGTGGTTCTTAAACTTGTTTATTTGGGTTCTACATTTACCTATGGTAGAAATGTGTTTATTTAATGTTTTCTTATGAAGTGCATAATAGTAATATTTCTATATGACATCAACATTTTCCATCCATTTGAGCAAAGCCCTTTCAATTTCTCTTGCCTTTCTCTCCCTTTGTTTGGTATCTGTCCATCATCCATCACCTCTCTTTGGTTGTCCAATCCCTGTCTAAACTCTTCCACCTGCCCTCATTACACTGGCTATCTCCCCTCTGCCCTCTCAGTCTTGGTTTTGATCATTCTTTTTCTCTGCTCGAATCACTGAGTTCCTTCAGCAAGTTATTGTTTGCAAAGCAGAAAAAAAAACTTTGATCTTACACTAGCCTTCAAATTGGCTCTGCTTGAAATTGCATTAATCTAACATTTGAAATATAGTCCATTAAGAAATATCAATTTATATTAGATGAAATCCATGGCATCATCGAAACTAAGTTAGAACTTGCAAAGCTTAATCTTTCCATGAAATAAATTTGCTGCATTTTAAAGTTTAAGTTTCACTCAAAGTAACTGGACAGTGCATATTTAAGCATGTTAATGTAATCCAATTGAATGGGTAATTATTATTGACTTACTGTTTGAATAAGAAGTCCATCCTTTCTCTATTACTCTAGTTTAAACCTGACATTTTCCTTTGATGTGGGTTTTTGAGATTGAGGGTGACATGAAATAATGGACCAGCACAAAATAAGAAAATTTCTATTCCTTTTCATGAATTTTTAAATGTCAAAAGAAAGTTGATTGAGCTTTGTATTAGTGGATCAGTGTTACCTAGATGAGCAATCACTTAGAAACAAATAAAATTGTACAGTAATGACATCCTTCCGATTCCAACTCCAGCCAAAATTTTTCCGTTTTTTTCACACAAGGCTCAAAGATTTTTTTCCCACTGTGAATGAAACAGCACAAGGTAAAATTTGCTATCTCACAATATTCCTATTTATTGTTGCCTGCCTTACAACCACATTTATCCATTTAGAACATTGAACATTACAGCTCAGTACAATACTGGTCCTTCACCTCACAAAATGTTGTGCTGGCCTATTTAAACCTATTCCACAGCAAAGTTTACCCTAGCTCACAATCATAACCCTCTCTTTTTATTATATCGAGGGGCCTAGCAAAGTGTTTTTTGTATGTCCCTCTAGTACCAGCTTTAACCACCCTTGGCAATGCATTCCAGGCACCCTCCACTCTCTGACCCAAAAACCTAGTTTGAGGCAGGACTGCCTACATAGGTAAAGGAGAATTACTATCAGCATTGTATTCCTTTGGATGAGATGGGGATTTTTGTTTTCTTCAATCCAGCTTTCTGGCATATAAGTACTTCATAATTTCATAAAAGTGGTTATATTTCATCCTAATTTGGCAATTAAATCAACAAACCAGTTGGAAATAATCAGAATGCAAATATATTTTCTCATGAATTGATAAGGTCTTTCTGCCTTCTGCAGCAGAAATTAACCTTAAATTATAGAGGTACAGCATACAGCATAGAAACAGGCCTTTTGGCTCATCAAGTTCATGCCAACCACTTATTTAAACCAATCCTACATTTATTTTTTTTCAATATAATTTCCATTTTAGGTGCTTTGTCTCAAAAAAAAATGCTAGACTTGGATTGCAAATTGTCTCAAAATATCTCCCATCCAATGAAGATTAGCCATCGCTATGATGTGGGAATGTGGCAATTAATAATTCTCCCACAAATTGTCGATCATGATCAAAAGAATTGTCTCACAGTCTTATTTCTGAAAATTCATTTGCTGATTTGATTCTGATTTTAATTTAAAATTGTCAAAAGGATTGCAGGAACTACATGGAAAACTGCATAGTGTGAGACCAAATACAGTCTGCCGGAGGAACTCGGTGACACACTTCATCAGGATTCCACATCAGGCTCCAAAACATCAATTAGACTGTTTCTGCCACTGATGTTGCTTGCCTTGCTGGATTCCATATAACCATATAACCATTTACGGAGTGGAAACAGGCCCTGTAGGCCTTTCAAGTCCACATCGGTTCACTAGAACAACTCCACTAGCTCAAACCTCCATCCAGTAGAAGTATCTGCAATCTCCTATGAAATCTTTTGTGGATGGTTTTCCGAGTAGTCACATTAGGCCATCACGCAACACTGATGTGATGTAAGAAGGGGGCCATTCCAAAGGAGGTCATAGGTCAGTCTCTCTCTTTTTTTTCTCTCTCACTCTCTCTCTCTCTCTCCACACACATGCATACAGTGTGTTTGCATTGATGTTTTTGCAATACTGTTTAATTTGTCCTCTTTTGGAATGGCCACTCTAGATGTAAGTCCATTCAGAATAAGTAGTGATGAACTCCCTATTGCCATTAGGAACATAGGGTTCAGCAGCATGAAGACCAGTGGTCCATTCCTTCCTTCCTCCCTCTCCCCACTCACCTTCCCCCACATAGTATTTCAAGTTAAGTTTAATAGTTTGAAGATTGTTGCTGAATAAATCCCAGTTTAAAAGAAATACCCTGGTTACTGCAATTATTGTTACCTCCATTTCTATTCTACAGTGAAGTAAAATAGAGAATTATACACTAGTAACATGAAGTATTTTAGAAGGTATGTAGTCCAAGCTATAGAAATAAAGCATTAAATTCATAGATTATGAACGTGGATTAGAGAATTTCTATTCAACTATATGTCAAGGTGAACAATAGGACTTTTTTTAAAACAAACTCTAATCTGAAAGTTCTGCAAAAGGAGCCATTCATACACAAACACACTTTACTTGCATTCTCCACAAAGTTTCAGAAGCAAAATTATCCCTGGATTTTCAAGTGACCACATGTACATTACATTGGTCTAAGAGCAAAAAGTTTTTGAAGCTCCTGATAAAATCAGAATTCTTTCTGTCAAAATAAATTATCCATTAACCTTGATGATGAGGGCTAATTTATGCAAGCATCCATTGACATATTTGGTCTTATTTAATACCGAGGGAAAGAGCATTCAGTCAATCAACTTTCACGAGTGTGATTTTTTTTGTATTATAAAGAGTATTTGAAGCCTAACCATGGGCAACTTTCAAAGAAACTGTGGACAGGTTTGGTTATCAGGGTGTCCTGCCTCAAGAGTCCAAGTTAGTGAACTTTAATTGGGTGAATATTAAAACAAATCTCATATTTTATATTTGAAAACATTATTTCAAAGGCTTTTTTCCCCCCAAAAACCTTCAGGTCAAGATTGTGTCCTTTCTAGATCTGTATGTGTTTGTTTTGCATCGTAGCCAGTCATTGCAAATCATGACATAAAAGAAAACATTCTTCAGTATGCCAGTGTGAAATTCCAATTTCCAACCACAGCTTTGTGGCATATATATGAGATTATCTAACAAACCAGTGCAAATAGCTGCTAACTTTGGAATTCTGAATTAATACATTGAAAAGGGCACTGAGGTTGCTAAAAGATGATTTCTGATTTCTTTCCATTTTCCAGTAAACTGACTATGTAATTTTTACCCCAATAGATCCACTAAGATATTTAATTCAGCGGTGGATACAAATCTTCCCAGGAAAAGAGAACCAAGTATATATTTATTCAGGTAGTTGTTAACTGCAGTGCCCAGAATCAAATTTCACTGTTTAACAGCCAATCTATGAACACTTATATTCCATTATGTGTCTGGAGAGGTTTTTTCACTGAAACAATGAACAATACCTGGCAGATACAGCACTGAAGGAAATATTTTGAATCATTTAAAAAGTGAACAAAGAAGACAATTAAATAGCTTTCAAATTTACTCTTTGTGTATTACAGCTTTGAATTATGAATTACTCTGAATTTTTTTTATTAACACAGTCATAAGACTGATGTCTTGTGACAATGGCTATTAGGTAGAAGACAATGATATGGGTAGGAAGAGTGACAAAGTGAGTTAGGTGCGAAGTTAAAGGCAAGCACCTCCAGGGTTGTGATCTCTGAATTAATACCTGTGCCATGTGCCATGCAACTTAATTCATGGCTGATGAGATGGTGGAGACAGGCGGACTTCATGTTTTTGGATCATTGAGCTCTCTTCCAGGGAAGGAGTGACCTGTACTGGTGGGACAATTGGCATCCAAAGTGAAGGGGACCAATATCCTTGTGGGAAGATTTGCTGGTGCGGCCCTTTCGGGAGTTTAAACTGGAGTTGCAGGGGGATGGGAACCAGAATACCAGAGTAGATAAAAGAGCAGTTATGGAAAAAGACGCTGATAGGCCTTCAGACAAAGAAGGGAATAGAAAGGTTGAGCAAGGTGGAAATAATTCACTGAATTGCATGTATCTCAATGCAAGGAGTATTGCACGAAATGTGGATGAGATGGGACCATGGATCAGCATGTGGAGTTATGATTCTTATCATTAGTGAGACTTGATTGCAGGCAGGGTGGACTGGCTACCCATAAAGGGGGAGGGGTATCATTTTACTAGTCTTGGAAAATGTGGACCGTAGTAAGGCTTTTGACAAGGTTCCCAATGGTGGGCTGGTTCAGAAAGTAAAGCGAAGTTGAAAAACAGGTTCCAAAATGAATTTGGTAATAGGAGGCAGAGTGTAGTGGTAGGTGAGTGTTTTTTTTCTAACTGCAAATACACAATGTCCTGCAATCAACTGGACTTTTGTTGTTTGTGACATAGATTTGACTTGGAGGAAAGTGTAGGTGAGTGTATTAGTGAGTTTGCAGGAGACACAAAAAATGGTGGATTTACAGAAATGAACTAAGAGGGACATAGATAAATTGGAAAGTTAGATGGAGCAGTGGCAGATAGAATTTAATCTGAACAAGTTGAGGTAATGTACTTTGGGAGAGCAAATTCTGATAAGGCACATCGAGTAATGGCAGTGACTTTGGCAGCATTAATATAGAAAGGAATCTTGATACATTTGTGTCTTTGAGGGGAGTGAGAGAAGCATTTGATATGTCATCCTTCCATGGCTGTGGCAAAGAGTAAAAGAGTTGAAACGTCATATTGAAGTTGTACAAAACCCTTGGAGTATTGTATACAGTTTTGGTTGCCTTACCACAGGAAGAATGTAAGAGTGCAATATAGAGGTTGCCTGGAATGGAGGTTTGTACTATAAAAAGAGAGATTGGATGAACAGGTTTGCTTCTCATGGGAGTGTAGAATACTGAAGTATGACTTTAAAGGTTTACAATATGATGAGAGATATAGGTGGGATAGATAGTCAGCTTATTCTCCCAGGTAGGGGAGTTTAGAACTAGAGAGCATGAGTTTAAGAGAGGAGAGAAATTTAAGAACCTGAGGAGTATGTTTTACACAGAAAACAGTGAATATCTGCCACCAGCTGCCTGAGGAGATGGTGGAGGCAAATATAATTACAAAATATTTTGAAAATGTAATTTTAGAGATACAGGATGCTAACAGGCCCTTCCAGTCCATGAACCTCTATGCCCAATTCCACCAAATTGACCAATTAACCTGCTAACCCTGTAGGTCTCTGGAATGTGAGAACCCCATGCAGACACAGGGAGAACATTGGACAGGGGCTTCAATAGGAGAGGCCACTCAGGATAAAGGTCCAAGGTGAGCTAATTAGATCATTGTAGCTCAATATCATGTCCAGCAGGAACCAAGATGGGTCAAGAGGACCCACCTCTGTACTGTGCATTTCTATGATTCTTTGACTGTTACTCCTGTACACCAACCCTTTGCATCAAAGGTTAATGTTTTGTTTGACTTTTTAATTACTGCTTGGCATCATGTTAGCTTGTGTTTCATGTACGAGGGAAGTCAGATCTCTTTGAATGATGTTTCCTAATCTCACACTCTTATTCCAACCGAAGTAGAAAATCTCACATTACCTTTATGAACAACTACAACATGATGTATTTCGGGTAGGTAAACCATGGCAGGTAATACAGTAAATGCCAGGACTGGAGAGTGCTGTTGAACTGCGTTATCTTCGAGTACAATATGTAGTTCTCTGAAAATGTGAACACAGATGGACAGGGAGTTTTACGGCATGTGTACTTTCATTGACTAAGGTATTGAGTACAAGAGTTGGGACATGATGTTAATGTTGTACAACACTTTGGTTAGGCTGCACTGGCAATATTGGGTTCTTTTCTGATTACCGCAATATGCATATGATTAAGCTATAGATGATGTCAATTTGCAGCATGGAAACAAGCCCAAATGATCCATGTTGATCTATCTAGTAGAATTTTCCTGATTTTGATGTATATTCCTCTGTACCTTTCCTATCCATCTATGAGTCAAAATATCTTTTAAATATACAATTGTACTGGGCTCTACCAGTTCCTCTAGCAGCTCATTTCATTTACCCACCACTTTCTGTGTGAAAAAGGTGTCCCTTAGCTCCCTTTGAAATCTTCCTCCTCTCACCTTAAATCTATACGCTTGGGAAAACGATGATCTCTATTTCCCTTATCTCTGCCATTTATGATATTAGAAACTTCTTTAAAATCCTTCCTCAATCTCCTACACTCCTGGCGAAATGTTCCAGCCTATCCAAGTTTATTTTATAAACAAACCTTATAACCATATAACCATATAACCACTTACAGCACAGAACAGGCCAGTTCGGCCCTACTAGTCCATGCCGTAACAAATCCCCACTCTCCTAGTCCCACTGACCAGCACCCGGTCCATACCCCTCCAGTCCTCTCCTCTCCATGTAACTATCCAGTCTATCCTAAAATGTAACCAATGATCCCGCCTCGACCACGTCCCTGCCCTCTAGTTTGAATCTCCCCCACTCTTAATTGAAAAAAGCCTATCCACGTTTACTCTGTCTGTCCCTTTTAAAATCTTAAACACCTCTATCAAGTCCCCTTTCAATCTCCAGAGAAAAAAGCCCCAGTCTGCACAAACTTTCCCTGTAACTCAAACCTTGAAATCCTGTCAACATTCTCATGAACCTTCTCTGCACTCTCTCTATTTTGTTTATATCTTTCCTATAATTTGGTGACCACAACTGTACACAGTACTCCAAATTTGGCCTCACTAATGCTTTGTACAATTTCATCATAACCTCCCTACTCTTGAATTCAATACTCCGATTTATGAAGGCCAACATTCCAAATGCCTTCTTCACCACACCATCTACCTGAGTATCAGCCTTGAGGGTACTATTTACCACAACTCCTAAATCCCTTTGTTGCTCTGCACATCTCAATAGCGTACCATTTAATGCATATGACCTATTTAGATTTGCTTTTCCAAAATGTAACACCTCACACTTATAATATTTGTTAATATTTTCTGTTAATATTTTCTGCATGATTTCCAGCTTACTGATATCCTTCCTAAAGCTGCATTGCCAGAACTGCACAATCCTCACTTCAGTTTCACCATCATTTGATACAGTGGTAACAGGACATTCTTTCTCCTGTACTCAGTGCATCAACAGATGTGGCAAACATTTCTTCACCACTCTGTCTATCTGTGTCACTAGTTTCATAGAACTATGAACCTGTACCTCTCAGTTTCTCTGTTCGGGGCCTTGCTATTCACCATGCAAGTCCTGCCCTGGTTTCACCTACCAAAGTGCAACACCTTGCACTTGTCCAAGCTAAATTCCATCCTTCATTCCTTGGGGCAGGTTCCTAGTTCATCTAGGTCCTGTTGTAATCTCAAATAACATTCTTCACTGACCACCATACCACCAATTTTGGAGTTATGGCAACGTACTAACTATGCTAACTACATTGTCAACCAAGTCGTTGATATAGATGACAAACAACAATAGATCCAGCACCAATTCATGCAGCACATGAATGCACACAGGCCTCTGATCTTAATTTTTAAAAAAACCTCCATCACCATCCTCTGAGTCCTAACATCAAGCCAGTCCTGTATCCACTTGGCTTACTCATCCTGGAACTTCCAGGCTAACCTATCATTTGGTACTTTATCTGCAGCTTGATAAAGTCCATGCGGACGATGGATGGAAACTGTATAAAATATTCACATGAATGTTACCTGGACACAGCCCAAGACATCACAGGCAAAACCTTCCCACTATCAAAAACATCTAACAGGAACACTGCCATCAGAGAGCAGCAGCAGCAATCATCAAGGATCCACACCACCCAGCACACACTGCGTTCTCATTGCTACCAATGAGAAAGAGGTATAGGTGTTGCAAGACTTGCACCACCCAGTTCAGGAACAGCTGCTACCCCTCCACCTTCAGACTCCTCAACAGCGAACTCAATCAGACTCTTGCACTTCATTGATTGTTTTATCTCTCTGTATTGCACTATCATTTTGTTTACATTTCTTTACATCTATGTTGAATACAATTTCTTTGCACACCAATAAGTGGTAATTGTGCCCTGCTGGCGGGAAAAAAGAATCTCAGGGTTGTATGTGATATCGTGTATGTACTCCAACACTAAATCTGAAATCTGATTAAAATACTTGAATTGTCAGAGAGATTGGATAGGCTAGGTCTGTCTTCCCTAGAATGAAGGAGACTGAGAGGTGACTTGAAAGATGTATATAAAATTGTGAGGTTGTTTAAGTTCAGCATTCTTTGAAAGATTGAACAGGATGGCAAAACCCCTTTTGTCTGACCAAATATGTTGTCCAAATTGTACTCTTTCATCAACTGAGTGGAAACATGCATTTCATGAAGAAACGTGGGCATCTGTTGTATCTTGCAACATTATTACAGGGAATTCAACTGAACATGAAAGCATGGCTGACACAGATGAACAAGCTGCTATAAATGGAAATGAAAAAAAAAATTAGGCACTTCTTTTGATGCTGAGTTTATGGTAACTGAAGTAAAGGTAAGCGGTCAGAGACCGATGGGGGAGTTAGATGGTGGGAAAGGTTCTTGGATCTGCTTCACATAGCCATTAATCCAAAGATCTTGAACTTTAATTCTTCAGCACAATGATTCATCTTTCATTATTATATTCTATTTTTTACACAAATTAAAATTCATTTTTTTAAAATGTAGACATAAAGGCACGGTAACAGGCCTTTTTGGCCCCTGAGCCGAGCCGCCCCATTACACTCAAGTAACCTGTAACGCTGGTACATTTTTGAAGAGTGGGAGGAAACCGGAGCACCCAGTGGAAATCCATACAGATGTGGTGAGAACATACAAACTCCTTACAGATAGTGGAAAATTCGAGCCGGGTCACTGGCGCTGTAACAGCATTGAGCTCACCGCTACACTACCGTGCTGCCCAGTATTTAATGAATAGATATATCTTCTTTACTATTTAAAGAATCATGTGGATAAATGGTTTTTGTTTCCAATAAAATTAAAAAATCTTTATCAAGGTAAATGTGGTGGTTGGAAAACAACCTAATCTTTAATCTCTGCGACTAACCCCTCATGAAAATGATCACCAGTTTCATTCAGTTGCTTTTTTAATAAAATTATACTGGCAAGTTCTACCATGCTTCCTGGAAATGCTCTCGTTGCAGAGGTTGTGGAAATAAATGATGAAAAGCCTCTTTTTTCAAAATATACAATATACAATTAAATATACAATTAAACCTTCCCTTATTTCTAATATTGTGCCTAAATTAAGCATCAAAATGCTTATTGGAGAGTCTTGTCATTATGAATTCAAAGGAAACGATGGAATTTGGCTGTGAATTCTATCAACATCATTCTGAAATTTCATCATTTTTGGATATACCTTTGCTCTTATCTTACACTATGGATCTCCAGCTGCCCTAATTGAAAATGGTTGTTGCCTTAAAGTGAGAGCTTCCATCACAAGGCAACCTCTTAAAGCTCCCCCAAAACAAATTGATTGGAATTGGTCAGATGTGAGTGTTTACATTAAACTTAGACATTGATTTGATGCTGCCTGCCACAAGATCCTGGTCCAAGGCAGATACGCAGCATCACCACTGAGAATATCGAATTCGACTGAGATCAAATTAACTGCAACTCAATGACAGCTCTAATATAAATAATGTAGATTATTTTTTTCTCAACTGAAGATAATTTTGCTTATTAAATCTACAATTGGCTTTGTAATTGGTTTAACTACAGTTGGAACTGAATGATCACACACATGCTTAAACTTTCCATGAATGCTAATGTTATAACCTTTTGATTTTTAATGCATTATTTAGTGTATAAAAATTTTGATTCAACCTTGAGTTAAAATATTTCCTAAAATGATTTTAAAATATTTGTAATTTCTATTGGTCTTTGGTTAACTGGGTCTGACCCAACCAATGAGCACCATGTTTTTCATTTTTAAAAACCTCTCAAGTAACATTTTGAATTATAGAAATGTTTAGTGCAGGAACATTGGTCAAAGCCCAACTGTGATCCTTACCTAATCTATAAATAAATATATCAAATATGTTATTATTGACATGTTTCATTAAAAAATTAGATAAAAGTTGTTCAGGAATGAAATAGAATAACATTATTTTTATTTTATTCCTGAACAACTTTTTATCTAATTTTTCAATAATAAGATTTTATGTTTATTTATTTAACTCTGCAATATAGAAAGCATCTTGTCTGGATGTATGGGAACTGGCCAAGACTATAAGAGAGTCTGAATGACACCATCTAATAAACCAAACTCTCCCCCATCAACTCTATTTTCATTTCCTGTGCTTCAAGAAAGTAAAACGCATTGAGGGACATATCCCATCCTGGTCACTCTCTCGTCTCCTCACCCTTTGGGCACAAGATGAATGAGTTCGAAAGCACGCACCTCCGGATTCAAGTTTTATGCCCAAAAGTGCTGGATAAACTCAGCAGGTCACACAGTGTCCAGAGGAAGTAAAGATATATAACTAAGATTTTGGGGCTTGTTAGGTCTGCTTTGTTCATGAATGAGTGAGTCAAACACCAGAATGAGTCGAAATCAAGGTTCTTTGTTCTTTATTGCCGGATTGTAACACTTGCAACTAACAGTGTTAGTTGGAGAAGGCGCATTCTGCCGTTATCAGCAAGTGGTGTTTTTTTTTATACCTCAGGATACATACTTAGTAAATTATCATACCATTACATTGTCCAATGAATAAACTGTTGCTACCCTTCTCTGTTAGTCTGCTGCACATCATTCTTGTTAGTGCAAAGCTTATCTTGAGTGTACAAGGTCACATCTGCATTCTGTTACTCCTTAGTACTGGGTGACTCCTTCTCCGGTCCCATCTCATGATGTTTCTACCTTACAGGCTGAGCGCTTCATCAAGGTGCGGGATTAAACAAGAAAGTCTGCAGACATTCTTTGTAGTTTAATGCACAAAAATACTGGAGAAATTCATCAGGTCATGCAGCTTCCATGATGAAGGCTCAGGCCTTCTGTAGCATATCTGCATCAGGAAGTGTGAGAAAATTGAAGAACATTAGTGTGGATAAATCCCCAGGGACAGACAGGATCTATCTCAGAATGCTAAGCAAATCAAGCAATGAGATTGTTGGGTCTCTAAGGAGATTGCTCTATCCTTGTTAGTCATGAGGCACCAGAAGAATGGAGCACAGCTAATGTTATCTCCTTGTTTGAAAGTGGGCAAGGAATAATCCTAAAAACTATATGCTGGTAACAGAGATGTTGGTAAGGGACAGGATTTCTGTTCACTTGAAAAGGCAGTTAGCATTCTTTTATGCAGGACAAATCATGGCTCACAAATCACATGAATTTTTTGAGGAAGTAACCAAGGAGAATGAGGAAAGCTTGGCAGTAGATGATGTCTATGTGGACTCTAGTAAGTCTTCTGGAAAGGTCTTAGATTAGGAGAATGGGCAGAGAAGTGGCAAATGAAATACAATGTCGGAAAATGTACGGTCATGTACGTTGTTTAAAAAAAATAAACGAGCAGACAATTTTTGAAAATACTCAGATACAAAGGGACCTTGGAGACCTCGTGCAGGATAGCCTGCCTGTAAACTTGAATGTTGAGTCAGTGGTGAGGAAGGCAAATGCAATGCCTGCATTCATTTCAAGAGGAATAGAATGTAAGAGCAGGGATGTGATGTTGAGGCTCTATAATGCACTGGGGAGACCTCACTTGGAGTATTGTGTGCAGTTTTTGGCTCCTCATTTAATAAAGGAGGCATTGAATTGGAGAGGGTTCAGAGGAATGAAACTTTTATCATTTTGGGAGCATTTGACAGCTCTTGGCCTGTACTCGTTGAAATATATCAAATGTTCAAAGGCATTTACAGAGTAGATGTAGAAAGGTGGTTTTCCATGGTGGGAGAGTTTATAACAAGAGGGCACTACTTCAGGATTGAAGGGTGTCCACTTAGAACAGAGATGCAGAGAAATTTCTTCAGCCAGAGGATGGTAAATCTGTTGAATTTGTTGCCACATGCTGTTGTGGAGACTTCTACTTATAAAGAGAGAACAGGATACGGTCCTAATGCAGGCAAATAGAATTAGAGCAGATAAGGATCACAGTTTGGCATTGACAAATGTTTCTGCACTAAACATTTCTATAAATTGTCACTTCTGATGTTTTTAAAAATGAATAAAATTTACAGAATTGATAGGAAAAATGCATAAAGATTTTTAAAAAGTAGCTTAACACCAGAAAGGAGAATATTTAGTTTAAAATATATTGCAAATTGTTTTTCTCTGAAATGCATTCGCTGAAACCTTGGTGAAGCAGACTCAGTGATAACTTCCAAACATCAGTGAGGTAAGTACTTGAACTGGAAACCTTTTTAAGAGTCGACATATGTCCACTGTGCTGAAAGACTTCCTCGTGTGATGATAAATGGAAAGGTCTTGTCTGTGGAATGTGAATACTGCAGTTCATCAGAGTCCTTGCCAATTTTCTGTAGTTCACATGAGACATAAATTATGTGGAGGAGGATATTCCCAGTGTGATAGAAAATTTGCTGATGACACCATGTAATGTATTGACTTACTGTAAGTGAAATTGACAACAGTCACCGGCATTGGGTTGACTGAAGGAATTTTTAATGTTAGGTTTGTGTTATTTGAAAGACATCAAGGGAAAAACCCATTCACATGACTTTCAGCTTGATTTGGAGCCCATTCTGTTCAACACAAAAGTGAAGACCAACTTCATCAACATATCATCTCTTCTACTCATCTACTCTTCAGTTATGAATTCTTATCATTTAATGTATTCTTTCTTTTTCAATCTTAATTTTATTAAGTTTCAGATTAATAAATATAAGAATGATACAAAGAAATCAGGATTGTATTAACAATAGTTAACATATACAAACACAGCTTCCCAATCTCTTGAAGGCCAAACATGAAAAGGAATCAAATTTTATTTCAAAAATATCCCCCTACGAAGGAAAACAAAAGCTGGGCTACCATGTGTCAGCGGTTAATCATTTTGTGGTTAATTCCACTCCTCTACACTCACAAAAAAAAAATGTTGGAAAGGATCAACTTACGTTATATGAAAACGTTGAATAAATGGCCTCTATGTTTCTTCAAATTTAACCGAAGTGTAAACAGTACCACTTCTTATTCTTATTATTGAATATATTTAAGGTTGAGTCGAAAATTAATTGACACGAGGAATTGGAACATGTGGCCGTCAAACATAAAGGAGGTGATATGAGATCAGCCATACTCTTTGAATTTTGGTGGAAGCCCAGTTACTAGTTGAGAGCTACTTTGATGTCCAATTGCTCTGTTCTTTGAATACTGCCATCCAGACAGGGAATCAGGATCTATTAATGTTTTGCAGTCATTTTATAATCAAAATTGCAACTAAGTATGAAAAATACTGTGGCAGACTTTACAAAAGTACCATGGTGCTAAATGTAGCTCTATTCTCTTCAGAAGTCAGCATTCATGTTCCCAAATGAATAAATTCTCCTGTGCCCTAGCAGTTTTCTGTTAGCCTGCCCTGAGAACATAAAAAAGAGATAATGTCAAAAAAATTGCCATATTGGAATAAAATGAGATAAGGGAATGGATAAATCTATTAAAATGTCATCCATAAAATGAAAAGATAAAGGAACTAAAAGCCAGAAATTATGTCATTATGGAATGAGTAAATGGAAAGCTTTAGAAGTATAATTACAATTCAAATAAACCAGATATACCGGGGAATAGATTCAGCTGGTCAGCATTTCTCCCAGAGCAGATAAATATATAAAATGAGACAGGCTATAAATATAGAAAGAGTGGAACCAAATTAGCATGGAGAAATTAAAAGAACTCTTTTAGCAGAAGTAGAGCATTCTCTTTTATTTATCAAGAATTTAATAGAATTTAATAGATCTCATTCACGGTGAGGTGAAAAGTTTAATTTGGCAGGAGCTTGATACAGAGAATTGGCTGTTGAGGAAAACACAATGATCAGGAAAATGGAATTACTGCAAAATAAAAGCAATGACCTTTCCTCATTCAATTATCCAATCTATGGTCTCTTACCAAAGTAGCGTGGCTATTTTTAAAAAAAGCAAATGAAATACGAGGAAATGTATCTGGACCCATAGAATACAAATCTATTTATAATTGAGCTTTTAAAATGCATGGGGTAGATCGCACAGAAAATTCCAGATCCATTCTTGTTCAGAAAGCATATAGAGAACGGAAACAATGCTAATAATAAGGTGTGTAGCATTTAGGATTAAAAATATCCAGTCTAAACTAAATGTTCTTTGCCTTTAATGTTACTGCTCTTCACTATTGGTTGACTATTCAATCTGGAAAATGATTTTACTGTCCACATCTACTAACACAATAATCTCACTTGATTATCAGAACCATAAGACTCAACATTAGATGTAGGTCACACACATCAACCTCCATTTCTCCTATCTTTCAGATACAGAGTTCAGTCTTCTGTGACATTGATCCTACTACATATTCCACAGAATATGTACAGAAAATAGCAAGAAACCCCTGATAATGGTCAAGACTAAGCAAACACCTTCATACTGATTTGACAATGCACTTCTTCCCCTAGTAATGTGTCTCCTAAACAAATACTAAAAGATTTAATCTGTAATAATTTAAGTCATAGAGTTATATAGCATGGAACCAGGACCTTCAGTCTGACTTGTCCATGGCAACCAAGTTTCCATCTGAGCTAGTCCTATTTGTTTGCATTTAGCCCTATCCATAACCATATAACCATATAACCATTTACGGAGCGGAAACAGGCCAAGTTGGCCTTTCGAGTCCTCACCAGTTCACTGATTTTGTGCGCCCTCTTCAGGCATTGGTCCCGGTAGATCTTCATTCAAAAACGATGGGCGAATTCATGCAGGTGGATTGAAAATGATTTCCAGGTTAAACAAAATTGGAAAATAATTTTGAATCCTATTCATATTGTTCCTGCACACACAAGTCCCTCTAAAACTTTTCATGAAGACTGTCATTATAAAATACACATCATTCAAAATTTATTTACTTAGTATCTAGCCATGTGAAACTGCTGACCCTGGCAACAATTGTCCTTCATTGTATAAATATGAGCAAGGACAGGCTATTTACTGACGTTAAAATACTGCTCTTGGCCTTTATGAAAGATAAATGCAGGAGAAAGAAAATCTCCTTCATCAATATAATAATGAAGAAAAGATATACAAGGAACTGAGTAGTTTTATTCGGAGAAAAAAGGTTGGTTGCCCACAAAAATAAGGGGTTTGTTGGGTCATAGTATGGTTAGTGAGGCTGTAAGTGGAACTGAACTTTCCACAAATGGGATAGGAGGTGAATGGCAAGGTAGGTGGGGGTGAGGGGGTAGGTGTTTGTGCAGCGCAGGAGGATAGGAATCACTGCTGCATAGTAAATAATGAGTTATATACCAGATAATATCAAGTCACTCGTTGGAGTGCTACTTGTATTATGTAACCCTCTACTACCTGTCACATGGTCGGGTGATCGGCGACTAAACTGGCTCCCCCACTAGGCTTGCTTGGTGCGCAGGGTGGCTAGACACCCTGCTGGATGAAAAGCAAAACCTGTCAAAGGGTGGACAAACCCTCTTGTAAGGTCAACGGCTATCTAGCAAACACGTGCTGTGAAGTGCGGAAAGGGCATCCTGTGTCTGGAAGCTTGATCTGGCCATTCACTGCATCAGAACTTCCCCTAGCTGTCTTGGTCCTTGGTATGCTGCTGGATCTGGGATGGGATGTCAATGGGGGGGACTAGACCTGTTCCACCCCTACTCCCCTAAATCCATTCTTGCACACTTCCTTTCTGAAAAGTGGGGTATCCTCATATCAAACCCCACAAATTGACTGAAAGGAACCACCATCATCCTATGGGATGGATAGTCAGAGATTTACCAGATTAGAAGACTTCACCTCAATTGACTAATGGTTTAGAAGATGTAAGGATGAAGTAATTTTAATTACTGATGTCTGCCTTCACTGACAGATGACTTCAGAGATGAGAAATGGTCCATCAGGGTCTCATCAGAAACTGAGGGCATTGTGGTGCATTGAGGGCAGGTTAGTAGAAGATCTTTATGTTTCAAATGTTGAATGAGAGGCTTATCCTTCTCTACTGAATGTTTTAAGTGAATGCGTCATGTCTTGTAGTTCAGCCTCTGAGACTGTGTAGATACAAGCACTTTGCAAACTGAGCAAACAAAGAATTGAGGGAGGAAATCAGCTGATCTGACAGGATCCATGGGTAGAAATGGTCAGTAAGAAATTGAAATTCCACAATTTATTCTGACTGATGCAGTATGGTGTTTGAATCAGTCTGAAGAAGGCTATGAATATTGGCTGGAGCTACTCTCTGAAATAATTTCTTGGAATTATCATGAAGAAGAGATCATTGTGGCCTCTGAAGTCCTCACAGAAGCTTCCCATTTTACTGTTGATGAAGACCCTGGCAATGACATTTCCTAGCAGACAGGAGGCAGGTGCCTCTATAATTACCACAGTAAGAATGACCTTCTTTCATGATTACATATCTGGGATACGCTTGTATATTCTGCTTTAATCACCTGAAACATTCAGCAGTTAGACATTGCATTCAATATCAGTCATTTACCCAGCTACCTCTAAAGCACAACATTAACATTTAAAATAAAGTTCAGATGGTAAAGTCCATCATCTTAATACTGTACATGAGTTGAACAGTTTTCTTTTCAACCTGCAGATTAGTTCTACTTCAGTGAAAGGCTTATTGTAGATGAGCTAGAACAATGTAGGAAGAAAGATTTGAAAAAAGTGTTGGGGTGATGATACAGCTTGACACGGTCTTCGTCCGTATTGGTAATGCACTAAAGTCCATTGAGAACATAGCAAGAAGAGTATTCCATTCAGCCCTTCAATCACTTTTGCCATTTATATTACCATTTCTTGATCAATACAACTCTCCAGATTCATATTCTTTTGTGGTATTAGGCAGACCAAATCTGAGAAATCTGCGGTTGCAAAAGCATGGCCTTTTTACCATGGTGGAATTGAGTAACTTGAATCCATATCCATGGGAACACACAGAAGCACAGCACTGGAGCAGAAGGATTGCAGCTGGTCCCAATATCTCACCTTCAGCATCTCCTACCCCATCTCTGGAAGGGTCTGTAGGTCTGACCACTCACCTCAGAGAACACAGAACAGGAGTGACATCAAATTATCCTTGATCCTGAGTGACTAAGGAAGAAAAGTAAGAAGAAAGAAAGTACACCATAAGAAGTAGAAGCATCCATATTCCATCCTTCCCATTTGTGATGCTATTGGAATATCAAAGTGAGGTGTAACTATTCATTTTCTTAAGTCCAAATGATCTCAATGTTAACAGATGGGATAATATAGAAGTTCTGCAAATTAATCATTAAACCATTGCCTCGGTTCTGTAGTTGGTGGCATCAATTTTGTAACGACCACATCATCATAGCATAGTAGTTAGCATGTTGAACGAATATATCACATATGAGGTCCTCTAATTATTTAGGACCTTTTCTGTGACCAAGGAGGATTTGAAAACCATCCCTTTCCTTCTGTAGAGTGATGGTGTTATGAAGAATTCCATTAGACATTTAGCAGCTGTGACAATAGAAAATTCTGCCATCAACTTTGCTGCTGATCATCCCAGAGTATGGAAGGCATCTTATTACCCAAGCCCGCCACTGTTGGAATTTCCACAGCCTGTTTACAGAAGATGGATGACATATGCAATGGCATCCAAGAGGATGATCCCTCCAACAGTTCAGCAGGACCTTCCTGTTAAGGAGATAAAGGTTTGAAACACTGTGGAAGTAGAAGTTGTCGTCACTATTTGTCTTTTATAGCTGCATTTCTGTCCACACTTACCTGAAAGGGCCAGACTTTGTGGAAAGTTTGGAAAAAAAAAGGATGGAAGAGTGGCATAGCAGGAAGTGTTAGAGTCTCGCAGTTCCAGTAACTTATGTTTGACCCTGACCTCCAATGCTGTCTGTGTGGACTTGGTACAGATGGTAAAGGTTTCTGAACAATCAGAAGTTTGAAACAGAAGAGCAAAAGTTGACGAAAGTTAACAAGTATCCCTCGTGTATTGCTGCCAAAATGCAAAAACCAAACCATATTTGCTTGTGAAAGGTGGTGAGTTTGAAATGTTGTGAATGGAAAGGATTTTCAAGGATGAAGCATTATAAGGATGTGAAGGAAAGTAATGTGAACTTGGCTACTCTGGTACCAAGTGTAAATTGTGGAGATTGCAAGTTAACGTGATTATCAGGAAATATAGTGATGACATAAACTTGATCTGGTAATTAAGGATAAAATAGAGTGATCATCCATCTATTAACTTTTTATCACCCCTTTATTATTCATTACTCTTTACTGTAAGACTTCACTAGAGGATATAGGTGAAGTGGACAAACAGCAAGAGGTAGTTGTTGAAAACAAATGTAGAGAAAAGTAGAGATGGACAGCAAAGGTTTGGAAGGGGGATGGAAACAGTGCATATCATTTGTATAGAGTCCACAAAGACAGCATAACAAAGAGGTTTCCAAATCTTTAATGGTCACTGAAAAGCTGTCAAATGACTGGAGGACTTCAAATGTGATACCTTTGTTCAAGAAGGACAGCAGGGATAAGCCAAGCCACTACAGGCCAAGAAATATAGCATTAGTGGCAGGGAATTATTGGAAAAATGTTTGAAGAACAAGATTAATCTGTAATTGGAGAGGAAGGATTAACTAACAGATATCAACATGTTTTTGTGAAGGGAATCCTGTCTGATTAATTTAACTGAATTTTTCAGACTAACAAACTATATCAATGGGTGTGGATGAAGTATACATGGACAAAAGTAAAGCCTTTGATGGAAGACTGGTCCAAATGTACAAAGCCCATGAGATGCAAGGCAATTTAGCAAATTATATCTGAAATTGGCTTAACGATAGCAGGCAGAGGATGATAGCTGAGGGCAATGAGAAGCCTGTGACTGGTGTTGGATCAGAGGGAGTGATGCTGTAATCTTTGGTCTTTGATATATGCATGAACAATCTGAATATGAAAGCCAGAGTTAGGATGAGAAAATTCATAAATGACACAGAAATTGATGGAATGCTGTGGGTGAAGAAGGATGTTCTAAGATGTTGATCAATTTTTTAGATGGCAAAGCATGGCAAATGGAATTTATTCCTAAAAAAAAGGTAAGTTAAAATATTTTGAGGGGAAGGGAGAAATAATAAGGCTGAACCTTGAGGTGAATGTTCAAAAATCCCTACAGGCAAAAGCACAGGTGGATAAAATGGTTAAGAAGTCATATGATGCAATTGCTTTCCTTTATCAAGGCAAAGAATCTGTTGTACAGCTGTATAAAACATTAGTTGTGCCACAGTTGTGCCCCTCCTGCAACCAGGTTTCACTAATGGCTAACACCCATCCACTATCGCCCTCATTGGCTACAATGTCATAATTCCACATGCTCTAAGCTCGTCTGCCTTTCCTACAATACTCCTTCGATGAAATAGATGCACCTGAGAACATTTCCACAGTGCATGCAATTTTCACATCATCTTGTCCCTCCTCCACTCCTCTATCTGCTCTGGCACTCTGGTTCCCATTCCCCGAAAATCTAGTTTAAACCCACTAGAGCAGCATGAGCAAATCTTCCCTCAAGGATATTAGTCCCCCTCCAGTTCAGATGCAAAATGTCTCATCGGAACAGGTCCCACCTTCTCTGGAAGAAAGCCCAATGATCCAGAAACCTGAAGTCCTCCCTGCTGCACCATGTCTTTAGGTGCATGTTAATATGCATTATCCTCCTACTTCTAATCTCACTAGCCCTTGGTACAGGTAGCAATCCTGAGATCACAACCCAGGAGGTCCTGTCCTTCAGTATAGCGCTGAACTCTCCTTGCAGGACCTCCTCACCCTTCCTACCCACGTCATTGGTCCTTACATGGACTATGTTATTTGGCTGCTCACCCTCCCTCCTGAAAATGCTGTGAATTTAATCTGAGATATCTCAGACTCCAGCACCAGGGAGGCAACATACCATCTGGGATACTCGATCTCTTCCACAGAACCTCTTATCTGTTCCCCTAACTGCAGCTCGGCTCTTCTCTTCCATTCCCTTTTCAGCCATGGGTCTAGACTCCGTGCCAGAGACCAGATCACGGTGGCTTGTACTTTGTACATTTTCTTCCAACAGTATTCAAAATGGTATACTTGTTCTTGAGGGAAACGGCCACAGGGTGCCCTGTACTGCCTGCCTATTCCATTTCCCTCTACTGACTGTCACCCATCTACCCTCTTCCTCCCTCCTAGGTGTGATGGTGTCCCTTTAACTCCTAATAAATTACCACCTAAGCCTCCCAAACGATCCAGAGTTCATCCAAGTAGAACTCAATTCCTTAACTTGGCTTGTCAAGAGCTGCAGCTGGATGCACATCTCACAGATGAAATCATCAGGGATACTGCTGGCTTCTCTGTTTACCCACAATCTGCAAGAGGATCATTCCCTGCCTTGGCTGCCATACCCATTGTTTATGACTAGAGAAAAAAAATCTAAAACCTGCCCTTACCTGCACCTATCTGCTGAGTCCTTTTTTGTTCCTCGAATAAGGTGGCCTTTTCTAGCTTCATCTCCTGCATCACCATCTCAGCCCCTATTCACCAAATCCCCATGAGCCAAAGCCTTTCCACTCTGTTGCAGCCCACTCTGACAATGATCACTCTGCTACTCAGACCCTCATTTTTATAGTAATATTTGAGTTACCTGACTTTGATTTCCCGATCAACTGCTATCTGCTGAGTCTCTCCTTTTTCAACCCCTTTGTTTTGAACTTGAACTCAATTGCCCTTTGTAATTAAACTCGATGTCCTCGATAGAATGAGGTCTGATGCCCATGATGGCATTGACTGAGTTCACAACTCTCTCTAGTTTTTTCCCTGTCCTATGCATTTTGCACTTCCAGGTTTAGGACATTTTGGCTCCAGACATTTTGGCCCTCACAGCTTGGCATCGGACATTTTGGCTGGACCGCCCCACTTACCGTCTGCTGGCCAACTCCGTCCTGGCACTGCCTGAAGCCCCAGCGATGCAGCACTGCCTGAAACTTCCCTCCACCCAAGAAACCGCTCCCCTGGAAAACAAGTTTTTTTTTAGTTTATAGTGATATATTTAAAATCATTTTTTAAAATTTAAAAATTAAAAACACATTAAAAAACAACACAGTTGTCATAAAAATTATTAATTAAATTATTGAAAATTGTTTATTAAAAATATTCAATTCAGTAAAAATGTTGATTAATTGTATAAGAGGTGATTATTCATATAATAAGTATAACAATAAATCCCAAAATGTTTTCTGGGGAGCAGTTTCCTGGGGGGAGGGAGTTTCTGAAACGCTAGGGGTTCAGGTAGTAGCAGACGGTGAGTAGGGTGGGTATCCCGGCCAGTGCCAAACTATAGGTGCCAAAATGTGTGAAGGGATACAAAAGTCATTTTTTATCGCCAAAATGTCCAGCGCCAAAATATCCAGCGCCAATCTGCAGGATCGAAAATGTCCGATTCCAGGCACTTCCATACCAGACAGTGATGCAATCAGTCAGAATGCTCTTCACAGTACATCTGTCTTTGGTGACATGAAGAATGATGATGTTCCTTTATTAATATTTAAAAAGCATTTAGATTAACACTTAATATGTCACGGTATGGAAGGTTAGAGACTGAGTTCTGGGCAATAGTATGGGCAAAGATGGGACTTGTTTCCAAGCTGTATGATTCCATGGTTCTGTAATTCTATGATCTCTTAACTTTCAGGAGTACTACCCATCCCCCTTGATGATGAATACATCTGGTTCGTCACTAGCATGCCTAATCTAATAAAGTTTGTAATTATGTATGTTTTTTAATACCATTAAAAATGGTATGACCAATTTCTTCATCCATCCATTAGATGAATGGATTATATTCTCTTATAAAATGGTAAAGATACTTCTGGCAGTAATTTTTAAAATGTGACATAGGAATGCTAAGAATTATGTGAGAAACCAATCCAATAGAGCAAAATAAGTAAATCACCTCTATAATGTGTTTTCTGGAAACAATCTAGTATGAACGAAACTTTCTTTATACATCTGCACTTTGCAGCACCTAACTCTGCCCATCTGCTTTTCCTTTCCCAATAATTTGAGAGATATTTCAATGCTGGAGAATTAAAATGAAATTGCAGTAGGATATTCAGCCCTTTGGGCTTGCTCTGTCATTCATTTACATCACTGATGATCTTCTACTTAAACACTATTTCCCAGTACTGCAACCATAACCCTCAATACTCACAATGACCAGGAATGTACCTATCCTCAGTTTTGACTGATAGCAGCGACAAGCTCCCAATACCCCAGGCAGAGTATTCCACAAGAAACCACCCTATGGATGTAGAAATTTCTCCACAAATGTGCTCTCTCCTTTTTAAGACATCGGAGATAGGGTAAACAGCCTGCTGGCCACACTCGATTGAGATCTTTATGAATATTGTATATTTTTAAATGTAATTTTTGATTTTAGTTTTATTTAATTTAGAGATACAGAATGGTAACAGGCCCTTCAGGTCCACTAGCCTGCACTGCATAAATACACCCATGTGACCAATTAACCTATCAACACCATATATCTTTGGAATGAGGAATGAAACCAGAGCACCCAGAGGAAACACACACAGACACAGGGAGAACATGCAAACTCCTTACAGACTGTTCCGGATTTGAACCAAGATCACCGGCACTGTAATAGCATTGTGATATCCTTGAAACTAACCTTCTTTTCTCAATCTTTGAAACTAGAAAATATTGCTTCAGTCTACTCAATCTCTTGTCATATTGCAAAGCCATTTTCTCTAAAACTAGTTTAATGAATGTACAGCAAGTAGAACCATTCTTAGTTAAGGAAATTAGTTTTTCGAGGAGGTTACAAAACAGACTGATGAAGAGAGAGCAGTGGATGTGGTGAATTTGGTTTTGCTAAGGCATTTAACAAGGTTCCCCATTTTGTCATCAACAAAATCATGAGGCGTGGGATCCATGGAAATCTGGTTGCAAGGATTCTGAATTGGTTTGCCCTCAGACATCATAGGTGACTAATGGTGTTCCACAGAGATCTACTCTTTGTTACCGATTTAAATGAATTGGATAAGGAAGTGAAGGGTGGGTTAGTAAATTTGAAGATGACAGCAAGGTTGGAGGTGCTGTGGATTGTGCAGGTGTCAAAGGTTACAACAGCATTTAGAGAGAATTTGCCAGAGAGTGTTAGATGGAGTTCAATTCATAAAAGTGTATAGTGATACATTTTGGAAGGTAGAGTACAACGTTAATTATTAGCAGTGTGGAGAAACAGAGGAATCTTGGGATTCAGGTCTATAGATGCCTTAAAGTTATCACACAAGGTGATAGTGTGCATAATAAGGCTATGTTGTGTTGGCCTTTGTTAGTCAGAGGATTGAGTTCAAGAACTGGGAGGTAATATTGCAGTTTATTAAATGCTGGTTAGACCACATTTAGAATATTGTGTTCAGTACTGGCCGCTTCATTATAGGAAGAATGTGGAAGCTTTAGAAAGGTTCCAGAGCAGATTTGTCAGGATGCTGTATGGATTAGAGAAAATGTCTTATAAGATTCAGTGAGCTAGGAACGATGGAGGATTAGAGGCAACTTAATACAGGTGAATAAGATTATGAAAGGCATAGAATGGATGGACAGCCAACATCTTCTCAGGGTGGCAATGGCCATTACAAAAGGACACCCATTTGAGGTGACTGGAAAAAATTTAGGGGAGATGACAGAGGAGGGTTTTTTACACAGAGACTGATGGGTACTTGGATAGGGCCATTTAAAAGACTCTAAGATAGGAACACAGATGCAAGAAAAATAGGGGTTATGTATTCTGAGAGAGGGAAGGGTTGGAGCATTAGATTGATTGGGGAGCAGGTTCACATGAGTTGACAAAGCAGGGCCTGTATTGGGCTGTCAGTTCTATTCTATTATGAAACAAAAACTGCACAAAACTCCAGGCGTAATCTTACCGAAACACCACACAATTGGTAAAATTTCCTTCTGTGGTCAATCATCTTGTAGCTAAGGCAAACATTTTGCTTGCTTTCTTAACAATCATCTGCACCTGCATCTTGGCCTTCAGCAAACTGAGTACAAACATGCCCAAGTCTATTTTAATGTGAATACCACCCATTGTCTCATGTTTTTTTCTAATTTATATATCAAAGTGGATAACCTTAACACTTTCCACATTATGCACCATTTGTCATGCTCTCCCCACTTATTTCCCTTTTCGAAATCTCACTGAACCCTCTATCTTCCTCTCAACTTCCAATTATCAGTTCACATTACTATATTACTCCTGCCCATTACCAAGAATAACAAACATACACAGATCAAATTTAGTTCTTGGAGAGTCCCTCTGAATTTCTCTCATTTTATTAAGAAGGCACTGAATTTCACAGGGATCATCTGTCTTCTGGCATGTCAACCAAGTTCTTATTGATCAAATATGAATCCGACTCCATGCCACGATCTCAAGGCAGCATCACCCACTAGATAATTATCAAGGGGAACAACATTTGCTCAAGTTACATTTATAAAACAGAGATCTATGTTCCTAATTGTATAGAACAGTGGTTTTCAACCTTTTTCTTTCCACTCCCATACCACTAAGTAATCCCTATTCCATTGGTGCTGTGATTAATAAGGGATTGCTTAAGGTGGTATATGAGTGGGAGGGGAAGGCTGAGAATCACTGCTCTAAACCCAATTGCTACTGAAACATTTTGCTTGAGAAATATTGTCATTGGCCCATTTCCTTTGGAGTTATGAAACCATGCATATAATGAGTCAATTAGGTACGATTGAAACAGTGGTTTTCAAACTTTTTTTTCCACCCACATAACACCTTAAGCAATCCCTTACTAATCATCGATCCCAGATGGCATAGGGATTACTTAAAGTGGTATATGAGTGGAAAGAAAAAGGTTGAGAACCACTGGCATTAAATTTAGATTTACTGCCTAGAGTCAGGACATTCAGCCCAATTGGTTAAAGCCAAATTTCACAGAAACCTCCCCCCCACCACTAATTTTATCTAGCTGCTTATCAGATCCTTTCTCATTTTCCCGCATGAGAAAATCTAACTTCTAGCTTCATGCCACTACCACTCCCCTGCATCTTTCAGCTCACCACAGTCTTTCCTTATAATACACTCTGCAATGAACTTATCAGGTAAGACGTTGAGCCAAAGGACATATTCAGAATGACTCTCAAGCCCTTTCCCATCTCTCCATGTGCAATGTGGTATTAACTATAGCAAAAATCCTTGAGTTTTATGCATATTTTTCCCTCCAGTGTCTGAGTGAGATTACAAAATTAAATTTTAAACAAAATAATAATCGTCTTTCGTTGTAGTCCAGAAAATGTATTTGAAGGAATAGTGTATGATGCCATTCATCTGTACATAGCAAATCTATTGGTACCCAGAAGAATTGTTATACCATCAATGAATATCAGACCAATACCCAAATGTGAATGGAAATGCGAGTAATATTTTCCACAAACCCCAAACTGAGAAAGAACAAAGATTGAGACAGATTCAATGACCGTAACTTCCTCCTGTTGTATGGTTAACCAAGCTATTGCCCAAAGAAGGGAAGTACTGTGACAATCTCAGCCATGCATTGATAACTGCATCACAGAATATTTCTTCTTCCTTACTGTCAAGCCAAGCCAATGTCCTTGGCTTTCTATACATTCAGACAGAGTAAAAATAAATCCAAAGTGTTTCTATAGGTACATTAAAAGTAAAAGATTAGTGAGGGATAAAATTCGACCCCTTGTAGATAGTGAGGGTAGGCTGAATGAGAAGTCAGAGGAAATGGGGGAAATTTTGAATGATTTCTTTGCCTCAGTATTCACTAGGGAAAAAAATATTGAACCAGTTGAAGTAAAGAAAAATAGTGGGGAGGTCATGAAGCATATAAGGATAACCGAGGAGGTAGTGATGGCTGTGTTGAAAAAGATAAAGGTGGATAAATCTCCGGCACCGGACAAAATATTCCCAAGGACACTCAGGGAGGCTTGTGGACAGATAGTGGGGCCATTAACTGAGATATTTAGGATGTCACTGGCCACGGGGGTAGTGCCAAAGGGTTGGAGGGTGGCGCATGTGGTTCCGTTGTTTAAGAATGGGTCCAAATGTAAACCTGGGAATTATAGGCCCATGAGTCTGACGTCTGTGGTGGACAAGTTGATGGAAAGTGTTCTGAGGGATGGTATTTACAAATATTTGGAGGTACAGGGATTGATAGGGAGCACTCAGCATGGTTTTGTCAGGGGTAGATCATGCTTGACAAACCTGATTGAGTTTTTCGAAGAGGTTACAAAAAAAGTTGATGAACGGAAAGCTGTGGATGTTGTCTATTTAGACTTTAGTAAAGCTTTTGACAAAGTTCCCCACAGGAGGTTAGGAAAAAAGGTGAAGGCATTAGGTATAAATAAGGAGGTAGTGAAATGGATTCAGCAATGCTTGGATGGGAGGTGTCAGAGAGTAGTGGTAGAAAATTGTTTGTCCAATTGGAGGCCGGTGACTAGTGGAGTTCCTCAGGGATCGGTCCTGGGTCCACTATTGTTTGTTATATATATTAACGATCTGGAAGTAAGGGTGGAGAATTGGATAAGCAAGTTTGCGGATGATACAAAGATTGGTGGTGTTGTGGACAGAGAGGAAGATTACCGTAGATTAAAAGGTGATTTAGGAAGGCTGGAGGTGTGGGCTGAGAAATGGCTGATGGAAATACAGATAAGTATGAGGTGTTACATTTTGGAAAGGCAAATCCAAATAGGTCATATGCATTAAATGGTAGGCTATTGAGATGTGTAGGGCAACAAAGGGATTTAGGAGTTATGGTAAATAGTACCCTCAAGGCTGATACTCAGGTAGAATGTGTGGTGAAGAAGGCATTTGGAATGTTGGCCTTCATAAATCGGAGTATTGAATTCAAGAGTAGGGACGTTATGATGAAATTGTACAAGGCATTGGTGAGGCCAAATCTGGAGTACTGTGTACAGTTTTGGTCACCAAATTATAGGAAAGATATAAACAAAATAGAGAGACTGCAGAGAAGGTTCACGAGAATGTTGACAGGATTTCAGTGTTTGAGTTCCAGGGAAAGGTTGTGCAGACTAGGGCTTTTTTCTCTGGAGTGTAGAAGATTGAGGGGGGACTTGATAGAGGTGTTTAAGATTTTAAAAGGGACAGACAAAGTAAACGTGGATAGGCTTTTTCAATTAAGAATGGGGGAGATTCAAACTAGAGGGCATGGTTTAAGATTGAAGGGGGAAAATTATAAGGGGAACATGAGGGGAAATTTCTTTACGCAAAGGGTGGTAGGGATGTGGAATGAGCTTCCGGCAGACGTGGTTGAGGCAGGATCATTGGTTACATTTAAGGATAGACTGGATAGTTACATGGAGAGGAGAGGACTGGAGGGGTATGGACTGGGTGCTGGTCAGTGGGACTAGGAGGGTGGGGATTTGTTACGGCATGGACTAGTAGGGCTGAACTGGCCTGTTCTGTGCTGTAAGTGGTTATATGGTTATATGGTTATATATGGTTATTCCACAGAGAAATTCTCTTACACATCAATTCTCAAAAGTTAAGAAATGAAAAGCCCACAGGGATCTTCTGAACTGTTTAATCTTTCCTCCCTATCTGGCATTCACTGAATCTCTCTCTGACTGTATCTCCTGATCTTCCGAAATATGCTGCCCCACAAAACACACAAGCCTCATGAATGGACTGCAGTGATGTGAGATGTTGGTCAACTTCAAAAATCCAGAGATGTCCAGGACACAGGAAACATTCTGGGGTTCTCGTGTGGTCTTTCATTTCATTCCGTGGGTCTGAGTAGATATGTTATATTCCCAGTTATTATATTGATTCAGTAAATAGGTCAACAACTGACCTAAAGCACTCTCACTATAAATTCCTGATCCTATCTTATCTGTCAGTTTCCAAGCCCTTTGTTTAATTTAAATACTCTCTTAAATTCACTGAACCTATATCTCCCACGCTCCTTTCACCCTTTGCACAAAACACGGCCTCTGGTCCAACTCACTTGACTTGCCATGGAGGGAGCGGTCATTGTCCGTGTGGGCTGTGTTGGTAGTGCAGGGGTTGAAGTAAGAAGGGCCACCCTATTCCAAGAACCGAAAGGATTCAGCAGATAGGCACAGGTAAGAGCAGGTTTTATATGTCATGTATCATATATTATTTTTTTCTTCTAGACATAGACAGTGGATAAGGCAGCCAAGGCAGGGGAATGCTCTTGCAGAATGTGGGTCATCAGGGAAGCCATCAGTATCCCAAACGACTTCATTAGCTGATGCTCCTGACAAACCAAGTTAAGGAATTGGAGCAGGGGTTGGATGAACTCCAGATCATTTGGGAGGCAGAGGAGGTGATAGACAGCAGTTACAGGGATGCTATCACATTGAGGAGAAAGGAGGAGGATAGATGGGAGAGGCAAAGGGAACAGACAGCCAATGCAGGGCACCCCTGTGGCTGTTCCCCTCAATAACAAATAGATCATTTTGGATACTGTTAGGGGGGGACAAGCTACTAGGGACAAGGCACGGTGATCAGGTCTCTGACAAAGAGTCTGGCACTGTGGCTAAGAAGGGAAGAGAGGAGAAGAGGTGAGCTATAGAGATAAGGGATTCCATAGTTAAGGGGATAGATAAGAGCTCCTATGGAATAAATTGAATATCCCAGATGGTACGTTGCCTCCTTGGTGTTAGGATCTGAGATATCTCACATTGAGTTCACGGCATTTTCAGGAGGAAGGGTGAGCAACCAGATGTTGTGGTCCTTATAGGGACCAAGGAAGGGTGAGGAAATCCTGCAATGAGAGTTCAGGGAGTTAGGCAATAGGTTGAAGGACAAGACATCCAGGGTTGTGATCTCAGCATTGCTCCCATGCCACAAGTGAGGATAATGCAGCTTAACATGTGGCTAAAGACATGGTGCAGGGGAGAGGGCTTCAGATTTTTGGACCATTGAGCTCCCTTCCAGAGAACGTGGGACCTGTTCCAATGGTTTGCATCTGAACTGGATAGGGACTAATATCCTTGTGGGATGCTTGCTCGTGCTGCTCCAGAGGGTTTAAACTAGATCTGCAGGGGGATGGGAACCAGAGTGCCAGAGTAGAAAAAGGACTGAAGGAGAGAAAAAATGATGTAATGATGTAAAAATTGCATGCACCATTAGAAATCAACAGGTTGTACATGGTGGAAATGTTCTCAGGCGCATCTATTTCAATGCAAGGAGTATTGTACAAAAAACAGACAAGCTTAGAGTGTGGATTGGCATGTGCAATTATGATAATGTGGCCATTAGTGAAACTTGGTTGCAGAAGGGGCAGGACTGGCAGCTCAATGTTCCAGGCTTCTGTTGCTTTAGAGACAATAGAACAGTGGGGTGGGGGTGGGGGGGGGGGGCATTGGATGAAAGGAGGAGGAGTGACATTGGTCAACAGAGAAAATATCACTACTGTGCTCAGGCAGGACAAGCTTGTATACTGAGGCTATTTGGGTAGAGCTGAGGAATGGGAAAGGTATGATCACACTCATGGAGTTGCATTATAGATCACCCAATAGTTAATGAGAATTGGTGAAGCAAATCTGTAGAGAGATAGCAGACAGCTGCAGGAAACATAAGGTTCTGAGAGTAGGAGATTTTAACTTTCCACATATTGACTCTAAAAGGCTGGATGGCTTGGAGCTTATCAAATGTGTTCAAGAAAGTTTTCTAAATCAATATATAGACATACCAACAGGAGAGAGAGTGCAATACTGGATGTCTTATTATTGAAAGAGACAGGACAGGTGACAGAAGTATGTGTAGAGCAGGGGTGCCAAACTCAAATTAAAGGAGGGCCAAAATTAAAAACTTGGACTAAGTCGAGGGCCGAACTAAATATTTATTGAAAATTTTCAACAACATCTGCATGTTTTCTCTTCTTTCAACATATGTAATGTTAAACTTTAGGATATAACTTTAGGAGGATAATGTTACAGGTCAGGAGTAGGTAGCTCAAGTTCACCCTTTGCTTGACCAGAGGGAAACATATTTGGTCCCTGTGGAGATGTAGTCAGCATTCACAGGCTGTGTCCATTTTGGCCTGCATCAGGACTCAGCATTTCCTGCTCACTCCTCAGGCTCTAGGCCTCTATTCACCCTCGACCCTCCATCCCTCTACCTGACCAGTCCTTTACCCAACCTCTACTCACCCCTCACTCCACTCGCTCTACCTCTACCCACCCCATCCTATACATGCCCCTCTACTGCCTCTCCCCTCAACCTGTTCCTCCCTTTACCCGTCTCTCACCCTCTAATCACCCCTCCCCTACTCACCCTGCCCCTCCCCTTTTACCTCTTTCCTATCCACCCCTCCTTCTACTCATCCCTCCCTCTAACTGCCCCTCGCACCACCATAACTTCCCCTGCCCATTACTCCTCACCTACACCCTCTGCCCACCCCTGCTTACCCACCCACTCAGGCCCAGCGCGCTGCCGATCAGCCTTTGCGGAACAGCGGGGGCCGTGCGCAGCCTGCCATGTCCGTCGCGCCGACAGGAAATCACAGGCGCTCCCCAATCCACCGCACCGCTCGACAGGTGGGAGAAGTGACTGGTTGTGCTGGGAGCCTTCCAACTGGCTTGCCGGCTGATGACATCGACAGACTTCTCGTGTTACAATTTTGTTTTCCCCGTTCTCAAAGTTTGCACGGTCAACCTGCAACACTCTTGCTCCCTCCGCGTCCTGTGGATCTGATGCCCGGGTGTTGTTAGGATTCCCAGCAGAAGGTTTGTGGAACTTTACCATTCTGGATTCCTTTTTGAGAATATTCTGGCCATCTTTTAAGGGGGGTGGTTTTAGGGGGGAGGGGATAGTTAGGGGGTCGGGAAGGATGTGCAATGAAGGGGGAGGATGGTGGGGGTGACATTACCAAAAAACAGCATCGGCTCTCGCTGCAGGGTGGGCCACCTCTAATACATTTTTGAAATGATCTTGCGGGCCAAATATAATTATATTGCGGGCCAAATTTGGCCCGCGGGCCAGAGTTTGACATGTGTGGTGTAGAGGAACATTTTGGGTCCAGTGATCATGCACTTAAGGAACTGAGTGATAGGGAAAGGTTAAACAGGTTAGGACTTTATTCCCTGGAGCGTAGAAGAATGAGGGGAAATTTGATAGAGATATTTAAATTTTTGAGGGATGAAGGCAGCATAAATGTAAGTAGGCTTTTTCCACTGAGGATAGGTGAGATACAAACCAGAGGACATTAGTTAAGAATGAAAGGGGAAAAAGAGGGGGAATATCTTCATCCAGAGAGTGGTAGGTGTGTTGAATGAGCTGCTATCTGAAGTGGTGAATATGGGCTTAATTTTTACATTTAAGAAGAATTTGTACGGATGGGAAGGTATGGAGGGCTATGGACTGGGTGCAGCTCAGTGGGACTAGGCAGAAAAATGGTTGAGCATGGACTAGAAAGGCCAAAGGAGCCTGTTTCTGTTCTGTCATGTTTTATGGTTCTATGGTTATCCCTCCAATACTCTTCTTTGACTTTAGTCTCTGTTTTGCAGGACAATAATTTAATCTGTTCACACATTCATAAAACTTCCATATTCTCATGATTTCACATCATAATTCCTATCCAATGAAAGAAGTGAATGAAATGTTGGAAAAAAAGGTAGATAAATAGATTGGAGAATTGAGGGTTATGAGAAGCTGGCACATCTTCCTGAAGAGATTGATGTATTCTTGGTTTAACTAATCATCTGAAAACCAACACTTCTGACCGCTTTGCACTCCCAAGTACTACATGGAAGTTCCATCCTGGATTACATATTGTTGGAATGGAACAGAAAAGGCTGAGGATTCTCGGCAGGTTAGGCAGCATCCATGGAAGGGAAACAACATCAATGTTTCAGATCAGTGACCCTTCATGACAACTGGAAAAGTGTGAGAGCAAGTGTGTTTTACATCATGAGAGAGAGGAGGGGCAGAGATAACAAATGTCTATATCATTCAAGTAGCGGAAATTAAAGATGGTTAATTGTGGTTGATCATTGTGGAGGAATGTAAATATAAACCCAACAAGATGAATGAAAGCTCCTAGAGAAAAGTAAACCACATACTGGAAACATGAAATGCTGAATACAACAGCTGTTGGGAATTTTAAATAAAAGGAAGTGCCAGTAATAATCAGCCAATCAGTTGGGAAATGTATGGAGAAAAGTTTTTAACTTAATGTTACAGGTGATTTACCTCACGTAAGAACTTTATGATGCAAGCAGGAAAGGCTGGTTACCTGAAATAGTTATATTCAACATTGGCTTCAAAGGACATTGACGTATTTATATAGAAGAAGAGGTGCTGCACCTGGAGCTTATGTTGGGCTTTTATGGGACAGTGGAAAGATCACAGGCAGAGAGGTCAGAGTGGGAGTGGTATGGAGAAAAAAAACATTTAACTTTGTAGTCTTTGGACTTCCCTGTGTTGAAAATATTTACCAATTGATAACATTTGTCTGTATCCAATGACAAACAATGGAAAAGTAAGTTATTTTATGGTTTTAATGTTTTTAAGTTATGGTCACCAAAGAGAAAACATCGTGAAGGATCATTATTTTTTAATCAGTATTCAGAATGATCTATCTTGGAACAATGAATGTAAGTTGTCAGAAAAATTTCAACACTGATAGTATAGCATGTCCATAAAACTACATTATGAAAAACTAGGTGATGCAAACATTGAACAAATTGCTTTTGTGGACACATTTAGAAGAAAAATCAAATTTACAGATTTGTAATGATTTGTCAGATATAAAGTTCTGAATCTAAAGAGGTGTTAAAAACCAAAGGAATGCAGTTGTTTTTGACTCATGAAAACTCTATGGGAAAGTTTCAATGGATCTCAAAAAAAAGTTTACCAATGATTGCATTCTAAGATGAATGCAACCACTGAATGGAATGCAGAGAATGTAAGCTCCATACTGCCTTCTTTATTACATAATTGCAGCTCCCATTAAGTGCTGGCTGCACTATTCACTGGTTGGATGCAATAGCATGCAGCCAATATCGAGGAACATAAAGAGAGGGACAGTGATATATAATCTGTCTGTACAATGATTATTAGACTTGCTAAGGTACCACTCATCAGGTCTTTTGAATGCTGAAAGTAAATAATTAAAATGTGCAAGGTAAAACCAGACATATGGCCTGCTTGCCCTGTTTTTGGTTGAAGAATTGATGATAGGTCTAACAAAGTAATGTTGCAGCTATATAAAATCTTGGTTAGTCTGCACCCATGACATAAATGATGTGGAGTATTTGGAAAAGGTGCAGAAGTGATTTACGAGCATTCTGCCTGGATTAGAGGGTATGACCTGTAAGATGGGGCAAATATGGGTACCTTCCTCTGGAGCATCAGAGTTTGAGGAGAGTCCTGAGAGAAGTTTATTAAAGTGTAAGACGCATAGATAGTGAGAGATTTCGCCCCAGGTGAAAATGACCAGTACTAGATGAAATGCATTAAGGTGAGAGAGGAAAGTTTAAAGGAGATATGCGAGGCAAGTTTTTTTACACAGATATTGTTAGGTGCCTGGATGGGCTTCCAGGGGTAGAAGAGGAAGCAATTATGATATTAGATGATGCTTTTAGATAAACATTTGAATAGGCAGGAAATGAGGGATATGGATCATAATGCAATCAGTAGTTAACCTTTGCACCATGTCAGTGCAGACATTCTGGGCCAAGAGGCTGTTCCTGCGCTGTACAGACTACAAATGTCCGACTTAGGACAACTCATACTTATGAACGGACTACATATGGCCTCAGTGGTTCGGCTGCCCGAGGAAGGAGAACGCTGCTGGCAGCTGTTTCCCGATGATTCATGGTTAAAGAGTTTCCCAAGCAAATATCAGAGAAAGAGAGATTTCAGAGCACAGGGATCAATAGGGCTTCGCCGTAAGTGAAGAGAAAGGAATCAGTGTGGATCGTGCAGCAGCATGCGGGATCATTTAGCCTGCCTGGGATTGACAGCAGCATCCAGCCACAACCACCGGACGTGAATAAACCAGTCTCCGTTAAAGCGTGGCCTCATTCAACTTTGGCTGGACGCCACCTGCCAGCATCTGGCATCCTGTCTGATTCTTCTAGCCTTAGGAGCAGGGCCGAAATCATGCAGGACTTTTCCCGTAACAGGATGCTACATTGATATGCCAGTTGGTACAGCCTGAGTGAAGTCATCAAGTACATGCCTCAATTGTAGAAGGACCATGAATATGCCCTACCTATCACATTGGGGCAAACAAATAAAGCTGTTCAAAAATTGCATACATAAATTTATTAAAATATCTGTGTTCTATATATTAAGGCAAACATTTGACTAACACTCTAAATAAGAACCATATGTACCTGTTCCAACTTACCTACAAATTCGACTTAAAGACAGACTTAGGAATGGATCTCGTTCGAAACCTAGGGACTGCCTGAACTATTCTATGTTCTGCCTTGCAGATTTGAAGAAATGTTCAAAACTAAATAATTAAAATTTGCAAGATAGAATGGAGGTTTGTATCTTTTTCTCTTAAAAAAAATAGGCTTTTGGTGTTCTTGTGTTTTATTTTAATTTTGACAGACTGTGATGATCTGAGGATAGAGATTAGGTGTGGAACTATCAGTGAAAGGGGAAGGGATTTACATTCACTTGTTTTCCACTTTAATGAGCTTTAACAGACAGCTGGACAGGAAGTGATGGTGGAAGTTGGCTGAAGCTTCCTTTTCCTCCTACTTCTTTTCATGTTCTTGGTCTGCAATCCATCAATATTGACACCTCCATCGAGAACCAAGAACTAATACCTGCACCTTCTTTGAGTATTGCAAGGAACACAAGCATGGTTCAGCTGCTATGTCTGCTTCATTAGGTTTTCTGAGGCAACATGGTTTCCACTGAGTTATAAAATAGTGCATGAGTCATTAGTTACGTATATAGTCAGTGGCATGGTTCCATCACTAGGCCGATCCATGTGCCCGCTGCTAATTTTTCCCAGACATGATCTACCAGGATTGTTGTCTGAAGAGGGTGTGCAAAATCATTGAAGTCCCCTTCCACCCTGCATACAGCATCTTTCAGCTGCTCCCATTGGGAGAGAGCTACAGGAGTATCAGAGCCAGCACCACCAAGCTGAGGAATGGCTTCTTCCCACCAAAATTACAAAGCAATAGCTATCTATTTTTATAGCTAGAATACTTGTCCTGCATATGTATTGTTTGTCTGTATGTGTGTTATGTCTGGTTGGTGTCTGCATGTTTTTGCACCGAGGACCAGAGAATGTTGTTTCATCAGGTTGGAATAAGGATAGGACTACTCAGGGATAAAGAGGGGATCATGTGCCTGGAGGCGTAGGAGATAGAGGAGGTCCTTAGTGAATACTTTGCTTCAATGTTCACCAGGGAGAGGGGCTTTAATGAATGTAAGGTTGGTGTAGAACAGGCTAATGTGCTGGAGCATTGATGGAGCTTCTGAAAAACATTAGGATTGATAAATTCCCAGGGCAGGATTGGATATACCTCACATTGCTAGGGGAGATAAAGAAGGAAATTGTTAGTGTTTAAGTGGTGCAGGAGATTGGAAAATGCCAAGTGTGGTTTCCTTGTCAAGAAAAAGTAATTCTGGGAATAATAGAACAGTGAATGATAAATCAATGGTGGGCAAAGTATAGGAGAGGATTCTTAAGGACAGGATTTTTGAGCATTTGGAGAAGCATAGTCTTATTTGGGATAAATCAGCTTGGCCTTGTGAGGCGCAGGTCGTTCCTCATGAGTCTAACCTAGTTTTACAAGGGTGTAATAAAAAAGTTGATAAGGTAAGGTAATGGATGTGGTGTGCATGAATTTTAGTAAGAAGTTTAATAAGATTCCCCGTGGTACGCTTATTCAGAAAGTTATGAGGCATGCAATCGATGGAAACTTGGCTGCATGGATTTGGAATTAGCTTGACTATAGAAGGCAAAGGGCAATAGTGGATGGAACATATTCTGCTGGAAGCCGCTGACTAGTGGTGTTCTTCAGGGATCTGTTCTGGGACCCTGCTGTTTGTTATATTTATACTTGATTTGGATAAAGAAGTGCAAAGGTGGCAGATGACACAAAGGTAGGAGGTGTTGCCATAGGTTACAACAGGATATAGACAAGATGCAGAGAGAGAGAGGAGAGTAGGCAAATTGAGTTCAAACAGGAAAAGCCTGAAGTAATGTATTTTGAAAGATTCAACTTGAAAATGACATAAAAGAGTAACAGTATGGAGAGAAAGAAGTATCTTGCATTGGTCCTTCAAGATGGCTGCACAGGTTGATAGGGTTGTTAAGAAGGTATACAGCAGTGGCTTTCAAACTTTTTCTCCCCACTCACATATTACCTTACATAATCCCTATGCCATAGGTGCTCTGTGATGAGTAAGAGATTACATAAGGTAGTATGTGAGTGGGAAAAAAAAGGTTGAGAACCACTGCTCTAGACCCAATTGTTACTGAAATATGTTACTTGAGAAAAATGGTCATTGGCCCATTTCCTTTGGAGTTATGAAACTGTGCACATAACAAATCAATTTAGAATGATTAAAATAGTGGTTTTCAAACTTTTCTTCCCACTCACATACCACCTTAAGTAATCCCTTACTCATTACAGAGCACTTATGGCATAGGGAATACTTAAAGTGGTATGTGAGTGGAAAGAAAAAGGTTGAGAACCACTAGTATACAGTATGTTAGCTTTCATTGGTCAGGGAATTGAGTTCAAGAGCAATTAAGTTCAATTTGAATTTAAATTTTCTCTTTGGAGTAACAAAGGATGAGAGGCAATTTAATAGAGGCCACTAAGATTTTGAGAGGTATAGATAGTTTGAACAGCCAGCACACTTTGCATTGCCAGCACTAAAGGACATCCTTTGAAGATAAGTGGAGGAACATTTAGAGAAGACAACAGTGAGTGGTGGGTGCATGGAAAGCATAGCTAAAAGTCGTGGTATAATAGGGACATTTAAAAACTCTTAGATGGACATATAGATGTAAGAAAAATAGAGGGTTATGTTCTGTGAGGAAGGGATGAGTTAGATTGTTGTGGAGTAGGCTTATATCTGTTGATACAACATTGTGAGCTGAAGGGCCTGGATTGTACTGTACTGTTCTATGTTCTAATTTCATAATGAAACTTAGGAATTATCATTGAAAAATATCATGCCTTGTAGACCATGAAATCTTGAAGGTAGTTGAATGGATCCTAGTAAAAAAAATGGATGGAGAATCTACTTGCAATGGAGACAGGGAAGCACAAGGCAAATAGCCTTCATTAATTTTGTTTTAACGTATTTATCCTCATGCTAGAGGAGTGCTATTGTCCCATTCCATGTGACCGTAGAACATTACAGCACAGAAAACAGGCTCTTCAGCCCTTTTAGTCTGTGCTGAATTATTATTCTGCCAAGTCCCACTGACCTGCACCCAGTTCATAGCCCTCCATACCATCCATGCACCTGTCCAAATTTTTCTTAAATGTTAAAATTGTGCTCGCTGGCAGCTTGTTCCACACCCCCACCACTCTGTGTGAAGAAATTCTCCCTAATTTTCCCCAAACTTTTCCACTTTCACCCTTAACCATGTCCTTTGGTTTGTATCTCACCTAACCTCTCAATTCTCATCATAATTTTGAAAACCGCTATCAAATTTTTCCCTTCTTCTTCAATGCTCCAGGGAATAAAGTCCTAAATTGTTTAACCTTCCACTGTAACACAATTCCTGAAGCCCCGGCAGCATCCTAGTAAATCTTCTTTGCACTCTTTCAATCTTACTGATTTCTTTCCTGTAGTTAGGTGATCAAAACTGCACATAATACTCCAAATTTGACCTCACCATCTCTTATACAACTTAATCATAACATTTCAACCCTTACACTCAGTACTTTGATTTATGAAGGCCATTATGCCAAAAGCTTTATTTACAACCCTATCTACCTGTGATGCCACTTTCAGGGAATTGTGTATCTGTATTCCCAGATCCCTCTGTTCTACCACACTCCTCAGTACCCTACCATTTACCATGTATGTCATTTCTTGGTTTGTCCTCTTAAAATGTAACTCCTCACACTTGACTGCATTAAGTTCCATCTGTCATTTTTCACCCCATTTTCCCAGCTGGTCCAGCTCCCTCTGCTATCTTTGAAAGCCTTCCTCACTGTTCACCTCCAAACTTTGTGTCATCTGCAAACTTGCTGATTTCAGTCATGAAACTGATGAACAGGGTGTCAGATTCAAGTGAGAATGCCAGGGTTCCAGCATTCCTCCGCAAACATGATGCCAGTTAGATATGGTAGATCATGGTTACCAGTAATGCCAGTGCAAGAGTCAACAGATAGAAGCAGAACCAGTCACAGTTCTGTCTTCATGTCCAGCTACTAATTCCTCTCTTTAATTACCTAAGAAGAATGCAGTTTATAAAACTTCATTGCAGTTCACTAAATCTAAAAAAGTGCCTTTGTAAATAGGTTTTTAAATGATTACAGTTATAATGAAGTGGTTGTACAGTCAAATTTACATCCAACCCACATTTATGCCATATTCCATAGGTGAAAACCTCAGCATTATTTGTGTTCAGATATCCTGACCCTGAAATGTGCAGAAATGCTGGAGGAACTCAACAGGTCTCACTGCATCTATAGGAGATCAAGAAAAATATGGCAACTGTTGTTTTGGGCCTCTGCCCTTTTTTCAAGGTTTGAAGGTGGACCCTGCGAGACCTACTGTGTTCCTCCAGTATTTCTGTTTTTACTACAAACAGAGCGTCTGCAGACCTTGGTGTTTCACTTTGAAATGTGCAATGCCCCTGTTGAATTCCAGCTCCAGTGGCTCTTGAACTACTGCCTCAGGGTTCAAAATCATTGCAGAACAAGGTGAAAGTTTTAGTAAATGACAGTCATTGGACTCAGTTCTTCTCTGATGGATGGTTGTGGGAACACAAACTCTTTGTGGGGTGATAGTTAGTGAGCACAAGTGGTTTCATACCCTCAGCCTTTTGCTTTCATTGTATGTTGCATTAACAAAGAATGCCAATTCCAACACAGCAACTATTCTACTGTTATGGTGCTGTATGTCTATATTTAAATTTACTAAATCCAAGATTATATCTACTAGTTTCTGTGTACTACTGCAGCTGGGACTGTTAATTTATCTGTATGCCTCCATCACTCACTCTGTCTGAATGGGAAAGCCGATAAGCCAGTGAGATGTCTAACCATGTATCATTCTCCCCATTTTTTTGATCAATAAGCATCTACTATTCATTTCATTTATAAAAGGCCTTATTTGCATTCAAAAGAATATGCTTCAAAGCATAAAGAATAGATAGGTTTTCTTGTAGTTTTTATTCAATTATTCAAATACTATGATTAGGAATGATTACTGGCTCATAACATCAGGTCTAAAGCTGGCTGGAATAAGCTGATATTTGAATGTTAAGAAAATTCTGCATTTCAACCTTCAATTTTTTTCTGATCAGTCAACCTTGTTTCAAACCAGTGATAACTATCAAAAATGTTTGTCTTAAATTACTTAGCCTTTCTTGCAACAAGCCAGATAACTGTTAGTACATATAAATAGAAAGAAGGAACTTTATATATCTGTCTAAAATGTGGTGCTAAATCTTGTCAGTGGCATTTTAGCTTTCCTGAACTCTAATTGTCCTTGTTCACACTTGTGTTATGTGCTTGCTTAAACATTACAAGATAATAAATCAAATATGGAATTGACTGCCTTTTAGGATAAGACAAGCAATGAACCAATTCCATTCTGCTTTATGGAGGGACCTTCACTTACGATGCTCAAAGTCAAAGGCTTCAGGGATTATAACACATTCTGTCACTTCTGTAATTGTCTGAGAAATGGATTACTTACACAAGCCTTCAAATACAGTCAATATTTATATATGTTCTATTTATAAACAAGCTGTCATTCCCTAATATTTTATGGTTAGTTTTTTTCCACAGATAATGTGTTAAATTGAAATAGTTTAACATCGCTCCATGTTTTTATTTGCAATAGATTTCTATTTAGCTGATCAAATTTGATGTGCCTAGAATATCATTCTGGTTGGCAGTGCTAGGCACGTGGTATAGTAGCATCAGTTCATTGTAGAATGCTTCCAAAATTCAGTTCCATTAAAGTAAAAGGTATCTTTTGGAAAGAGAATGCACTGACATCATCAGATTCTGAATTTAGTGTAACCATTTGGTAACCAAATCCATAATTCAGCAAAATAGGCTATTTTGCACAACAAACCCTTTAATTATATGTTCCTGAAGGGAAAGGATAACAAAATGGAGTTATTGCAGTTTGGTCATGAATTTACTAGGCAGTGGATCAGGCTCAAGGAACCATGGAGACCACTCCTTGCATTCATACTCCATCCTATTTCCTGCTTCCTTTTCTGTGCATCAATCATCCCCCTAATTGCACCAGTCCATTCTGCGTCAGCCTCTCTATTTGGCAGCAAGCTCTACATTCTCGCCATTCACTGAGCAAAGAAATCCCTCCAAATGTTCATATTTGTTCTTTTCATGTCCCGTGATATACATCTGCTTGCCTGGGCTCATCTCCCAGTGAAAGCAGTTTCTCCACATCCACTATGTCAAAACACTTGATAATCTGAGGGCTATACAATATACTCTATTTTACAAACTGTCTCAGGTTTGCCAAACAGATCAAAATATGAAAAACGGTTGAAGAGTAGATGGAGCCAGCTAGGGGAGGGATAATAGATCACAACAGAGGCTGGGAGGAGATAAGTGGAGACTAACAAAGAATTGTAGGGTATGGAGTGAATCGAAAAGTCTGCAGAGGCTTTAATACACAGAGGGGCCTGATACCTTCATCAAGGTATCAGCAAATGAAATAATGAAAAACGAATCTCAGGGTTGTATGTGATGTTATGTATGTACTCTGACAATGATTCTGAACTTTGAACTTTACTTAATCTTAGTGAAATGAAAATATTCACCTCTAATAGAGTCTTCATGGATCATTCTTGCTCTTCTTTCTACTGCCTTCTTTTTGAATTATGTTCACAGTTGCACATAATAATGCAACAATGGCTTCATTAATGATCCATGTAACACTGGAATAAATTGTTTACCCCCAATTTATTTTTAAATCCATTCATAGCATATCCAAGTTGCACTGTGGTCTATTTGATTATATTTTAATTTTTTTTAAATTTAGACCTACTGCACGGTAACAGGCCCTTTCAGGCCACAAGCCTGTGCCACCCAACTTACACCCAATTGATCTGCACTCCTGGAGCATTTTGAACAGTGGGAGGAAACCAGAGCACCCAGTGAAAACCCACGCAGACACAGGGAGAACATACAAACTCCTTACAGACAGAGTGGGATTCGAATGCATGGTCCCAGTTGCTGGCTCCATAAGGCATTGCGCTAACTGCTCTGCCTAACTGCCGCTTGTATCTCCACATTTATTAAAAACCTCTGTTAAATCCAATGTTCAGCCTCATATTCGCTCTCAGTGAAGGATATTATATATCATGGGGTTAGCTGTTGTTTATGAAATTGTGATTAGGCAATGATTTAAAAATTCTCAACACACACTTTACAACAGATGCTGAATCCTCCATTAATTATTAAATCTATAACTTACAGAGAGATATTTTAACATACTCAGCTAATTTGACATTAATTCTATGAATTTAAAATGTTTCTAAATTTTATCAAATCTCTTTCAAATATAAGTAAATGATATCACGTGGAGGACCAAAGAGTCTGGTTCTGTGCTGTATAATTCTTGACTCTTTGACTCTCAATTCATGAATTTACTAATTAGGTTAATTAGTACCAAAGTTATGGCAGAGCTATAATGTATTCTCTATTGCAAGTTCATGCCAGCTGCTGATTTAAGTCCACAGTCTCTCTTAGATAAACATTTATCACACTCATAAAGCAACCTCTTCACTTTTACATCACGTAGTTATTTGGAGTAAGATTTCTAGTTTTATATATCCCTCCTTTTTTTGATTATTTACTTTCCTCCATTCTCTATATTCAACCTCCAAAGCCTAGCACATTATCAAACACTGTCAACTTCCTACAGTTTTATTCCATCTGAACTTTGCGTATTAATGTGGTTGTTAAAGTTTCTCCTGAGTATTTTCTTTCTTCACCTCAATTGTAGTCTCAAGCTCTTAAGCCAAAATGATTGGAGCCAGATGAACATGAATATTTTTCTTCTTTCCTTGTATGGGTACACGTTAAATATGTTATATTTAGTTGTTGTTAGTTTTTATTTTATTCAGATGCTTTGAAAGACTTGTTGGTATTATGCATGACTGTGTTTCTACAGTATAACTCTATAACTCTTATTTTTCAATTTCCATTCATAACTTGCTCATCTATGGAGTTCACATCTCCCTTCCTCTCTCCACTGCATAAACTCCACCTCCTGATGCCTAAGCAAGGAAACCAACATGCTGAAGGACATATACCATCCCAGACACACACTCTTCTTCTTCCTCCCATCAGGGAGAAGTTTAAAGAGTGTGAAATTGGTCACAACCAGGTTAACAGATAATATCTTCCCCACAGTCATCAGGCTCCAGAATAAAATTCAGGGCATTGCTACCATGCTGTCCTTGCGATGAATTGCATTGTGCTCTGTAACTGTGCTTTTGTCATGCTACTTTATATAGCTGTATGAAGATTAGAGTTGACTGGCTAGACAGCTCATGAAAGAACCCTGCTCACCGTATAAGGTATAATGTGACAATAAATGAATTTGAGGTATGATTCTTTCTTTTCTGGGAACTTGCCTCTTTGATTTGCACACACATTATGAGAAGAAAGTCCATCCCACTGTTCTTAAAAGTTCTCTTCCTTATCATTAACTTCCTGTCAAAAGGGGAATTCCTCAACATATGTTTATCACTCTTAACTCTTTAATTTCTTAATATCACACATTATCAATTGGAACAATTTATTTAGTCACCAACCGCTCATACAATCACTTCCTACTTCATGTAATACACATTTTTCTTTACATTCTCACTCCCTATCCTCTTTACATCTTGCTGGACTTTCTTCTCATAATGTGTGTGCTGAATGCTCAAGCCCAGCAGAACTTGCCTGTTTGAATATCACGAAATCCCATCTTTCTTTCTCTGCAAGCCAAAACAACAAATGTTGAACAGAGAGGGGGAGGGCAATATCGGCAATGTTCCATTTAGAGCAGAGCCAGACCCCCTAGAGAGCAATTGCCTTAGTGGGACCACAAATGGGCTGACAAAGCTGCTGCACACTAGAGCAAGGTGCTGGCACCTTGTAACTCTTCACTCACCCCAATAGGTAAGAGGTAGACATGGTTACTTCAGGATGCTTTCTCAGTATGTGCTAACCTCCAACCTTTCTCTCTCATTCTAACTCCAATCATTTGTCTTTTTCCACAAACTGCTTGAATATCTGGACTTTTTCCTGCAAAAGTAATTAAGTAATCCAAATTCTTGGTTGTTCCCATACACTAAGTAGGTTACTGACAATCTATAAGGGCTGTTTGGTCAAATAAAGGAACGTGGATAGACAGACACTGAGTGTAAGTAAAATGGCAACACATAAAGCTTTTAAAGGTGAAACATACAATCAATAGATACCAGAGGCATCACAGACAATGGAGTAGAGACCACATCCTCGCACACAATGTCACCAAATCCAAGGAGCTGATTGTGGACTTTTGGAAGGGACAACCAGAGGTGTATGATCTAAATATCATTGGGGGATCAGAAGTGGAGAGGATGTAGAGGAATCACTACCTCAGAGAACCTTTCCTGGACCCAACACACCAACGTCATTGTGAAGAAAGCACGTCAGTGCCTCTACTTCCTCAGAAGTTTGCAAAGATTTCGTATAACACCAGAAACCTTGGAAAACTGGCTGCATCGTGACCTGATATGGGGACACCAATATCTCCAAATAGTAATGGACACAGTCCAGTGCATCACAGGTAAAAACTCTTCCCACCATTGAGAAAAATTACATGGAATGTGCTGTTGTCGGAGAGCAGCAGCAACCATCAATAATGCATACCATCCTGGACGTGCTCTGATCTCACTGCTGCCATCAGGAAAGAGGTATAGTTACCACAGGACCCGCACCACCAGGATCAGGAACAGATGCTACCCCTCCAACAACAGACTCAATCAGAGACTCATTCATGGACTTATTTTGCACATTATTTATTATTGAATATTTTTTCTGCATTTGCACAGTCAGTTTGCTTACATTCTTTGTTTACACTTCTCTCTTTTGTACAAGTATCCTCATATTTTTTGAATATTTTATTTTGGTTTTTAAGTCATACATTCATCCATATTGAAAATTCATTGTACAATATAAATCATATAACATATAAATATAAATATAAATCATATTGCATATTGACTTTAAAACCCAAATCTATTTTACCAACCCACCTCCCCCCCAAAGAAAGAAAAGAATAATAATAAGAAGAACCCTAAACAATTAATGCAAGCAAATAAAAAAGTAATATGTTAGGACTACTATTCAAGTAACTTTATAAAATCTAAGGGGTATCAGAGTGAGTTTCAAAAATATAAAGAAACGTTGGATAAAATTTAAAACATATTTAAAATCTTTAATTGTCATGCTCCAAAAAATATTATATATCTTGTTATTATTAATATTCTTGTTCCATATCTTTCCTTCCAATCCCCTCACACCTCACTTCTTTCAAACATCATTCCCCTTCTCTCAAAGATAGGGCCCACTACTAACAACCCTTCACAGAGAAAAGTATTATTACTGTATAAAGAATAGAAAAAAATCTTAGGATTCGTATCGAAACAAAAGGGGTCTTTTTCCCTTTTTACCAGATCTAAAGAGTATCAGTGTGAATTTCAAAAATGTCAAAAAGTAACTTAAAATGTATAACATTACTTAGAATCTTTAGTTATATTCCATGTTAAAAAGAAAACTTATGTTTTTGTTTCACACCTTTCCTTCTATCTCCCAACACCACATTCCTTTCAAAAATCATTTTCACTTCTCTCAAACTTAGGACCCAATATCAACAACGCTTCCCAAAAAAATATGAACTCCAAAGAAAAAAAAGAATAAAGTCAGGAAAAAAGTGAGAAACCCTCCCTTTGGTGTAAAAATGAAAATTATTTTATGTATGTATAGATTCTGGAGGTCAGCCTCCCGAACTCCCAGGCAGGCAAAACAATTTCAGAAAAATTTACACTCTTTTTTTTCCCCAAAGGATTAATATTAAACAAATATGTAGGAAGAAATAGTATCATAATTCAGATTTAAAGAATCAGGCGTAAAGAAGTTCTCTCATTCTCTTTCAATTTGCTTCAAAGTTGGTAATTTGTTCACAAAATTCTTTGCTGTTTCAATATCAGTAAAAAAACTTATTTTGTCCTTTTGGTATTATTTTCAAATTGGCTAGTTGATGCAGCACAAATTTGTAACCTTTTTTCCAAAGGGTATTCTTTAGTGGATTAAATTCCCTTCTACGCCATATTAGCACAGCACTTATATCAGGATTAAAAATATACTTTTTCACCTTCAACTTCCAGTGGTTTTCCTTCTCTCTCCTTAACCTTTTTCATTGCAGGTCTTGATATTTTTTTCACAATCATTAAATTTTATACACCTAAATAAAATAAAATGTAGTTTTTGATTCATTCCTGAACATGAATAAGGAGATCTATATACTTTCTCAATTTCTATCTTTGCTCCGACATTTTATACTTCCAGGACATTTGGTAAGCATTCTTGAAAGAAGCTGATGTGATTTACCCCCTCCACTCCCTCTGTGAGTCCCACTATTTTAACATTATTACATCTACTAAAATTTTCTAAAGAATCCATCTTTTCCAATATTTTTGCTTTTTCTGTAGCCCATTCATTTAATTCTTTTTCCACTTTAACCACTCTTTTCGTAGTTTCATCCATTTTTTCTTCCACTTTCATTACTTTTTCATTCAAAATCCCAATTTTTGTTTCTAGTCTGGTCATTACTTTTAAAATATGATCCAGTTTCTTGTTAGTATTCTGATCTTTCAATAAAAGTACTTTCATTATATTTTCATTAGTATATTTTTCTTTAGTTTGTACTTTAACCTTTCTTAACTTGGCTCACTGGTTTAACATTTACCAGTTCATCCTCTTCTTCTGTACTTTGATCAGTCTCTGAATCGCCATTTTGGGAGAAAGCTCCTTCTTCCTGCTTCTTCCATTCTTCTTCACTGTGCACGAGCCCAGTCTCTTCTTCCATAATGTCTCTTGGCTCCAATGCCGAAGGCATTCCACCATTTCTCCCTGGCGTCGGGTTGTCTGCACGGGAGGCAGAACAAGCCACAACCCCCGGCTTCTTGCTGTAAGTAGGCCATTTTCCGTTGAAAAACTGTGCTTCTCGTTGGAGGCACAAAGTCGCCGACAATTGTTGATTCTTCTTTGACATCTTCACCATCTTCCTGTTTAAATTACTGCCTCCTTCCTCCTCTACATCACGTGACGTCCCCGCATGTATCTTTATTTTGAATACAGTTTAAACTACCAAAGTAAAAATTCTGCATGGCTGGTAGGAAAAATAATCTATGTGATGTCATGTATGTATGTACATACATAGAAATGTATGTACATTTCTATGTGATGTCAAGTATGTACTCTGTCAATAAATGTGAACTTGATTCAATGTGCTAGATTCCTAAAGGACATGTTTTACCTTAGTGTTACACGAGAAACCAGCTAAATTGACAAATGTTGCAAATGTATGAACACTGCAGTTTTTTGTTGCTGAGGTCCCTGGGGAGGAGATCTAATCATTTTTTGTAAAAAAAAAATTGGTATTTAGCTTAATATAGTCTTGGGATGCTGGTTGAAAGTGATGGATGAGGTCTAATGTTGGTGTCTGGACAGAGCCTTTTGCAAATATGTTAAAAGTTGTGATGACATGTGAACTTTCCTGCAAAGCATGGCCTCCTGGTGCAGTTGAGAACATAGGAGGCTGGGGGTGGGGGGATCTTCTGGAGGTATATATAATCATGAAAAACATGTTTCTCTAACAATCACTCCACACCTATGAAACTAAGGATAGAAAAATATTTCTGGGAATAATGAAAGAACAAATGCTGCATCTTCTCCTGCACTCAGATTACAGGTACTAGTGAGGGCACATATCAGGTCTCTGCTTTACGTGTACATTTCTCTTCAAAACATCCTGTAGGCTCTGAGAATTGTGTTTTCTTATGATAGCAATTATGCTTCAGAAAGGAAATTCCTGGAAATGGCTTTCCAGAGCTGTGTGTTCCTAACTGCAACATGTTAGATCAAACATTTCTTATATTAATATAAAAACAGTTCAATTTATTCCTTGGTGATAAGGAAGTAAATTTGCCAATGTTGGAAACTAGTGCAGTACACAAAAGTGCTGGAGAGGACGTAAGTAAAAGGCAGTCGACGCTTTGGGCCTGAGCCCTTCTTCAGGTGGGCAGAAAATCAGGCAGATACCGAAATAAAAAAGATGAGAAGGGAAAGGGAAAAGGGAGAGCACAGGCTAGCAGGTGATAGGCAAACACAGGTGAAAGGGAGAAATGGAGAAAGAAGATGAGAAGTAATGGGGAGGAATATAGGTCTCTGATAGAAGGGAGATAGAGGGATGAGGGAAAGAGATAGATGGGGGAGTTAACAGAAATTGGAGGTCATTAATGGTATCATCTCATTGGAGGCTGCTGAGACGGGATTTAAGATGTTCCTCCAGTTTGAAGGTGGCCTCAACTTGGCACATGAAGCCATAGATGGCTGTGTCAATGAGGCAATGGGGTGTGGGAATGCAAGGTTGGTCACTGGGAGGTACTTGCTGTTGCAATGGACAGAGCAAAGGTGCTCAATGAAAGGATCTCCAGTCAGCATCCAGTCTCCCCAATGTAGATGTCTTTCTTTCTCTTATGTGATTACTTTTATTTCATTCTTTGAAAACAGCATAAGTCAGCACCAAACTTACTAAACAAACTACTCGTCAAAACTCTTCAGACCACCAGTAAAATCAGGTCTGACATTCTTAGATGTTAGTTAATAATCCTTGTCACATTTGGTTCTGATCCATGAACGTGGTTTTTGGATGAGTGCATGCTATATCTATGATAGATTGTCTGCGAGTATAAACTAGATAAAATTTATGTTGATTCACATTGGACCATGAACTCAAGCCAAGTACAAAGAAAAGAAGAACTTACGTGAAAGCCATTTTAGAACAATTCATTCAATTATTAGCTATGGCAAATGCAACATTTATTTTTTTCCTAAAACAAATAACCTTTTCAAATATGCACAAAGATACCTAATACTTCTACTGTGTTCTACATTTATAACAAAAATGACTCCCTCACAACCAGAAGTCTTGCCTTTGTGCTCATGAGTTAAGAATATATCTTTTGATTCAGATTTTTTTTTAGGACAAAATATTCATCTCGTTTGACAAATCATCTTTGTCAAACTTTCTAGTGAAAGTATTTTGAAGTTGCTGTCAAGTCAGGAGTTCCAGAATTCAGAGACAGGAACAATGAAAAAGCAGCAATTTATTTCCAAGTCAGTGTTACGGAGCAATGATATACTGGCAATTTAGAGTGGTTTAGCATATATTATAACTTCTTCCTAAAATCTGAAATTTTCTTGTATATTGACTGTGTGAACATTATGTATATATACCCTAGTCTATCATTTTTAGAGACTTAATTTTCTCAGCCAATGCGGTTATTTCGTTGTCATACAATTTCAATTAAGGATGTTTTGTTCGAAGTTTAGTGACAAAACATAAATCCACAAAAAGCATAGACCTTGTCTTGGAGATGTTTGAAATATTTTTGTCAAGGAAGTAACAACATAGTAAACACATCTCTGTTACAAATTGCTATGATAGAGTGGCCTTGTAGCGGGCTGAGCGGGCACACAGCACGGTATCGCGAACCATTGCTGATGTGGTGCGGAATCATAATACAGACAGCTGAATACTCACCTAATGGACTGCACGCGAGCGGTGCTGCATGCTGAGGACTGGCATGTTGATCTGCTGAGATTCCTGCCGGAAGGTGCGGGACACGCACAAGGCTTAATTTAAACCTGCTGGTCCCGTGGATCAGCAGCAAACTCATAGTGATGTCCCACCTTGTCCCATAGAGCCTGGAACTTGCAGTATATAAAAGAAGCTTGTAAAGTCCGAATAAATCAGTCATGTGTCGACTCATCTGGTGTGTGTGTGTGCATTGCTTTAGTAGCTCTACTGAAGTAGCCGCTACAATTATTCTGTTTGATATATTTTAGAATGTAAAATGTACTGTTGTTGTGTATATATATATATCTGTGCAAAGAAATTTCTAGGCATTCAGTCCCAACTGGTCGTCCCTTATTTTGAGGTTGTCACCCATTGCTATAGACTTTTCAACAAGGGAAATGTTTAAATGATGTCACCCCTCAATCTTCTAAACTCTGGGGAATTATAGACCCAGCCTACTTAATCTATGATGAGGAATCTTTGGTGATCTCACTCTGTAGTAAGAGACAAGCAGAGCAAAACTGGAAAAAAATACTCAACTTGTGATCTTACACAATAATTCATAGACAACTGTTCTATTTAAATTCTCAATTCACACAAATATGATTCCCAATTCCATGTTCTCTAATCTCATTCACCAACCTATGTGGAACATTATTCAAAGCTTCTGTAAATCCCCAAAAACTACATCCATTAATTCCCCCTTACATATATATATATCTATATCTATATAGATATGACTTTGGCTTGGCTTCGCGGACGAAGATTTATGGAGGGGGTAAAAGTCCACGTCAGCTGCAGGCTCGTTTGTGGCTGACAAGTCCGATGCAGGACTGGCAGACACGGTTGCAGCGGCTGCAGGGGAAAATTGGTTGGTTGGGGTTGGGTGTTGGGTTTTTCCTCCTTTGCCTTTTGTCAGTGAGGTGGGCTCTGCGGTCTTCTTCAAAGGAGGTTGCTGCCCGCCAAACTGTGAGGCGCCAAGATGCACGGTTTGAGGCGATATCAGCCCACTGGCGGTGGTCAATGTGGCAGGCACCAAGAGATTTCTTTAGGCAGTCCTTGTACCTTTTCTTTGGTGCACCTCTGTCACGGTGGCCAGTGGAGAGCTCGCCATATAACACGATCTTGGGAAGGCGATGGTCCTCCATTCTGGAGACGTGACCCATCCAGCGCAGCTGGATCTTCAGCAGCGTGGACTCGATGCTGTCGACCTCTGCCATCTCGAGTACTTCGACGTTAGGGATGAAAGCGCTCCAATGGATGTTGAGGATGGAGCGGAGACAACGCTGGTGGAAGCGTTCTAGGAGCCGTAGGTGATGCCGGTAGAGGACCCATGATTCGGAGCCGAACAGGAGTGTGGGTATGACAACGGCTCTGTATACGCTTATCTTTGTGAGGTTTTTCAGTTGGTTGTTTTTCCAGACTCTTTTGTGTAGTCTTCCAAAGGCACTATTTGCCTTGGCGAGTCTGTTGTCTATCTCATTGTCGATCCTTGCATCTGATGAAATGGTGCAGCCGAGATAGGTAAACTGGTTGACCGTTTTGAGTTTTGTGTGCCCGATGGAGATGTGGGGGGGCTGGTAGTCATGGTGGGGAGCTGGCTGATGATACAATTGATATCAAGGATATTCCTTTCAGAAATCATGTAGACTTTTTTCAATTATTTGTTTCTAAGTGCTTGATATCACATCTATTATTATAGATTCTATCTTTCTCCACTCAGCCAATGTAAGGCTAACAGGTTAATGACATCCTGTTTGTTCTCTCCCTCTTTTCTTAAATATGGGGTGTGGTGATACACCACTAACCTACTGCAGGAGGCAACTTGTGTACCTGCAGGAAGAGCACTGGAGGACAAGGCATCACCTGGCTGGCTTTCAATCAGCCGACCTGAATGGACCAAGCCCCACCCAGTCGGCTGCCAATCACCCTCCGGTATATAAGTTACATCTGGCCCCTCAACATCAGTCTCATAGCCAGCACAGTTACTCTCACAGCCAGCTCTGTGGAAGTTTGTGTGAAATAAAGCCTGTTGAACAGACTTTATGTTTTGTGTCTGCTTTTCCTGCTCAATAGTGCATCACATGGGGGTCATATTTTCACTTCTCAAATCTTAAGGAAATCATCTCAGAATCAATAGAATCTTTGAAAATGATCATTATTCCTTGAGGTTTTATCTGTTTTCAGGCCCGTTACTTTTTTCCAAAATTTTACCAATTGTCCTGATTTATTTTGGTTCTTGGAATTTTTCCCATTCTTAGTTATTTCTGGGTGTTAAACTATGTCTTTGTTCATGAAAAAATACAAAATATTTGTTTGATTTTTCTGTTGTTTCCTTGTTTCCATTGTGTTGTGTAAGGGATCTACATTTGCCCTCTATCTTTTTCCATTTGATATACTTGCTGAAGATTTGATAGTCCTTATTTCATTCAGGCAAAATTACTTGTATTTCTTTTTATTGTCAATTTATTTGCTCATCTTTTGCAGAATTTAAAATGATCCCAATTCTTCGGCTTGCTGGTATTTCTGGCAACTTCACAATCTGTTTCCTCAGATTTATCTGTTGGTTTAAAAGAGTACATAAATGTGTTACTTCTTTAAATGCTAGCCAGTTCTTGTCTATTGTGATGGCTTTGATGTAGTTCTTATACCTCATAGCTTTCTTTGCTCAGATTGAAAATGTAGTGGTCAGACTGCACTGCAGGGTATGAGTTTAAGATAAGTAGTGAGAAAATCAAAGAAGATTTGATGGATATGATTTTCATGTAGAGTGTTTTGATTATCCAGAACAAGCTACCAGAGGAAATAATAGGAGATCTAATCACAACTTTTGAAAGGTAGGAAAGATGGAAAGGAATACGGGCCTAATCCAGCTTTATGGGTTTAGTGCAAATAGGCCTAACTCTTAGCATGGGTGAGGTTGGTTGATAGTGTCTGTATCTGTACTCTATGATCTTTGATTTTGATCCCTCATAAAGATTCCTGATGAGCCCCTTGTTACTTGTTAAACCTTTCTCAGAGCGCAGTGCTAGAAATTAAATAACCTACGTTCTAAGGTATAACATGAAAATCTGAAGACACTGTGGTTGAAGTAAAACATAAAGCTGGAGAAATTCAGCAGGTCAAGCAGTGTCCTTTATATAGCGAAGGTAAAATTACGTAACTGACGTTTCAGTCATGAAGGTATGGAAAAATGTCAGCAGGTGTCCAAACAAAAGAGCAGGGGAGGAGGTGGCCCAAAACAGGTCTTTGAAGTGAAGAAGGGTTGATGTACTGCATATAGTGCTCCCTTTGTGGCCTACTCTACATTGGAGAGTCTGGGCGCAGATGGGGAGATCATTTCACTATCACTTTCACTCCGTCTGCCCCAGAAACAGAGACCTCCCAGTATCCAACCATTTCAGTTCTGTGCCACACTCCCATACTCACATGTCTGTCCATGGCCTTATGTTCTATCCCTCCATGACCACTCACATATTGGAGGAACAACACCTATTTTTCCATCTGGACACTCTCCAACTAGATGGCATTAACATTGACTTTTCTGGTTTATGCTAACCTGCTTCCTCCTTCCCTTTTCCTGTTCTCCTCTTTCCTTTCTCCCTCCATTCACCCAGCCATCCCTCCTCCCCTTGATCTCTGCTGTCCCCTCCCTCCCTTCTCCACATATCACCTCCAGCTCTTGTGATCACGCCTCCCCTGTTCTCTTTTGTTCGGACGCCTGCCGACATTTTTCCATACCTTGATGAAGGTCTCTAGCCCAAAATGTCAGTTATATACTGTATTTTTACCTTTGCTATGTAAAGGACACTGCTTGACCTGTGGAGTCTCTCCAGCTTTATGTTTTAACCTACATCCTAGTTGGTTTCTCAATATATTGATTTAGAAATCCATCAAAAATATACCCAAAGTTCCATCCTCTATATTGTTTGCACAGATTTGATTTAGTCAATTTATATGACTTCCAGGACTGCTGTATTTTTACCTCTGTTTACATATGTAAATTATGAGCTACATCCAAACAATAAGCTCAAATTGTCTTTTTCCAGGGTAGGAGTGTCTAAAGCTAGAGGGCATAGGTTTAAGGTAAGTAGAGTCATATTTGAGGCCTGAGAGGCAGATCTTTCACATAAAGTGTTGTGGCTTTATGGAAGAAGCTGGCAGAAGTGGTAGAGGTGGGTACAATTACAACTTTTAAATTACATTTGGACAGCTACATGAATAAGAAAGGGTTTGAGGGATGTGGGCCAAATGCAGGCAAATAGGTCTTGCTCATTTAGTCAGCATGGATGTTGGGCTGAAGGGCAGGTTTCCATGCTACATAACTCTGATTCTATAACTGTACAGAAGACTATGAACAACTCCCATATTTTCTGTCCCCTGTTGCATCTTGGTTCCACGCAAACATTCTAATTCAATACCACAATCAGCTGATCCAAGATTCTAACCTGATTACAGCACACTTCACTTCCTCGTCCTTCTTATTTTGAGTGTTGAACACTACAAAATACTTAGTTCACAGCTTTGGTCACCCCATACCATTGTTTCTGTAATTGCAATTGATCATACTGATTTCATGTTACTTAATTCACTTTGTCGTGCACATAGCGTGCATTGAGCTGTGGTGCCTTTAATTTTCTTTTTTTTTTTTAACTCCTGAACCTCTTGCTTACATTTCTAATGTCAGGGCCCAGCTTTGTTTTTCTCTACCCTTGACTGTCTTTATGGGCTTCCACCAAAAAAAGCATCCCCTTGCCTATCCCACATCCTCTGCCATTAATCCAATTTAATACTCATCCAAAAATACGAGTAGATGTGCCTGCAAGTAAATCAGTTTTACCTGTGTAACCTGTCTGGCTTGTTTAAGTCTTAATACCTTAGAAATTTGAAGCCATCCTTGCTGCACCATCTCTCTACTTATTCATTAATTTGATCCATCCTCCTATTTCTGTATCTCTTAGCACATAGTACAGGATGTAATTGTGAAACTACTAGCTTTAATCTCCTGGTTTTTAACCTCTTTACTAGCTCCATAAAATCTGCTTGTTGAGAAAATTATCTGCAATTTATTTTGAAACAAATTACCAAAATATTATTGGGACAAAGTGCAGTATACAAAGTGCTGGAGAAACTTGGCAGGTCATGCAGTGTTCACAGAAAACAAAAGGCAGTCATTTTGGGCTTGAGTCCTTCAAGTGAATACAGGAGGGAGAGGGAAGAGAAAGAAGCTGAGAAGGGATAGGGAGAGAGGGCAGAGCTAACCCTCTGATAGGAGAAGGAAGGGATGGGGCTTGGGAGCTGGAGGAAGTGAGACAAATGGATGTGGGAAATAAAGCGACCTGAAGAGGGTAGGTTATCAGAAAATGGAGATCGATATTGATGCCGTCTGTGTGGAATCTGCTGAGCCAAAATTTAAGGTGTTCATTCAATTTGCCAGTGGCCTCAACTCGGCAGTGCATGAGACCATGGACAGACCTGGGGTGTGGAATTGAAGTGGTTTGACACTGGAAGGCTCTTACTGTTGCAAAAGACAAGAGTGGAGGGACCCAACAAAGCAATTGTTTTCTCATTATGCATCTAACTGGATCGAGACTCTTGGCACCAAATAAAGATCAAGAATGGGAAGTAGTTAACCCATGTAGCCCACCACATCCATACCAATTTTTTTTAACCATCTGCACTAATCCTATTTGCCATCATTAGGCCCATATTCTTCCAGGGCTTTGCTGTTTAAGTGCCTGTCTAAATGTCTCTGAAACATATTGTTTGTATCTGATTCCTTCACTTCTGCTTGCATTCCATATAATCAACCACTCATTGAGTAAAAAAACCATTTCCCTCAGGTCCCCTTTAAAACTCCTACTTTAAATCTAATTCTTCTTGTTATGGAGTCCCATAACATTTAATTTATCTCTGCCTCTTACAATTTTGTATACCACTATCAGATCACCTCTATCACTCCAAAGAAAACAAGTGTCTTATCCATCATATCTCAACCTCTACCCACGAGCAATCCAGACTACATCCTAGTGAATCTCCTCTGTACTCTCTCCTGTGCACCCACATCCTTTCCTGAGTGTGGCAAACAGAAATGCATACAATACTCCAAGTCGGATCTTACCAGTGTTTTGTAAAGTTGCACTTTAAACCCCTAACTTTTAAATTCTATACCATGACCAAGCCAAGTGTGCTTTACACCCTCTTCTGCATCCTATCTGCAGGGGCGACATTCAGGGAACATCAGACGCATTGCAAATGTTTAAGTACGTAGCTCACCAGCATCTTATGAAGAACAATCTTCATGAATAATAAATACTTGTCTTGCTAATGGTTCCTACATCTTGAAAAAAATGAATTAAAATATGGAAGAGGTATTTCAGGTGGGACTCAGCCTCTTTCAATGGAGTGCCCCCTACTCGGGGAAAGCACACAGAAGGCATACTGAAATAGTTTGATATTTATGACCAGTGTGCTCCAATCTCTCACAAGGTAAGTCTTCTTGCTTCATGTGCCTAACTTCTCAACCCCAAGATGTTGTCAGTGGTACCACTTGGTGGTTTAGTCGTCCAGGCAAAAACAGGCCTGCCATCTGTCTCCTCCCTCTAATATACATGAAGGAGATAGAGGGTGTACGGGCAAGGTGTCAAGTCAATGAGCTTTCCCTCAAAGTGAGCAAAATGGATCTGCTGGTTTCAGGAAGAAGGACAGAGCACACGCCCTGGACTGTGTCAATGCTGCTGAGGTGAAGATGACCCTCAAGTTCATGGGGTGTAAATGTCCCCGACAATCTGTCCTGGTGTGACAATTTCCCGGCATTAGCAGCAGGTCTCCTTTGGCCACCTGAGCAACACCAAAGGAAGTGGACGATTGTGATGGCTTTGATCCCGAAGGGCTGCCCTGGGAAGGAGGACGGTCTGTCAGATCCATCGCCCGCTTGGAAGCGAATGGCAGGGCCGCGCACACTGAGACAGGTCCACCGCCAGCGGGCGGGTCGTCGCGTCGGGTCTGCAGAGCCCGTGCGGACGCAATGAGAAGCTGGAGGGAGTCGGCGGGAGAGGATTAGTGAATGTTTCAGGTCGAACCCCTTCAGCGAGACCGATAAAGGATCCCGCCCCGAAACACCAAGAGTGACCCCCTCCAGCGCCCGGGGGCGGGGGAGGGGGATCTCAGCGGGTTCCGGACAGGCTGCTCTTTCAGCAGATTGGTTATTGCTCCAGACTCTAGCTTCTGGAAGTCTGGTGCTCCCCTTTGAAGGTCCCGTGCTTTGAATGCGCCCTTGGCGAAAGGCAAGACAAGCCGCCGACTGCAGGCGAACGAGTGGAGTTTAGGACCCAGTGAGACTCGAGTCTCACCTGTACTCTCTCTCCTCCCAGCCCCATGACGTCAGGACCAGTGCAGGGATCAGGCTGACACTGGGAAGGAGGCGCAGATCCTCTGTCCCAAGCCCAGAGTGTCTGTGCAGCACGGCCCCGCTCTGGGTTTGGAGTGGGCTATCGCCAGCAGGGACACACACACACACACCATGAGTGGGTCGCTTCGCTCCCCGCTGCCCGCTTCGTTCCAGCTCCTCATCCTGCTCAGCCTCGCCAGCGAGACTCTGTCCAGGGAAGGTAAGAACCACACTGGGAAACTTTGCCCGTCCACACCGCCCCTCTTCCTGCCGCAACGCCCGCTTGGATGAGCCTTAATATAGAGGTCAAAAACCAAATAGCCCGAAGAAGGAAAAGGACTGCGGAGGAGGAGCGAGGTTTCCGACTCCACGAATGTGTCCCCGGGTATCGCAGTCAGGACGTGTTCCCGGGGACTTCCAGTGACCAAACCCCCTCCCCTTCCCCGCACTCTCCCAGTGGTTTCAAGTGCTTTTGACACTTGGATCACTAAGTTGTCACGGAATACGGTCCGTGCTTTGTAAGTTTTTTGTAAAGCCGCGCAGCCTTGAGCTTGTGCAGTAACTTTAAACGCTCAACAGCCACTCGTGGGGAAAGGAGCTCAGCTGTGAGGCGCTTTTGCTGGCGGGGGTGGGGACCTAAAGTTTGCTTCCGAATGTGCACAGTTCTCCTCCCTTTCCAACCGAATGTATCATTTGGTGGACTGTCACTTGCACCACAGCTTCCAATCATCCTTCGTTGGATTTTGGAAGTATTGGGTGTTGCGTTGAACCAACGGGTCATTGCAGGTAAAGATTGTGCAAATGTGCTGAAGAAGGTGGGTATTACTTTTCATGTGAACTCTTCAAGTATTTGATTTAAAAAAAACCTTTGTTTTATTAATCTGTCAATGACCGAAATGCTGCTGGGTGTCTAACTTTGAATCATGTTTCTTATCTTAAGATGCACTCAGTGAAAACATTCCCATACATGTTTAAGCTAATCTATTGCAAGAACAGTCCTCTTGAATTGGGTAACAGCAGTGACGGCTTATTGGGGATGAGTCCTTCCTGCTCACTCCACTGACAAGTGGTATCTCTTCAACACAACTTCCGTGCAGTTGGTTTTGAAAGTTGTGAGAAAAGTGAGACAGAAGGATGGCAATAGTTGATCAGGGTTCTCTGACCTGTGCCTTTGTGAGCTGATTAGTGATATATTTAAACCATCCATCCAATTAAAAACTTTGAATTCACCATTTTAGTTGGTTGAAGGATCCAGTTCTTTAATAATAGTTGTTTATTCTGTGACCATGGAAGTGTATTGCAAAGCAACATCAAATGATTATGCAGTTGCCTTGCAATTTGTTCTACAGTAGTGAATGATGTAATTGTAAATCAGCTTTTTTACTTTTCTGACCAGATAGGAATGTGGGGAAAAAGTTGAATACTTTTCTTCATGACCTTTGGTACAAAACACCTTAATCAGGTTAGGTGCCCAAAGAAGAAACAGTCCCTGATTCCATTGATGCTATTGCAATTTACTTTCAAGTAAATGCAATGGATTTTTCTCAGTTGCACCCGACTTGAAAGAATACATTTACTGAATAGTTTTCTTCTTGAAGATTACTACATCATGCTCAAATCCATAAAAGGTTGCAGGTCATTCAGTGTGCAAAATTATTTAAAAGTATCACTGACGTCTGTGTACTTAAAGCATAGAACGGAACAGGCCCTTCAGCCCATGGGTCTATGCCAATTGTAATACCCATATTAAACAAAACTTCTGTTGTTTGTACCTGATAGATATCCCTCATCTCATTCATTTTCATATGTATATCCATAAATGCTTCTATTGTATCTGCTTCCATCGTTACTCCTGTCAGGCTGTTCCAGGTAACTATCACTTTTTGTGTTTTAAAAAAAAATCACCCTGCACATTCCCCTTAAGCTCCCCTTCTTCATCTTGAATGCATGTCCTTTAGCGTGAGACATTTTTGCCCTGGGGGGAAAAAAAATTCTGATTATCTTATACACCTATTTCAGGTGTACAAAATCTTCCAATTTATTTCTTGAACAACATTAATTAAATTCTGGCAGCAAATTTTGAAGAACAAACGTTTGTTCTGTTTATGATAGAGGATCGACATGTAATGTAATGCAAGTGCAATGAATGATTAAAGGTTTTAACAGTGGCAAACTAGTTCTATTGGTGACCTTAACATTGGGACAGAACATTCAGGAATGATACAAAATATTTTTAAGCTGAAAATGCTAGAAGTGTGAAACAAAAATGGCTGAAAGCCCTCAAGAGGTCAGGCAATATCTGTGGAATGAGAAACAGAGTTGAGTGGCTCAGAGCTGAAATGTTGATGTCTGGAAATGCTTATTCACAAAGATCTGTGAGGGGGGAAAAAAAGCTGAGACACAGTCAACATAAAGTTCGAAAAACACTTTTAAACTATTTGTTTGGCAAGGGAATTGAAGGTTCCATAATCAATTTGGTTGGAATGATGTGGGATAGAAGTAACTCTGTATACAACTGAATGATGAAACAGGATTATAAGGTTGAATGGCCACTTTCTATTTCCCTTCTGGTCAACTGTGTTGAATTTTTTAGACAGCATAATATCTATTCTAGAGAATATAGAGTTATAGCCCTCATTGAATTGCCTTCTTCTTTGGCTTGGCTTAGCGGACGAAGATTTATGGAGGGGGTAAAATGTCCACGTCAGCTGCAGGCTCGTTTGTGGCTGACAAGTCCGATGCGGGACAGGCAGACACGGTTGCAGCGGTTGCAGTGGAAAATTGGTTGGTTGGGGTTGGGTGTTGGGTTTTTCCTCCTTTGTCTTTTGTCAGTGAGGTGGGCTCTGTGGTCTTCTTCAAAGGAGGTTGCTGCCTGCCGAACTGTGAGGCGCCAAGATGTACGGTTTGAGGCGATATCATCCCACTTGCGGTGGTCAATGTGGCAGGCACCAAGAGATTTCTTTAGGCAGTCCTTGTACCTCTTCTTTGGTGCACCTCTGTCACGGAGGCCAGTGGCGAGCTCGCCATATAACACGATCTTGGGAAGGCGATGGTCCTCCATTCTGGAGACGTGACCCACCCAGCGCAGCTGGATCTTCAGCAGCGTGGACTCGATGCTGTCAGCCTCTGCCATCTCGAGTACTTCGATGTTAGGGATGAAGGCGCTCCAATGAATGTTGAGGATGGAGCGGAGACAACGCTGGTGGAAGTGTTCTAGGAGCCATAGGTGAAGTCGGTAGAGGACCCATGATTCGGAGCCGAACAGGAGTGTGGGTATGACAATGGCTCTGTATACGCTTATCTTTGTGAGGTTTTTCAGTTGGTTGTTTTTCCAGACTCTTTTGTGTGTTGGTAAACTACATGAATTTTATTCATTTTCAATCCAGTTCCCATTATGGTTCTGTAAAGAAGTTGCCAGCTTAGTATCTTAGGGTTAGCTTATTGTACCACATTGGAATACAAAATTGTCAAGACTAGTTGAAAACAGCTATCTAACAGAAAGCAAAAGTTGTTCATCCCATTTTCCTCATCTGGATTTGAACTTGGCTCAAAGCTAGAAACCCAATACATCATTCAGATTGACATCAGAAGGTGTTCTTAACATGTTGCAGTTTTATTGCGTACTTTGGATTTGTTAGTAAAACCAAACTCTGATTAAATCCACAATGGTTTGGTTTGTTGTCTGGTTCTCAAGGGCTTTGTTTCTTGCATTACATTTGAACTTTCTGGGTTCACTGAAAAAAATTATTATAATGTGTGATGTCTAAAATAAATGTATTGAAGCATGGAAAGGAATAACATCCAGTAGTTCAGAAAATTTGGGAGTGCAGCTACATTTAAATCTCAAGTCCTATGGTAATTTAAACAGCTCTGCATTACTCCTCCCCTTCTGAATAAATATAGACTCAAGAAATTAATTCTGTGCAACCATCTAATTTTACTTAATTTGCAATGTTGCTTCAGCAGAAAAATACAGAATTCTCTATCATTTTTATGCTAATCACAGGGTCATTATTAGACGGGAGAAAAGTTCAGTTTTTGCAGATGTCAGGTGTGGTGGTATGTAATTAATTTTAACACTTCAGAAGAACTTGTAGATTATGATGAAAAGAGCAAAAAGTGGATAGTTTGATTGCACTTACATTTAATGGATTTCTAGCTGTACAAAGCTTGATTCAAAGATTGATTTACTTTCAGCTGTATTTGAAGCATTTTTATATTCACATTAATTATTTTTTCTTTGGCTTGGCTTCGCGGACGAAGATTTATGGAGGGGGTAAAAAGTCCACGTCAGCTGCAGGCTCGTTTGTGGCTGACCAGTCCGATGCGGGACAGGCAGACACGATTGCAGCGGTTGCAAGGGAAAATTGGTTGGTTGGGGTTGGGTGTTGGGTTTTTCCTCCTTTGCCTTTTGTCAGTGAGGTGGGCTCTGCGGTCTTCTTCAAAGGAGGCTGCTGCCCGCCAAACTGTGAGGCGCCAAGATGCACGGTTTGAGGCGTTATCAGCCCACTGGCGGTGGTCAATGTGGCAGGCACCAAGAGATTTCTTTAGGCAGTCCTTGTACCTTTTCTTTGGTGCACCTCTGTCACGGTGGCCAGTGGAGAGCTCGCCATATAATACGATCTTGGGAAGGCGATGGTCCTCCATTCTGGAGACGTGACCCATCCAGCGCAGCTGGATCTTCAGCAGCGTGGACTCGATGCTGTCGACCTCTGCCATCTCGAGTACCTCGACGTTAGGGGTGTGAGCGCTCCAATGGATGTTGAGGATGGAGCGGAGACAACGCTGGTGGAAGCGTTCTAGGAGCCGTAGGTGGTGCCGGTAGAGGACCCATGATTCGGAGCCGAACAGGAGTGTGGGTATGACAACGGCTCTGTATACGCTTATCTTTGTGAGGTTTTTCAGTTGGTTGTTTTTCCAGACTCTTTTGTGTAGTCTTCCAAAGGCGCTATTTGCCTTGGCGAGTCTGTTGTCTATCTCATTGTCGATCCTTGCATCTGATGAAATGGTGCAGCCGAGATAGGTAAACTGGTTGACCGTTTTGAGTTTTGTGTGCCCGATGGAGATGTGGGGGGGCTGGTAGTCATGGTGGGGAGCTGGCTGATGGAGGACCTCAGTTTTCTTCAGGCTGACTTCCAGGCCAAACATTTTGGCAGTTTCCGCAAAGCAGGACGTCAAGCGCTGAAGAGCTGGCTCTGAATGGGCAACTAAAGCGGCATCATCTGCAAAGAGTAGTTCACGGACAAGTTTCTCTTGTGTCTTGGTGTGAGCTTGCAGGCGCCTCAGATTGAAGAGACTGCCATCCGTGCGGTACCGGATGTAAACAGCGTCTTCATTGTTGGGGTCTTTCATGGCTTGGTTCAGCATCATGCTGAAGAAGATTGAAAAGAGGGTTGGTGCAAGAACACAGCCTTGCTTCACGCCATTGTTAATGGAGAAGGGTTCAGAGAGCTCATTGCTGTATCTGACCCGACCTTGTTGGTTTTCGTGCAGTTGGATAATCATGTTGAGGAACTTTGGGGGACAAAATTATAGACCTGCAGTGATTGACAAGATGTCTTCAGCTGGCAACATTATCATAAAATTCTCAGCATTTGCACTGTTAGTTATATTATCTGTGAGTATGGATATTACTTAATGTTGCCTCACAAACAGAATTATGTTCTGAAAATCTGTTTAAATTGAAATGTTGGTGTGTACATTAATAACATCAAACTGGATTAACCTATTTGGCCAAGGACCTTTGAACTTGCTCGACATGTTCAGCTTTTTTCCAAATACGGCTATTTGTTCGATTAACAAAAGAAAAATCTTTCAATGTCACTTTTATAGTTAACAATTGAAACGATTTCATTGCAACAGCAAATTTTCAGTAGTAAGAAATCTGGTCAGATAACAAAGCAATTTTAATTCTGAATCAGTTTATATGGTGAGTTTATTGTATTCGTATAGTTTATTTAATATATACATAAAAGCAATGTTTCCTTTTTTGTGATTAATACTAGTTTGTTTATTAAATATTTTATCTGAATACACTTGCTACCACGGTTCATTATTGTATAATTAAATTTTATAAATTTAAGCTCTTTGAAGCTTATGGCCACCGTGCTATAAATCACTGTGTGGACATATGATTACTGTTCCATGGATGTTCTTTTATTTTGTGTTCTCCTGTCTCTGTACATGAGCATATTACATAACAAGGATGTCTAAACATAAGAAGAAAGAGCAGTGGTAGGTCGACCACATTGCTCCTCCAGCCAGCTCCACCATTAAAGATCACAACTGGTTTGATCTTAGCCTCTTCTATTCTACTTGTTCTCCATGCATCTATCTCAGCTCCTTAGTCTTCACAACACTATGGTAAAGAATTCCAAATATTCTCTTCCATCTTGAGAGCAGAAATTCCTGCATATCTGTCTCAAACATTTACTCTGATACTATGTGCCTTAGCTTTTGATTTCCCCATGAGGAAAAACATTAGTGTTGTGCAGCATGCTGCAGGGTCATTACGATTAACTTTGACACACCCCATCAGAATCATATGTTTCAACAAGATCACCTATTTTTGTTCATATCTATCAAGAGTTCAAGGATCAACTGCTCTATCTATCCTCCTAACTAAAACGCTTCTTTCTATGAATTGCATCTAATGCAAGTATACACCTCCTTCGCCAAGCAAACCCAAACTATAATGATTCACTAATGCCGTGTGTAGTTTTAGCAAGAATTTCCTAATTTTATATTCCACGCCCTTTCCAATAAATGCTCACATTCCATTTGCCCTCCTAATGGCCTTCTTTATTGACATGGTTATTTTTCCTGCTTTATATTTCAAGGAACCAAAATCCCTCTGCATCCTATGGTTTCTTGCAATTCACTCAACCAATATGCAGCTTTTCTGTTAATCGTAACAAGTTAAATAATCTCGTATTTCCTTATATTAAACTTCTGTCAAATTATTGATGCTGTTTGCAGGCTCTTTGTGTCCTCCCACCTATCTTTTTGTTATCACCAAATTTGCCTTCACTGTAGCCATCTCTGGGTCATTTGTACAGCTTGTTAAACATATGAGGCTGTGGCAGTTCACTTCTTGCATTTTGCTGGCCTGAAAATGACTCAACCTAACTTTTATCTGTGATAATGAGTGAATATTTGTAGCCTTAATTTCTCACTGAATTTTTAAAGATGCAGAAAGACGTGTCAACAATTAAAGTGCATTTTTTTTCTCCAATATTACCAAAGTTTAACACTTCTACGTTGGATATCGGTAAAGGGACACTATCATCAAATACATTGGGGATTTCTCTTGGATTTATAGAGACGGTGTCAAACATTTACATGAATATGTATTGGGTCTTTTTCCTCTTTGTCAGCTCTTTGAACAAGTATTGCTATTTCACCCCACTGTTAATTAGCACTAATAACTTTGCCTGTGAACATTGGATAAAGCAAGAGAATAACTGCAGTCCAATTTAGATGAGTATCAATTTACAACATAAATTTGGCTCAGTTGGTAGCACTTTGTGGCATTTAGTTTTGGATCCACCTTTTGTAAAGGATTTGAGGAAATAATATGGGATGACAGTTCTGAGAGTGCAGTGCACTTCTAAGGTGCTAACTTCTGCCTGGAACATGAAACTGTCTCCTGAATTTCTGCTCAGATTGGCATCAAGGATCCTAGAGCTCTTTTCAAAAGATAGGATAAATATTTCCTGACTCTTGCTTTTTTTTTTGGATAAAAAATTTAAAAAAGTTTATTTGATCATTTATTCATTTACTATTTTGAACACTTTCTTTGTGTGGAGAATATGGAAAAAAATCATAAATGAAACTCCTTTGATTGGAAAGCCTATGATTAAAAAGATAATAAAATATTTAAAAGATTCAAAAATGTTTTAAGATGTTGATCTTTCTCTGTAAAATGAGTCAAAATCAACAGACCATTCCACATGAGAAATATTTGAAATTTCCACACAGAAAAAAAAAATCCTACCATTTCACCTACACTAGAGTCTGCTACGTATACTCTGTGCCATACAGTATCTTAATGCAAGTGATTATGGAGAAATAGTTTGGATTAAATGATAGTTTTTTTATCAGACTTGCTCACAGGCGATTTAACGTTATTGTTTCTGGGCAAAATTGTTCTGTTCTAAATTGATCTTCCGAACTGTGCAGAAAATCTGTTCTTTGTGTGCGCGCACACAAGTCCAAGTAGTTCTAAAGTACTCCTTCACCTCAGTCCTCACCCTTTTGGGAGAATGATTTTATCCTAAAAGGTATGTACCTTTGTGATAGTACAGATTCTATCACCAATGTGTACATATGTACAGATGGTAGTGTAGGATGACTGTGATTGGCTGAGAGTGCAGCCACACCTACTGGCAGGTCTTAAAGGATTGCTCCTAACCAGACCAGGTCATTCTGGACTGGTCGACCTCCTTGTGATATGCTCCAGTCTTTTAGTTAATAAAAGCCTTTTGATCCAAACCAAGGCTTTTGGTTCTTTCGATGCGCATTACAACCCTTTAATACAATTGTTAAAGTTTTGGTTGGCAAGAACATACTCCATCCAGCTGGTTGTAAACTTGATCCTTTTTATCACTGTCGAGACTTTCTTCAATCCTGCACCACAAAGTTCAAAAAGTTTGATTAGTGGGTAAAAGGCACAAAATACATTAACTGGGTAGAATTTGTGATGCTCCTTTTTCAAACGTGTAAATAAAAAAAATGTTGATGCTGGAAATTGAAATTAAAATGCTGAAAACACTCAGCAGGTAACATCAAGAGAAAGAGATACAAATCTAACGTTGGTGGGGACAAGAAGCTTTAAACTGAATCATTGACTGTTTTAGCACAGGGGTTCTCAACCTTTTTCTTTCCACCCACAAACCAACTTAAGCAATCCCTTACTAATCACAGAGCAGCTACGGCATCGGGAACACTTAAAGTGGTATGTGAGTGGAAAGAAAAATGTTGAGGAGAGCCATTGTCTTTGCATGTTTGCTAGCTGTCCTGCCATGATTCCAGATTTTTATTCTTTTATTATTATTCCTGTTGTGGTTTACAAGATTAGAGCAGTTCTTGTTCAAAAATGTCAACCATTTGTGAAAAATAAGGCTATAAAACATTTTTCTGAACCTAATGAGTTAGGAAATTGTACAGATAATGGGATCCCCATCCAAAAGCCTGGTAATGTTTGGAGGTTTCCATTAGCTAAACTTGCCCTTTAAACATTCAGTTTGTTGTCATTCTTTAGAAATGAGGCTGCTTAACATTAAAAAAAATCAGCCACGTGCTAATTGGCAATGATTATTTTGTTTACTTTACACAAAGAAATACTAAATTTGTCTTTAGGTCTTGCAAACACAGGAACTAAAGTTTACATATATATGAAAATAAATCAAGTTTAAAAAAAATCGGGAGGTATCACCACAGGCGGATAATTCCAGCTAATTCCATCAGAATGTTGAACTGACAGAGCAGCATCAAACCCAGATTTACTCCTAAATTGAAATAAATGTTCAAAGGAGGCACATTTGCACATTTGGTTATGCTGACTTGACCTATCTGTCGTTATGGATGCTAGTTAATTGGCCAAAGAAATCCAGGTTGGAATGGTGTAATCTATAGCCGCTTTCATGCACTCGGACGCAGATAATGTGGCAGAAGACGCGGCTGGGGCAGTGCAGCTGGGACGTTCAGGTGGCCACGGAGAAGACGCCTTTCTGTCACCTGAACGTGCCAGCTGAAGGAGAGCCGCGTCCGAGCGAACGCTGGCTCCTGTGGACTGTGGTCGTAGTTCACTGCTGCTTTCAGGTGCAACAGGGGATTCTTGAAGCCGGAGATACTGCAGGAGGAGGGTGAGGAAAGTGCTTCTCCTGGCCGGGTTCTCCACTTTCAGGTGGCCTCCTGACAGCCACATAGGGGTAGAATTTGCAGCTTTACATCGGGGTATTTTGGCCACCTGAAAGTGCCTAATGTGTCACTTCACGCTTGCTTGATAGCACAATCAGATACCATCAGAAAATGGCCTGTTACCATGCTGTATAACTACATTTAAAAAAAAAATAATTTATATTTAATTGCATAAATGCAACCCAACAGAAGTGTTCTCTGGTCTTCAGTGCAAAGCAAACAGACAAACAATCAGACATAACACACATGAAGTCAAACAATAAATATTCATATATACAAATAAATAATATTGTTTCCTGAATTTGAAAGTCTCGGATCGTTAGTGTGAGCAGTTCCTTTGGTTGTTCAACATTTTCACTGGCTGTGGGAAGAATCTGTTCCTCAGCCTGGTGGTGCTGGCTTTGATACTCCTGTAGGTAAAACACAGAATTCTGTTGACACCATGGTTAAGTGAAAAAACACGCAAATGCAGGAGAAATTCAGCAGGTCAAACAGGTTCAGACATCTCTCATGTTCCCCCACACCTTGATGAAGGGCTCTAGCCTGAAATGTTGGTGATATATCTTCACCTTTGTTTCATAAAGGTACTGTTTGACCTGCTGAGTTTCTCCAGTATTTGCATGTTCTTTTCACTGATACTCCTTTATCTCTTTCCTGATGGGAGCAGCTGAAAGATGCTCTGTGTTGCAGCCATTCCCCACTAGATAGCCATTAAATATTAAGAGTAGAGGTTTAAATTGTGTGGATTTGTAATTGTCATTTCCAAACAAGATCTCTGCCTCTCAAAATCTAGATTTATCAGAGAGGCTTGGCGCAGATTGGGAGATCATTTCGCTAAGCACTTTCACTCCATCTGTTATAGTGATGGACACCTCCCAGTTCTGGGTGACACTCCCACACTCACATGTCTGTCTATGGCCTTGTGTACTATCCCACCAAGACTACCAGCAAATTGGAGGAAAAACGCCTGATTTTTTTCCATCTGGACACTCCAACCTTTTGGCCTTAACATTGGCTTTTCCAGTTTCTGCTAACCTGCTCTCCTTTTTTCCCCTCTCTCCTTCCCTTTCCCTTTCCAGTTCTCCTCCCACCCTTCCCCTTTCCTCCACCTAGCCATCCCTCCTCCCCTTGATTGCTGCTGTCCCCTCCCTTCTCTACCTATCACTTCCTGACATTGCAACCACATTCTCCACACCCCCCCCCCCCTTACTCTTTTGCTCAGACATCTGCCCACATTTTTTCTATACCTTGATGAAGAACTCAAGTCTGAAATGTCAGTTATGTATTTTTATATAAAGGACACAGTTTGACCTGCTGAGTTTCTCCAGCATCTTGCTGGATTTATCTAGTCTTGTTCATTTTAACTTAATCATGTTAATTTTTTTCAAAAAACTTTAACAATTTAGTTTGCTTCTGCCTCCTTTTGTAACTCTGAATCCAACCCTTCTCTTTTAATCTTTGAATGAAATGAAAGGTTTACAGCATAAATATTTGAGGATGTGCTAATGTTATAGTGTTGCAGTGATATTTTTTCAAAGAAGAATGAATAATTGGATCTTGTAAAATGCATCTGTGTGGTGAAGATTGTCACATTTGTGGCCCGAAATGTGAAGTTAATAAAACATTAAACACAAGTTTTATCAGGTAAACTTCTCAGTGGCTTTATTTTCCCATTTCCTTTGTTCTCCTGCTTGTGTTCTTATCTCTCTCTCATACCACGTGACTTCCGGTACATCTCATACATATTCATTATCATGACAAAGACAAGTTGAAGTGTGCAATTCAGAAGTGGATAGCAAAAGAGGGAGCAGTTGGGAAACCGATAGTTTAATCCACTCCTCGGTATGACAGGGCTTGGAGAAGGTGTCATCATTCTTCAAGCAGTGTGGTTGTTGAGATAGCAAAATTTTAAGAGACTGCCAGGTTTGGACAGTGAGGTACTTTACTAGTGAAGAACAGTAATCTGTTGTAAAACCAGTAACAACTTCTGTCTAAAAATAATTTAAACTGAGTGTTTCAATAATGATACAGCAGCTTGGACTTTGACTTTGGGTTGTTCGATGGATTAATCTTGAATTTCATGACGTGCAAGCAGACACCCGTGAATGACTCAAAGTGTAAATAGTAGATGATTTTGGAAATGTTTGCTTCTTCTTCACAGCAGTGGAAGATGTGCCTCAATTGCTTGCGATGGTGAAAATTCCATTTATCCGTTATTCTTGTGCTCACTTACCCATATTGGTCACGCTCACACTTGAATGTTAAGATTCTTGCTTTCGGATCACTCAGTGGTCTGATCCCTCTGTTTCTGTCATCTTCCCCAGACTCTCAAACATCCAATATATTTCTCCTCCAACATTCTGGGCAGTCCGATATTCTTTGTAACGTCTCAACAATGATTTATTCTGTGGGAGGTGCTGTATAAATGACAAGTGTGAAATTATGTATGTGAATCACGGCAGAGAGTGATGTCCTGAAATTTATGGGAACTGTCGTGCCTTTGAGATGTCATTAACTTTTTAAAGCACCTATGGCTAAATTGATTTTAATTATAGAATTTATTTGTATTGCTTTTATTGAAATCTGGTTGAAATGAATGATTTGTTGACGTAACATATTTATAATCCGCCATTGCTGAAAAATCTTGCTGCCTCATACGGTCATCAAATGTCCTCTGGGATATGGGAAGAAAGAGAGTGAGTTATTTCCAAAAATTTATTTTAAGTTCACTATTTTGCTTTTGAATTCTAATTCTTCTCTGATTAGCTCTGGGAGATACAATTTGAACTATAAGTAGTTATGCCATCATCTTGTTGCTTATCATACCAATGTGAAGCTGAGTCTTGTGTGAAGTTAACCAATAAATAATACTTAATACCTAGTATTGCTTCCTTATATTTTAATTGTACTCCAGGGCATATTTTACAAAGTTCTAATGAAAAGAAATCAACATGAAACATTAACCCATTTTGTTTCATGTTACCAGAATATGAGAAGGTTTTTACTCTTGGATACTTTAAAGACATCCTATTTTATAACACACCAGATATTTTGATTTTAAAGTTTCACAGTTAAAAATTAAAATAATGAACATCAAGATGTTCAATGTGCTTTAATTCACAAAACACTTAGTATAATATCAATTTACTTGACACTTGGTTGGAGCTTCAGTCAGTTTTATACGGTTTTGATATATGCGCTCATGATTTTTCTATTTATGGCACTTTGGTTGAGAAAAAAGTTAGCTAATTATCTACCGTGACAGCTATTTTGCTACTAATATATATACTTCAACATTTACCCATTACACTTGCATGCTGTCAACTTATTAATATTTTATTGAAATTGTAACTCTTACCTTTGTCTTTTTCTTTGTTAAACAATGTGGATTAAATAATGTATCGACAAGACTGTTATTTGAGAATCTTCAAATTGAGAGCTTACTGTCAATAGCCATGGAAAATTTTACTGCAGGCAATCTTCAAAGATGAACATTCTCTACAGGCTGAATAACTCCAGCAGTTGTTTCTTGGGGACATGAGCAAGTTTAAATATCATTTGGCATGGAAGCATAATGATGGATTTAAGTTACAATTTTCTGTTTAGATACAAAGAAAATTAATTCCAACTCTATTTTTGTTTCACTCAAATGGAGCTTTAGAAAAAAATATGGGGTACAGTGTTTGTCAGTTAATTGGTGTATTGGTGGGCAGTACGGGCTTTTGGGCCAGAAGGGCCTGTTATCATGCTGTATTATCTAAACTAAATCATGGACGTTTGTTTGGCATTTATGTGTATGCTTCTAAACTAACAGGCAATACATTTTGAGCATTCTATATAGTTCTTGAGGTCTAACAATATGGGGACATCCTGGCTTTCACTTGTACAGTATCTTCAACAGAATAAATAATTCTGATGTTACACAGTAATAGCAAAACATGCAGATGCTGAAAATATGGCATTTATAAATAAATACCAAAAATGCTGGCATTATTCAAGTAACATCTGTGGAGGGAAAGATGGAGTTAACACTTCAGGTTTGCTGTCTGTTCATGGATATGAAATGTCTGTTTCTTTCTTCACCTGTTGATTTTTCTGTAGGGTTGTACATTTTGCTTAATTTCTAGTTTTAAAAGGCACAATTTCAGGGAGACTGGGTATTAGACCCCAAAACATGAAGAGAAATTAACTTTTAATTCTTCACATTACAGAAAGGAAGGATGAGGCCTCATGAAGGATTCAAAAGAATCTTTAATGATCTATTGCCCAAAATACTGTTTTCAGAGAACCATCAAGTCTGACTCAGGAAAAAGGACATGAATCACTTATGATTCGCCAAATATTTCTAAAGCACACTGCTGGTGATATTCAGGATTTGATGGATAATTTCATTAGTGAAAGAAATAATTATGGGATTACAGACAAGTACAAGTCTTCTTTTGAATGTTTAAGCTGGTTCCTTAATTTCTTCTTGTCTTCTGTCCTGTCTGAGTAGCATTCAATTATATAATTTTCACTAATTTGTCCACTCCATTTTATGCAATTGATATTGAAATTGCTCTTGAGATGGCTGCGCTTGAAATTTTATACTGTTTTGGAGAGGAAACTTGAAAAATATGGATGTTCTGCCAGAGGTTGCATTTATTGATTCTGATGTGAAAGCTTTTTGAACCAATGTGATTCAAGTGATGAAATTGCACCTGTCCTGTGATGAACCTGTCGCAGTTACCAGGAATTTGATTCTGTATCAAAGGAAAAATGACAACATTGTGGGTAGGCCAATTTAGTGCTCGAGTTCGAGGGTAAATTATAAGCGAGAGCATTTCCCAAACCTGCTGCTCCTTTCACTGAAAATAGTGGGTGTTAATGTTCGAAAGGCCCTGTAATGTAAGGACTAGATCATTTTGAACTGATAGTTGTTTATAATCAATGCACAATCACTTAAAAAAGAGGTGCATTTGTTTGAAAATAAAACAAAACTATCCTGTGGACAGTGCATTTTCAGCATCTTTTTGTTATCAAACTGTTGCATTTAGGTTTTCAGTTAACAGGAAGTCAAAGATGTGTTATTTTAATTATCAAATCTACGATCAAAAATTTGTAAGCGGGGGGGCGTGGCAAGATGGCATAGAGGGCAGACGTGCGGTCCTAATCCTCCCCAGCCAGTTCTTTAAACACCCATTTTTAAACTTAAATTTAAGTACACAAACAGTTTATTTTTATTTCTAAGAACACTATTTGTTCATAATGGCGGCTAATATTAATAAACCTAAGACTCAATCACAGAAAAAAATCACTTTTTGAAGAACTGAGGCCTACCTGTCCAGTTGGAACCATGGAGTCATCATCTGGAACCTCCAAGCCAGAGAGAACTCCAGCTAGGTTAAGTATTACGCCGGCGCAGGTCTTGTCTCTACAAAATGGTGCCGGCTTGTGACGAGTTTAGCCGACGTTGGCCCGCGCATTAACGGTGTCGGGCGTGTGGGTGACCCAACTGAGAGGAGGGCCCTTGAGTCTGCACTGCCATCGGGAGAGCTGGGGATGCGCAGGATGGCGTTGGAGACCACCCCTGCGTGACCCCTGGTCTTGCCGGGCATGCGCGGTGCCTCTAGGGCTCTAGGGTCCACGATTTGCTGGAACGTGTGTGGTCTGTGGGGGGGGGGGCCGAGCGGTGGCATCCCGATGTGGTCGGGGTGCCGCTGTCGGGTGTGCAGACCCACAGCTGCACAGGAAAAGGCCCGACAATAGTGGAGCAAGAAGAAGACTTACCTGCAATGACCAGTTCGCAGGAACAATTGGAGGAGGAGTTTGCAGAAGGTGGGCCTCAAGATGTGGAACTGGAACCTGGATTGGATTCTATTTTTGCTTTCCTGGAAGGGATTGCCTATCATATGGATAACATATCTCAACAAATGACTCAAGTGACAACTAAAATCTCTAATATGTCTGAAGATGTGTCTACATTTAAGAAGGATGTCAATAAATGCCTTGCATCAGTGGATGTAGTACAAGAACATTTTTTAAAAATTGAGACACCTTTTTTCTGAATGTAAGGATCAAATTGTGCATAATAAGGAGAAAATAGAGAAAGTGGGAAATTTGTTTGTGGATTGGGGAATCCAGAAGAGAGATATATTGAAAAAAAATTGATTCATTGGAAAATCAAAGTTGGAAAATAATGTAAAATTTGTGGGTCTTCCACAGGATATTGAAGGATCTGATCCAATAAAATTTTTTAAGAACTGGATCCCCGAGATGTTGAGCAAAGAGTTTTTCTCGGGTGGTTTAGTATTGGAGAGGGCACAAAGAGCATTACGGAAGAAAGCGTTACCGGGACAACCACCACAGCAGTTTTAATTTGGTGCCTGAATTATCAGGATAGAGAAATGATTTTGCGGTTGGCGGGACAGAAGGCAAAACAAAGTCAAACTCCAATGATGAGTCAGAACAATAGAGTTCTCCTATGCTGATTTGAGTCAAGAAATTATTAGACATCGACAGGAGTTCAATTCAGCTAAAGATATGTTGTGGCGGAAAGGATATAAATTTGCTTTTCTATACCCTGCTGTGTTGAATGTCTTCTACGGCAATTTTCAATCTCAATTATTTGAGAATGATCATGATGCATTGGTTTTTGCTAATTCATTACCGGATTTACGTGGCCAGGGAAGAGTCTCGCCATCATCGCCTAAAAGAAGGGCTAATGGAAATGGACAGAATGGAAAGAATGGGAAAGATGGGAAGAAGGAGGTTTTGACACATAGTCTTTGTGACGTTGAAGACCCGAGTCGTTGGGCTGAATATTTTTATAATACTGAAATGTATCATTATATAGTATTTCTGGCTGGGGGGGGGAATGGATGGCACTGAAATCTTTGATAGTCATCTGCCACTGATGGGGTTCACCACACCCAGTTTTTTAGGGTGTTACTACCTTTGGGTGTTTTTTTTTGGGAACTAATTATATTTATTTTTCTATATAAGCTTTCTTTAAAATATTAGGGGAGGGAGAGTGGATTTTGTTTATTAGTAGGGGAGTGATATTTTGTATTAAGGAATTATATTGTTAGTTTGTTGAGATGTCTAGTTTGAAATTTGCAACTTTTAATGTTCAGGGATTAAATAATCCAATTAAGTGAAAGTGAGTTTTAGCTTTTATTAAGAAAATGAAAATTGATATTGCCTTTTTAGAAGAAACACATTTGACTGAAAAAAAGCATTTTAAATTGAAAAGAGATTGGGTTGGATATGTTTTTTTCTTCATTTAACTCTAAGGCAAAGGGTGTAGCGATTTTAGTTCATAAGAATTTGTCTTTTGAGTTGCACACTATGGAGGAGAATGGTGGGAGGGTTTTAAAAGTGGATTGTAAAATCTTTAATGAACTTTGGACTCTACTTAATATCTATGCACCTAATGTGGATGATGAGTGTTTTAACTCAGACACTTTTTTGTTATTAAGTCAAGCTAATGAAAATATTTTAGCTGGGGGGGGGGGTGGGTTTCAACTGTGTTTTGGATCCTTTGATGGATAGATCCCCAAAATATATAAGGAAATCAAAGATGGCGATACAAATTGGGGCCTTAATGAAAGATTTATATTTAGTAGATATGTGGAGAAGGGTTAATCCTACAGAGAAAGATTTTTATTTCTTCTCGACATGATTCATTTTCTAGAATAGATTTTTTTTAATGTCGGCACATTTACGAGGAAAGGTATTGCAGGCAGAATATAAGAGTAGAGTTATATCAGATCATTCTTTATTGTTTTTTTCCTATGAAAGTTCAGAGGTAATACGTTTATCCTATAGATGGAGATTTAATACAACGTTGTTGATAAAACCTGAGTTTGTTACTTTTGTTAAGGAACAGATTGTTTTTTTCTTAACCAAAAATGCTTATTAAGTTAAAAGTCATTTTGTGTTATGGGATGCGTTAAAAGCTTACTTAAGAGGGCAGATAATTAGTTATACTACTAAAGTTTAAAAAAAAGGTAAATGGCTGAAAGTCTTAAATTAGAGAAGCAAATTGTTGAATTGGAGAAGGAATTTCAGAAGAAAGTGACAGAAAACCAGAAAATAGCTTTGACTAGATTGAAACTGCGTTATAATATGTTGCAGACTTATCAATTTGAATGTTTAATTAATTGATCTAAGCAATGATATTATGAGTTGGGTGTGAGGGCACATAAAGTACTTGCATGGCAGTTAAAGAAGGAACAGACTTCATAGATTATTAATGCTATTAAAAAGAATTCAACAGTTACCTATAAACCTCAGGAAATTAATGACCAGTTTTATTCATTTTATAAAAAAATTATGTACTTCTGAGGGGAGACAGGAGAATGGGTCTATTGATTCCTTTTTAAGTACATTAATGTTAGCATTAGAAGAAGAGGATATTATAGATTTGGAAGCTCTGTTTACAGATTTAGAAATTAAGACGGCTATGTTGGAAATGCCTAATGGTAAGTCACCGGGTGATGATGGGTTTTCAGTGGAATTTTATAAAATGTTTTTTTTTAAACTTTATTTAAAATTTTTATAACATGAATAAAATAGAAAGTTACAGTAAAAAGATTAAACATAAGATAATAAAAATTATAATACTACATTGGCAGACTAAATAAACTAAACCCCCCCTAAATTAGTACACAACATTAATGACCTAGCTTAAAGTTAGTCCAACCCCCCCCAAAATAAAGAGTGAAAGAGTGAAGAGTTAATAAAATGAACAATAATTATATATAAAAAAAACCCTTACACAAAAAAGATAAAACATAACAAATAAAGATACTAACATCAAAAAAAAGAAAAAAAATTATCAATACTAAAATATCAAACTTAAAAACATATTTAAATCAAACTTAAATGTATATATTTAGCAAACGGAGTCCACTTCAACCTATAAAAAGACATCCTATCCTGAATTGAAAAAGATATCCTTTCCATAGTCAAACAGAACTTCATCTCCAAATACCACCTATCTAAAGTTAATATATTTCTATCTTTTCAAGTAAGAGCTATACATTTCTTGGCCACAGCTAAAGCTAAATAGATAAAAGAAATCTGATAATCTTGTAGGCCCAAATCAATTAATGATTGCATATTCCCTAATAAAAATATACCAGGATCTAATACAAGACAAATATTATATAAACTATTAAATATAAATTGAATACCCTTCCAAAACTGTTGCAATCGATCACAAAACCAAACAGTATGCAAAAAAGTATTAGCCGTCTGGTCACAACAAAAAAAGCAATCCGACATACTAAGACCAAACTTTTTTAGTTTCTCTGGTGTTAAATATAACTGATGTATAAAATTGTAATTAATCATCGCTAATCTAGCATTAACCAATTTCCTAATACTATTCTGACAAATTTCCATCCAAGCTTCTTCAGCTATTATTAAACCTAAATCTTTTCCCCATTTCAATTTATCCTTATCCCAATCATTTTTTACTATCAATTTCTTGTAAAATACAATACAAATCAGATATATATCCCTTTTGTGGTATTGAAAGTACATATTCTTCAAAATTAGAATCATATGTCGACCACATATCTGTTTTACAAAAGATATTAATTGATAATACACAAATACCGAATTTCCACTAATACCGAATTTCCTTTGTAATTCATCAAAAGAACAAAAACATCCCTCAGAAAAACAATCGGATAAATTTTTTATTCCCTTCCTTTCCCACTGTTTCAAAGTAATATTGGAGACTGTAAAAGGAACAAGTTGATTGTTATATAATGGCAATCGTCCAGACCATTTATTTTTGAGCCCCAATTTATTAAGTTTACTTGTCCGTAAGTTTAATAAATGCTTCAATATTGGGACATCATAAGTTCGTAATAAATTTTTATTCCATCGAAACAAACACTCATGAGAAAATTTTTCTGAAATAACCGCCAATTCTATCTTTGCCCAACTGGGTGGATCATCCATATTCATTAATGCACCAAGAAATTTAAATTGAGCTGCTTCATAATAATGTTGAAAATTCGGTAATCTTAAACCTCCAAATTGAAAATCCCACATCAGCTTTCTCATCGCTATCCTTGGAAATTTTCCCTTCCATAAAAAAGTCTCTAATTGCTTTATATAAATCCTTTAAAAATCTTTTATTTAAAAAACAAGGAATTGATTGAAACAAATATTGTATTCAGGGGAAAAATATTCATTTTTATAGTATTAATCCTCCCTAATAGACCCAAAGGCAAATCTTTCCCCTTAATCAAATCTAATTTAATCCTTTTTATTAAAGGAAGATAATTAATTGAATATAAATCTTGAAATTCCGTATTAACATTAATTCCTAAATATTTAATTTGTGTGGTCCACTTCAAATTTGTAATACTTTTATACATTGAATAATCATTTTTACAAATTGTTAAAATTTCACTTTTGGTCCAATTTACTTTATAACCAGATAATTGACCATAAATTTCTAAACATTCTTGAATTGCTGGTAAAGAAATACCCGGATCCACCAAATATAATAAAACATCATCAGCAAATAGATAATCTTGTATTCCTCATTCAAAACTCTCATGCCTTTAACATTTTCATTTTGACGTATTAATTGTGCTAAAGGTTCAATAACTATAGCAAATAAAGCAGGTGACAATGGGAATCCTTGTCTAGTACACCTTGTTAAATTAAAAGATTCTGAAATCTGCCCATTGATAGCAATTCTGGCCTTCGGACTATTATATAAAGCCTTTATTAATCCAATAAATGAAGAACCAAAACAAAATTTCTCAAGTACTTTAAACAAAAACTTCCATTCCACTCTATCAAAAGCCTTTTCTGCATCCAGTGAAACCACTATTGGATAATTCATCTGAGATTTAGATTTATTTATCAAAGTTATTAAACGCAAAATATTATCTGTCGCATATCTATTTTTTATAAATCCCGTTTGATCACTATGTATTTATTTTAGGCAAATATTGAGCTAATCGATTAGCCATAGCTTTTGCTACAATTTTATAATCTACATTTAACAGTGATATTGGTCTATAAAAAGAAACCTGTAAAGGGTCTTTATCTTTTTTTGGTATAACTGTAATTATTGCATTGGAACAAGACTCGGGTAATCGAAAAGTATCATAAATTTGTTGTAGAATATCCTTATATATAGGAAATATATCAGCATAAAAAGTTTTAGAAAACTCTATAGAAAATCCATCTTCACCAGGTGCCTTTCCATTTGGCATATCTCTTATCGCCGTTTCTATTTCCTTTTCTGTAAAGGATTTATCTAACTCCTGTCTATCTTCTTGATTCAATTGTGGCAATTGAATTAAATTATTGTGATAGAGAGACAATTTTACGTGTGGCTATTAGAAACGCTCAGCAAAATACATCTCCTTTGATGGTTCAGAATAATCGTGTTTTTTTTATCAAAAAAGAATCTATAGCATCCTCAGATACATCTTTACATTCCGAAGTACATAATTTTTTATAAAAATTACAAAATTCCTCATTAATTTCCTTTTGACTAAAAGTAATACCCGATTTCTTTCTAATTACTGGTATAATTCTAGATAATTGTTCCTTTTTTAACTGCCATGACAGAACTTTGAGCTTTCTCACCCCATTCATAACATTTATGTTTAGTTCGATTCATTAAACATTCAAACCGATAAGTTTGTAATTCATTATATTTAAATTTTAAATTAGTTAACTGATTCTTTTGCATTTCAGTAGCATTTTTTTGAAATTCTTTTTCAGTAGCAGTTATCTTTTTCTCTAAATCTTCAATCTCTTTAATTCTCTCTTTCCTTACTTTAGAAGCATAACTAATAATTTGACCTCGTAAAAAAGATTTCATTGCATCCCATAAAACAAAATGACTAGAAACAGAATTACTATTATTACTAATAATAACCTCAATTTGTTGTTTTAAATAACGAATAAATTCTGGTTTTTGCAGTAACATGGTATTAAATCTCCATCTTGGAGTTCTCTGAACATCCTGTGAACTCTGATATTCTAATAATAATAATGAATGATCCGAAACCAATCTTGCCTTATAATCCACAGATGTAGCCCTTTCCTGCAAATGTGTTGAAATTAAAAAATAATCAATTCTAGAAAAAGAATTGTGTCGTGATGAATAAAAAGAAATATCTTTCTCTGTAGGATTAAATCTTCGCCAAATATCAACTAAATTCAAATCTGACATCATATTAGTTACTTGAACTGCCATCTTCTATTTCTTAATTACTCTTGGATACTTGTCCAATAAAGGCTCCAATACCACATTCAAATCTCCCCCAATCATCACATTAGAATTTGATTGACAAGTAATAAAGACATATTGACAACAAAAGCTGTATCCTCAACATTCGGAGCATAAACATCAAGCAAAGTCCAAGCTTCATTAAAAATTGTACAGTTCAATTTTAATAATTTTCCATCATCTTTCTCTTCATTTTGTAACTGAAATGGTAAATTCTTGTGCACCAAAATTGCCACTCCTTTTGCTTTTGAATGAAATGAAGAATAAAAAACTTGTCCAACCCATTCACATTTGAGTTTCAAATGTTCCTTATCTGTCAAATGAATTTCCTGTAAAAAAGCCACATCAACTTTTAATTTTTTTAAGTAAGCAAGTACATTCTTACGCTTAATGGGATTATTTAAACCCTGGACATTAAAAGAAGCAAACTTCAATTTAGACATTCCTTACAACAACTCAACACAAGAAAAAAAAAAGAAAAGAAAGAAAAAGAAAGGAGAAAAAAAACCCCAAAAGGAAAAAAAAACCTTCCTCTTATTCCCTCTTAAAACTACAATCAAAAACAAATAAAAAAAGAGAGAAAAAAATTATTTAAAAAAAAAAGTAATTAAAAAAAACTTCACTCCTTCACCCAAAGATTAAGAAAAAAAAACAGGCAGGAGGTTACTACTACCCCCTCCTGTTTAAACCGCACAATGCGGTAACTCCCACAAAATACTGGGTGTGAGATAACTCACATGTAGCTGACGACTTCTGGAAAATAGTGCCCACCCAGTTCCCTCTCCCAACTCCCATTTCATATTAAACTATCATCAATAATTAAGATCTGTCAAAAAAAATGTATTATTTTTTTAATCAATTTTATCACTTCGACCACCATTGTTTCCATTTCTTCTTTGAATCTGATTCCCATCTTGTATCTCCACTCTCTTTGGAGACTGAGGAGGACTACGTCTCGGATTCTGTCCTGAGAAAGGTTTCCTTCTTAAAGCTCTGTGAGCACGTTCCAATATTAAACCTTCAGGAAACTTATCTTGCCCTAACACTCGTGGAATCCATTCGGTAAAAAATTTTCTTGGATCTGGCCCTTCTATATCTTCTGGCAAACCAACAATTTTTACATTGTTCCGTCTAGATTGGTTCTCCAAATAATCAACTTTTTTTGCTAGATTTTTATTCTGAATTGCAGTGCATCAATTTATATTTCGGTGAAATATAAATTTGTTACGGGCTTATAATATGCCGATATTAAAACATTTTTTGATGTTATGGACAAAAGAAAAGAAGACTATATGATTAAAATGTAAATTGTCCATTTTAACACCATTATATAATAATAAGCTTATTCCTTTTTCAATATTTAATAGTCATTTAAAGAGTTGGGATTCTAAAGGTATAAAAATATTACAAGATTGCTTTGTAGAAAGACTGTTTCTTTCTTTTAATCAATTGAAATAACATTTTGATATTGCTGAAAATTCTTTATTTGTCTATTATCAACTTCGATCTTAGGTGAAAATTGTGTATGGTAGAGAGATGATTTTACCTGTATTGTCGGAATTCGAGTCTTTGATTTCTTCTATACCAAAAAAAGGCTATTTTTCTGTTGTGTATCAAGTATTACAAGATAATATCAATAAGCCGGAATGGGAGAAATCTAAGTTTAAATGGGAAAATGATTTAACTTTTGTTTTTCCTGAAGAATATTGGGCAGATATGGGTCGTGATAGTGTTACTAAATTGACAAATGCACGGTATGGAATGGTTAATTATAATTTTTTACATCAGTTATATTTAACTCCTGAGAAATTAAAAAAATATGGTTTTAGTAATTTAGATTCCTGTATTTGATGAGGTAGGAATTTTATTTTACATGCTATTTGGTCCTGTATGTATGTGCAACCATTTTGAGAAGAAGTCGTGTTAATTTTGAAAAACTGTATAATTTTAAGTTGCCATTAGATCCATCCATTTTTTTACTGGGTTATATGATTCCTTTAAGGGGACTAGGATTGGATAAATTTCAAATTGCATTTGTATATCTAGCATTGTCCCTAGCTCAAAAATGTGTAGCAACTACTTGGAAGGATAATGTGGTGATTAATATAATGCGATGGCATAACGAATTGAAAGCCTGGTGAAATTCATAAATGTTAAATTCTGTGCACAGTATAAGAATTGCCTGCAACCATTTGAACTTGGAGGAGTGAGCAGTGAGAAATGAGATTGGACTGTAAATCAAAGAACTTTTCTGAAATTACATACACATTATATACACGTGTGCTTAGAATTAAAAGGGGGTTAAGTTAGGTTAGTTAAGTTAATAGTAACAAGTTAAAGTTTGATAATTAAAAGCAACTTTTGTTTAAGTAACCATTTGTCTTGCTGAATATCTACTGCTGCTGGGTTTTGGGGTCCTCTGGGCCCATAACACTTGATACTGTGGTTTCACAATTCGCTGCATGGTGGTGTTGGTATGACTGTAGTTATCGATTATCGTGCTATATTTTATGATTAAATTTTTTTTTCATGTGGAATAAAAAATATTCAACATTCAATTATAAAATAGCCTTTGCTTTAGATAAATTTGTCCAGCTGTAGGCTTTGGTAAGTGGTCTGAGCACATTTAGGCTAGGCTATGATGTTCAGTAGATGTGGTATTCTTTTATGACATGATTTTTCCACTTACGATGGGTTTGTTGGAATCTGCAGATTCCTCCCCCTCCATGGAGCTGCCCAAAAGACAAAAAAAAATTATTATAGATACCTACCAAGTTTATAGATAAAACCTCTGACCAAGGTGATTCTTACTAAGCAGGGATAAGGTGACACTTTGATCACCCCAATAGCGAGTGGCATCAAACAGCTCTTCATCCTGGGTGACACCATTGCTGTTTCACACAAACTTATTCAAACAGCTCCTATGAGCAAAGTATGTACAAGGCACTCACTCTGCTGGCTGAATATTTGCTCCCACCATCACCAAATGTTTCTGTGTTACTTCGGAGACCATTTACTTTTACAATTTTAAACTTGCGCATTTTTCACCTATTATTTTATTCTTAATTATTTTAACTTTAAAAATTTATTTTCCACGAGTTTATTTGCCAGTCTCTTGAATTCTGGGTACTCGTTTTACATTATTTATTCTTTCAACAGTAAAAAATATTCCTTATAAATAGGAAATTATGCAAAAATTTAAAAAAAGTACATGCTAGAAATCAGAATTAAGAAATAAGAAAATAATAATGTCTTTATTTTAGATGTATTACATAGAGAAAACAGTCAATGTCTGCTACTCTATGGGTCAGATGACAGGCTAATAGTTTTCCTAATAGGTCATTGATATACAAAAGAAAATATGTATCATGCTAAAAAAGAATTTGTTATTTGAGGTGGGGAGGCTGCAAAGTACAAATGTTCGAACCTCACAAATCACAAATTTAACACAACCACTTCTGTAGAGAAAAAAAATCTTGGAAGTATTGCATCCTTATCAGTCAGTTTAGAAATTCTTTCTTGGCAATTTAGTTGAGAAGATTTCCACAATTTTCAAAAATTTAAACATGCAGCACAGTAGCAGACCATTTCAGCTCACAAATCCATACTGCCCAATTTACACCCAATTAACCTACGCCCCCTGGTACATTTTGAATGTGGTATGAATCACGGGCAAAATAATTGTGGCATGAATCTAACAAGCCACAACCAACACACATATGTTGTCTTGCTTTGTCAAACTACTTGTGCCAACAGAATCCAGATGACACACAAGCTTTTTCAGTGAACAATGAGGAATAATTTATTGCAGTAGGTACAACATTTACACTTTCAGATTTTATTTTAAATGGAATTTTTGAAGAGATCTTGCCTTAACTGTTGTGGCAAGAGAAACATTTTTGTCGTTACACTTATACCATCAGCATCAAATTGTTCCATTGTGCCAGCCATCCCACACTTAAAACACTTCTTTAATGATGTTTCTCATCAAAGCACAAATGTCAGTGTATGCCATTGATTTGATGTTAATACCTTAGAAATTGCACTGACTATTTTGTGATGTTAAAGTTAGTCACTCTAACACGGTTTGTGAAAGTCTCAAGGAACAGGGGCATCAGATCTGAGGTTCACTGGATGGCGTTGTTCTATTTTTCTGTGTAACATTGCACTAATATCAGTTGGTTTGAGTGAGGCATTACCCGTAGAAACCTGTACCATTGCAGTCTTCACAGTTCCCAACATTCACCTAAACAGGGGAGACCTTTGCAGGCAGCTCTAAAATTGATGCATCATAATCCAAGCCATGGTCGTGCAGTTGCAGGAAGTGTAAGAACTGAATGAATTAAGGCTCTAATGATGAGAGGGGATGGTTGCACATTCCCTTGGACACACAGGAACCTGGTCAGACTGATGAGGAATAGTAACTTAAGGAATTGTGTTCTTAATAATGCAGTCTGTGAAGGCCCTCCAGGTTTACAGCCGTATGCTCCAAACAGGAGGTTATCAGAGATCTCTAATTAGAAGTGCATCCTATACAAAGCAAGCTAATAACCACGTGGTAAAACATAAAAATCTGCAGGGACTGTGGTTGAAGTAAAAACACAATGCTGAAGAAACTCAATGCTGAAGAAACTCAGCAGGTCAACATTGTCCTTTAGAAAAGAAAAAGATACATAACTGACATTTTGGTCTTGAGCCCTTCATCAAGGTAAATAAATGATGTTTGTATTGAAACTTGTAACTAACTATGCTAACTGGTGCAGACTTTAGTTGTTTATCAGGTATGAACACAGATGCTAGTTGACTTGCCGAGGTAAACATTCTCAATGTGTCCAGAGAACATGTACAGAAATCAGCAAAATATTGCAAAAAATAAATAGGTAAAAAATACAGGTCTAAAATTGGTGCACTTCACTGTTAGTTTGCCAATCATACAACACGCAATCTTAAACAACAAGAAACTTCACTTATCCGGCATCTACCAGTCCCTATAGGTGCCGGATACCAGAGGTTTGACTGTATTAACATACTGATCTGCTGCAGGGAGCAAATCAAAGCAACTTTGCATCTTTTGCACAAACTCCTTCAACAAGGGTCACCACAATGAATAATTGTGTAGTGAACTGTGGGGCCATGATAAATAACCAGGTAGAAATGATCCAGTAAATGCTTTCTTTCAAATGATTCAACTAGCTTAGTTATAGCTGTGACAACTTATAGATATGTTTTTAGTAGATAAATTGGGGCAGGCTTTTTAATGTAGGTCACATACAAACACTTCAAAACAGATCTCTTTTAAAATACTGGAGCTCTGCTCATGCGAGAGAGGCTGGTGCCAAGAGCCTTTGCAAAAACTTTGGAGAGTGCCCAAGAGACTTCACTAATGGATTGTGGCTTACAAAAAGGCAACAGATGAGAGAACTCGTAGGAGTTGCAGTAGGTCTGAAGTGGAACTTGCTGTTCTAAGAGTGTCATATGGATTTTAAGGCAGAGAGAATAAAACAGGCTTTCTCTATGTGTGTGTGAGAGAGAGAAAAAATTCAGTTCTGCAGTTTTACAGTCAGCAGCAGCAGCTGGGACTGGAACAGGACAAGCTGGAAAGCTTGTGGAAAAACCCCATTTGGAAGACAGGTTATGAGTGCTTAGTTCAGCCTGGTCAAAGCCCTTGTGGTTCAGACAAGAGGAAAGGACTGACTGCCTAATGTTTCACTTGAAATAATCGAAACAGAAAGGAACTCTGTGGTGACCTGAAAGAAAGAGTTTATCACCTGGAAAACCCTGATGGGGCATATTTCTTCGGCAAGACACTGAAGTGGCTGGTTACAAAGAATCAGTTGTGTGTGTCCAGCAAACAACAAATCTCTTTCTAAAATCTGACAAGAACCTTCCTGAGTGGTGATCCTTTATTTACCTTTCAAGCACAAAAGCCTGGTGAACTTCATAAATGTTAAATTCTGTGCATAGTTTAAGAATTGCCTGAAACTAGTAAACTTGGAAGAATGAGAAGTGAGACTGGACTGTGAATCAAAGAACTTATCTGAACTTACACACACATTATGTACACGTGCACTTAGAATTAGAAGGGGTTTAAGTTAGGTTAAGTTAAGTTAATAGTAATAAGTTAAAGTTTGATCCTGTTTTCATGTTTAAATATTATTAAAAGCAACTTTGGTTTAAGTAACCATTTGTCTTGGCGAATACCTATTACTGCTGGGCTTTGGGGTCCTTTGGACTTGTATCACGGCAGTAAATAATTTTTTTTTAATTTTTCAGACTATGAACCGTACTGACCAAAATACACACAAACATTTCCCTCTTGAATATACACAGTGTCATTTTCTCCCCTTTTCCCCCTCCCTTCACCCCCCCTTCCCACCCACTCAACGTTCAACATGTGTGATACATTAAACCCATTAAACAATGTCATCACACAATGAAAATAAACAAGAAATTTGTGTCATCTACTTTTACATACTGGGTCAGTTCATTTTGTCTTCTCCTTCTGTCATTTTAGGTGGTGGAGGTCCGCGGTAGGACTTTTCTGTTGTGTTCCATGTACAGATCCCAAACTTGTTTGAATACTGTGATGTTATTTCTTAAATTATATGTTATTTTTCCAATGGAATACATTTATTTATTTCTATGTACCATTGCTGTATGCTCAGGCTATCTTCTAATTTCTACCCAGACATAAGTTTTGACCTCCTGAAGAAGAGGAAGGAGTTTAACGCAGTAAAATCGATCCTATGAAAGAAAGGCTATAAATTTATGTTAAGATATCCAGCGGTGCTTAAAATAGTTATCCCAGGGCAGCAAAGCAGACTGTTCTCGGATCCGGAGAAAGCACGAGAAATTGCAGAACACCTGCAAAACAGTAAATAATTCTTGAAGGGAGATGTGGCAGCATGCTAAGTTTGAAGTGAAAAAGGAACTTCTACTCTTGGAGGGATATAAAATGTTTTATTTTGTGTACCATTCTATTGACTTCTGTATGAAATAGCTTTGCTCCTGTCAATGGTAGCATAACTAAAAAATCTATTTAAAATCTTTTTAAATAATAAGTAATTTCAGTACTTACTGAAGTGACATTGATGAGTAAGTAATATTGATCCTACAAATGTAAACATGTTGATGAACTTCAAACTCTGTGATATTCTTTCTTTTTCAATCTTTTTATGAAACATTATAAAAAAACAATACATGAGGAGAGTAGAATATAGAATCTCATAAAAGCAGCCTTTATCCTTAAAGACCCCTAGCACCCAGGCCATGCCCTCTTCACTCTGCTACCATCTGTGGAAAAGGTGCACGAGTCTATAGACGAGCACTCAGCAGCTTCTTCCCTGCTGCCATCAGATTCCTGAATAATCAATGAACCAAAGACCCTGCCTTACTTTTCATGCTCTACTCTTGTTATTATTATTTTATTTTTTAGAGTAATGTCATAAGATGGTTGTAATAGGTATGTTTGCTCTATGATGTTGTAGCAAAACACTGAATTTCATGACTTGTTCGTGACAATAAATTCTCATTCTGAATAATGAAAACAGAGACATCAACATATTGCAATACAATATTGCCCCTTTCTCCTCAATTTGGAATATTTAAAAAAGAGATTAAAAAAAAATTAACCTACCAAAATAAACAACGAAATAAAGCAACGACACAAAAATTCTCTAATTACTGATGTGAACAGAGGAATTGGAGTAAATAATTTTATTGAGGTAATTTGGAAATTTTGTTACTATATATTCTGACTTTATCCATCCCCAGCTCCTGTATCTCTGCTTTACACAATTCATTTATTTTTACATTTGTTGCCACCTTTTCAGTACTTTTTGGAATTTTCTTTGCTGACTTTCATAAGTTCCTGACGTCATGATGTATTATCTTATTATGGTGGTTTGGACATTATTCTCACACCTGGACCATTTTGTATAGAAAAAAAACAAGGAGTTGAATTGTCTGTTGTCCATGTGTATTGAGATGCAGTGAAAAATCTGACAAATTTCCAGGTGGTGTTCAATCTTGCGCAACTCTTTTTAAACTTCTGCTCTCCTTTATGGAAAATAAACCAAGTAGAGAGATATAATATGACCAAATTATACTGGCTGTGCTTGTTTCTACATGAACATTTTAGTGTTATTTGAACTATGATTGCTTCTTGGGGATGCAATTTTACACAGTCACCTTTGCCAGCAGGGCTGAATCCGCTCTATTCAGTGAGCGGAACATGCCATCAGATTAGGAGGATTGTGCATTTTCAGGCTGATATGTATTGTCAGATTATAATATGAAGCAAAGAACAAAACTGATGCATGCTATCCAATTCATTCCTACCACCGAACACCCATAGAATAAGGCATTGGAGATTGTGGTTGTTCTGTTGAGAGCTAGTTTGGTTGTAACCTGATCAATCATCATTCATTACTGTTGGACAATTCTACAGATGATTTCTATAATTATGCAAGGAACGGATGTTTCCCAGCTGACTTTATTTAAAAAGTGACCAATATAGGGTTAGCTGAGTTTTGCAGGAGGTCTGAATATTGGTGAGCTGTGGCATTTGAATCCTTGCAGAGTATTCTATTTAGTTTCTGTTCAACTAAACATTGACAGCTGTAATCGGATATTTGATTGGTAAATCTATAAATCTATAATTCCAAATTGTGTTCATCTTCTCTGAGCAATCAATAGTGTTTGTTTCAATTATGTCCTCTGGTGAAACTGAAAAACAAATGTATGACATTGAGCCATGTATTAGTGGATTCAGAAGATGACTAGATACCCTTTCAATGAATATGGGAAGGTCTAGTTAAAATCAGTTGGAAAAAGGAAGATTATTCACATTGGTTGAATCAGGCTATCGGTTACTCCTTGATCTTAGAATTTAGTTTCTGTGTTGATTAAAACACGTGTATTTATGATGACTGATCCTTTCTGTGAACCTTCATGAGGACCTTCTGTGAGGATCTGCAGATTGCCATGATGGGAGTCTAACCTTCCTGGATGCAAGCTGAAGAATATACACAGTTAGCAAACTAGAAAGCTAGATCTTTGGTGTTCTTTAAAAATATTTCATAGAGTGGTTGATGTAAACTTTGAAAATGATATCCACATGTTTTGAAATTTTCACATGAATGGATTGCATTGCAAAAGTAGAAAATAAGATATTTCAGTGCCAGATAGTTTGCTGAATTGTAATTATGGCTTGACACATCATTTAAAACTCAGCTGAGACTTCAAGTAACTGAAACCTCATGTATCAAATTATAAGATTTTCAGTGTATTTTATAATGCTAGTTTTTTTTAATGGCTTAAATGCTCATTTGGGTTAGATTTAGGATCAGGTTATCCTTTGATTCATTTGGTGAAGGCTTCAAACTGTGTAGAAACCATGAAGTTGGATTCGCTTTCACTGTGTGACACCAACCCCACAAATAATTTGGATATTTTTATTGCTGTAATGTTCGGGACATAATTTTATAGATTTTTCAATTGGGTTTATCCTCTTGTAGCCATTTAAATCCACCATTTCTGGGGTTATTTGGTTGAGCTTTGAAATAATCTGTACAAGTTCCTGTAGATGATGGGATAAACATTATTGAAGAATTGGTTGCAATTAGAGCCGGGCCACTTTCCTCTGAATTGATGGTGTTATGCCAAAGAATGTGAAGCTCTCAATACTCACTATTTATAATTTGGATAAAAGTGGTCAATGGGGAAGAAAGTGTTTCATTTTAAATCTGTATGGAAAAATGAGTTAATGTTAACATGATCATCAGTCCTAACTGTACTGTAGGAAAGTACATTAGAGATTAGATGGAGGGAAGTAACATTGCATACTTGACTACAACTTTTTTGCATGGAATAGATATCATTTTGCAGCCTCTCCCTCGTACCAATTTAGCAGAGAATGCCTGAAATCTTGTTATGGGCACACTATGTTTTTGAACTTTGTACAATCTATAAGATATCCCTCTCTGTAATTCATTATGGAATACCTTTCCCAGAAGAATACATAATCTGTGAAAATGTGCCATAAAATTAACAGGACAAGCAAGGAGGTGGTTTATGTGTTTTGGTATTAAAACACTCCTCATTCCTTCCATACAAGGTTCAAAAATGTTTAATTTTGAAAACTAACAATTACATTATGCAGTTTTTGCATTGTACGAAGATTAGCTTTGATAGCGGCAAGTTTTGTCTTTACGCTTGTTTTGCATTGCCGGGGAAACTAAAAGCAAAGGACAAAAGAATCTTAGGTTTAGCTTTCTGCCCCATGTGTGGGGTGGGGGTGGGATCAAGGCAAAACAGCCTGTATAAGAATAATTATGCTTATTTCACTTGTGATAATTCACCAGTTGAGCTCTTTTAGTCAGTGTTCATTGAGAGAAATGAATGTAGTGCATAAGAACTGAATGCTGTTTTTGATAAATGCCAATTTTTAATTGGGGCATGCCCCTAACACCTGACTCGTGTTAATAATCAGGCAGCATTCCCTCAGGAGTGTATCACCACAAACACTGAAGGAACCTTTGCATTTTTATGATAAAACATTTTAAACTCTAAGGAAAAGTACTGTTTTCTAGCTAATGAGTAATTTTTGATGCATTTATAATTTTAAAAATATTTTATTGACTTTTTAATAAAGAACTTTTACAAACAAAAGGTACAATTCAATAAGATAGCATGGACAGTTACACAAACTATTATAGTCAGTATATCACTAATATACCTAAATTGTAAATCATATCCATAATTCATATTCTGATAGTATGTATATTTTTAGAAAAAAAACTAATAACATTGAAAAAAAGAAAGAAGAAATTAGTAGAGGAAAAAAAACACAAAAGCCTTACCTATCTACATTGCCATATGTTATATGAGTGGTATTAAAAGAAAAATGAAGGTTTTAAAAAAAATAATATAAGGAACATGGAAGAGATACAAATCAAAAATTGAATTACATTGGAGTAAAATTATAAAGTCAGATAGTGTGTCATAGATGACCCAATAACTTATGGAATCTTGTATCTGAATTATTAATTGTTAACAAATCTTTTCCAAATTCAAACATGACATGATGTCACACAACCACTGATCATGAGTAGATGGGGCAGCATCCTTCCATTTAAGTAAAATCGCACATGTTGCCAAAAGGGAGTAAAAAGAAATGGCGCCACTCTGAACCAAAGATACAGTAGAATCATTCCCTCCTGTTGTACCGAAGAGGGCCACCAAAGGATATATTGAACATTTTTGGAAAAGTATGGGAAAACTACTCTCCATTATTTTTCTAGACTAGGACAGGCCTAGAACATATGAATTAATGACACTTCTTACACCTATCACACCAGGGAGTCCTATCAGAATAACAGCAAGACAATTTAGCCTTAGACAAATGCGCTGCATGTACTACTTTAAATTGTAATAGACAATGTTGAGCACATAATGAAGAACTATTAATCAACCTAAGAATTGTTTCCCAATCCATATCCGATTATAGTCAAATTTCAATCCTGTTCTCAAACATTTTTAATTTCAACTAATAAAGTTTGATTTAAACATAACATTTTTCATAAATAATAGATATTAAACCTTTACAAGAAGGCATTAAGCTTAAAAAAACCTCATTTACAAAATTTGATTTAGACTTAGTAGACTTGCAAAAAAATGCTGGACTAGAAAATATCTAAAGAATTGAGATATGGGCAAGTTAAATTTAGCAGTAATCTAATTCTAACATGGTCAAATACAGCAGCTCATTGATGGACATTATGTTTCCACAAGGCACATTGCTATGTTTTTTTGTTTTAGTTATCTTGTTGGAGAATGATTGGTCAGGGCAAAGGCTAGTACTGACATTCTTTACAATAATGTTTGTGGAATTTTTGCATCTAGTTGAAGACTGGCAAGGCTTTACTTCCATGATTCATTTGAGGGATGCTTTTTCCAACATGCCTTCCTTGATGAAATGTTCAAGACTGTGGAAAGAAGCTTAAAGATTTGACACATGATTTTGGAAAGCCCTGAGTAGCTGTAGGAAAGAAGGGCATTTGAATGATATTTTCCTTTCTTGATTAAAACCATGACAAAGGAGCAGAAATAGTCTATTCAACCCATCATGAACTAATCCATTTTCCCACTGCCTGACCTTCTCCCATATCCTTTGATGCCCTAGCTTATCAAGAACCTATCAATCTCTTTGTTAAATACAACCAAACCTGGCCTCCACAAATGCTTGTGGCAACAAATTCCACAGATTTACCACCCTCTGGCTGAAGAAATTCCTATGCATTTCTGTTCTAAGCGGACAGACACCCTTCAATCCTGAAGTTGTGCAATCATGTCCTAGACTCTCCCACCATGGAAAACAACCTTTCTCCATCTACTCTATCCATGCCTTTCAAATAATCAAAATGTTTCCATTAAATCCCACCCTCATTCTCCTAAATTCCAATGAGTACAGGCCAAGAGATGTCAAATAGGCCTAATATGATAACCTTTTCATTCCCGGAATCGTCCTACTTGAACCCTCTTCAATGTCAGCACATCCTTTCTTAAATAAGGAGCCCCTAAATGCTCACACTTCTCCAAGTGAGGTCAACCAGTGCCTTATAAAGTTTCAGCATCGCAACCATGCTCTTATATTCTATTGCTCTTGAAATGAATGGCAGCACTGCATTTGCCTTCTTCACCATTGTCTCAACATGCAAGTTTACCTTCAAGATATCCTGCACGAGGACACCAGGTCCATTTCCATCTGGAAATTTTCAATGTTCTCTTCATTTTAAAAAAAGTCTACCCATTTATTTGTTTCTACAAAAGTGCATGACCATATGTATTTATCTATTCACATTCTTGGACAATTATTTAAAAGTCATGCAAGCTACAGTCTGATGCTCAATTTGAACAAATTCCTCCGAGTATGGGAGGTTAATTAGCTCCTCTTAGTTCCCCATTCATTCTTTTGTCATTTACCTTCATTAAAGGGAGTGGTGGACATACAAGAGAGAATAAGTCTTCAATAAGGGTCAAGGGAAAATGAGTCAGAGTTCTACAGCAAGGAAGCAGGCCCTTAAGCCCATTTGTCAATGCTGATCAACCTAATTCCATTTGCCTGCGTTCAGCATATATCCATGCAAACTTTTCCTATCCTGTCAAAATGTCTTTTTAATATTTATTTGCCTCCAGTTAATCCCATTCACTGAGAGACAAATAGCATTGGACTGTTGGGACCCGAGACCATTTGGGTGAAATAGTGTCTTATGTTGTAATGAATAAGAAATTATTATCTGTTTTGTGATGATGAGAAGAGTTCACTGTAGATATTAGTTTAAAAAAAAATATTTTTCAAACTATGAACCATATTAACCAAAATACACACAAATATTTCCCTCTTGAATATACAGTGTCATTTTCTCCCCTTTTTCCCCCTCCATTCCCTCCCTCCTTCCCACACCCCTCCCCACCCACTAAACGTTCAACATGTACAATACATTAAACCCATTAAACAATGTCATCACACAATGAAAATAAACAAGAAAATTGTGTCATCTACTTTTCACACTGGGTCAGTTCATTTTACCGTCTTCTCATTCTGTCCTTTTAGGGGGTGGAGGTCTGTGGTAAGCCCTCTCTGTTGTGTTCCATGTACAGTTCCCAAATTTGTTCAAATACTGTAATGTTATTTCTTAAATCATATGTTATTTTTTCCAATGGAATACATTTATTCATTTCTATGTACCATTGCTGTACTCTCAGGCTCTCTTCTGATTTCCAGATTGACATTATACATTTTTTTGCTACAGCGAAGGCTATCATAATAAATCGTTTTTGTGCTTCATCCAAATCGAGGCCTAGTTCTTTACTTCTTGTATTACTTAGAAGAAAAGTCTCTGGATTGTTTGGTATGTTTTTTGTGATTTTATTTAATACCTGATTTAGATCTTCCCAAAACTTTTCCACTTTCTCACATGCCCAAATTGCACGTACTGTTGTTCCCGTTTCCTTCTTGCAGTGAAAACATCTGTCTGATACTGTTGGGTCCCATTTATTTAACTTTTGGGGCGTGGTGTATAGCCTGTGTAACCAATTATATTGTATCATGCGTAACCTTGTGTTTATTGTATTTCTCATAGTTCTGGAGCATAGCTTTTCCCATTTTTCTTTTTTTTTAAATCTTAGTTTCGATCTTGTTCCCACTTTTGTTTGGGTTTGCAGCTTATTTTGTTGTTCTCTTTCTCTTGCAGTTTGATGTACATGTTTGTTTTAAATCTTTTAATTATCATTGTGTCTGTAATCACATATTCAAAGCTGCTTCTCTCTGGTAACCTCAGCCTGCTTCCCAATATGTCCTTCAAGTAGGTTTTCAGTTGGTGGTATGCAAACATTGTATCATGAGTTATTCTATTCTTTTGATCCCTTTTCTCTCCCATTCTCTAAAGGAAAGGTTATCTATTGTGAAAGAGATTAGTTGATTTTGTGTCAATAATAATTTTGGTAGTTGGTAGTTTGTTTTTTTTCCTTTCGATGTGAATCTTCTTCCAAATGTTGAGCAGATGGTGCAATACTGGTGAACTCCTATGTTGCACCAGCTATATAGTATATGTTCTGGTACCTCCTCTTCTATTTTATCTAGCTCTAATCTGGTCCAATCTGGTTTTTCCCTTGTTTGATAAAAATCTGATAGGTATCTTAATTGTGCTGCTCTATAATAATTCTTAAGGTTTGGTAGCTGTAAGCCCCCTTGTTTGTACCATTCTGTTAATTTATCTAGCGCTATCCTCGGTTTCCCCCCTTTCAAAAGAATTTCCTTATTATTTCCTTTAGCTTATTGAAGAATTTTTCTGTTGAGGGAATTGGTAATGATTGAAATAGGTATTGTATCCTTGGGAAGATATTAATTTTAATGCAATTTACCCTTCCTATCAATGTTGGTGGTAAATCTTTCCAATGTTCTAAGTCGTCTTGTAATTTCTTCATTAATGGCTGATAATTTAATTTGTATAGATGGCCTAGATTGTTATCTAGTAGAATACCTTGGTATCGGATTGCTTGTGTTTGCTATTTAAATGGTGATTCTTTCTTAAACTTTGTGAAATCCTATGCGGATTTTATTCATTGACATTGCTTCACATTTATTTGCGTTGATCTTGTACCCTGATACTTCTCCATATTCCTTCAAATTTTTATGTAATTCTTTTATTGATAATTCTGGTTCTGTTAAGCATACTATGACATCATCTGCAAATAGACTGATTTTATATTCCTTCTCTTTTAATTTTATCCTTTTTATATTATTTTCTGTTCTTATCAGTTCTGTTAAGGGTTCTATAGCTAACATGAACAGTGAGGGAGATAGTGGACATCCCTGCCTAGTTGACCTGCTTAATTTAAATTGGTTTGATATATATCCATTTACTGTCACTTTCGCCAATGGTCCCTTATATAATGTTTTAATCCAATTAATATATTTCTCTGATAGGTTGAACCTCTGTAGTACTTTGAATAAATAATTCCATTCTTCTCTGTCAAAGGCTTTCTCTGCGTCTAAAGCAACTGCCACTGTTGGCGTCTTATTTCTTTGTAGTGCATGGACTAAGTTAATCTTTGGCTTGGCTTCGCGGACGAAGATTTATGGAGGGGGTAAAAGTCCACGTCAGCTGCAGGCTCGTTTGTGGCTGACAAGTCCGATGCGGGACAGGCAGACACGGTTGCAGTGGCTGCAGGGGAAAATTGGTTGGTTGGGGTTGGGTGTTGGGTTTTTCCTCCTTTGCCTTTTGTCAGTGAGGTGGGCTCTGCGGTCTTCTTCAAAGGATGTTGCTGCCTGCCAAACTGTGAGGCACCAAGATGCACGGTTTGAGCCGATATCAGCCCACTGGCGGTGGTCAATGTGGCATGCACCAAGAGATTTCTTTAGGCAGTCCTTGTACCTTTTCTTTGGTGCACCTCTGTCACGGTGGCCAGTGGAGAGCTCACCATATTACACGATCTTGGGAAGGCGATGGTCCTCCATTCTGGAGACGTGACCCACCCAGCGCAGCTGGATCTTCAGCAGCGTGGACTCGATGCTGTCGACCTCTGCCATCTCGAGTACTTCGACGTTAGGGATGAAAGTGCTGCAATGGATGTTGAGGATGGAGCGGAGACAACGCTGGTGGAAGCGTTCTAGGAGCCGTAGGTGATGCCGGTAGAGGACCCATGATTTGGAGCCGAACAGGAGTGTGGGTATGACAACGGCTCTGTATACGCTTATCTTTGTGAGGTTTTTCAGTTGGTTGTTTTTCTAGACTCTTTTGTGTAGTCTTCCAAAGGCGCTATTTGCCTTGGCGAGTCTGTTGTCTATCTCATTGTCGATCCTTGCATCTGATGAAATGGTGCAGCCGAGATAGGTAAACTGGTTGACCGTTTTGAGTTTTGTGTGCCCGATGGAGATGTGGGGGGGGGCTGGTAGTCATGGTGGGGAGCTGGCTGATGGAGGACCTCAGTTTTCTTCAGGCTGACTTCCAGGCCAAACATTTTGGCAGTTTCCGCAAAGCAGGACGTCAAGCGCTGAAGAGCTGGCTCTGAATGAGCAACTAAAGCGGCATCATCTGCAAAGAGTAGTTCACGGACAAGTTTCTCTTGTGTCTTGGTGTGAGCTTGTAGGCGCCTCAGATTGAAGAGACTGCCATCCGTGCGGTACCGGATGTAAACAGCGTCTTCATTGTTGGGGTCTTTCATGGCTTGGTTCAGCATCATGCTGAAGAAGATTGAAAAGAGGGTTGGTGCAAGAACACAGCCTTGCTTCACGCCATTGTTAATGGAGAAGGGTTCAGAGAGCTCATTGCTGTATCTGACCCGACCTTGTTGGTTTTCGTGCAGTTGGATAATCATGTTGAGGAACTTTGGGGGACATCCGATGCGCTCTAGTATTTGCCAAAGCCCTTTCCTGCTCACGGTTTCAAAGGCTTTGGTGAGGTCAACAAAGGTGATGTAGAGTCCTTTGTTTTGTTCTCTGCACTTTTCTTGGAGCTGTCTGAGGGCAAAGACCATGTCAGTGGTTCCTCTGTTTGCGCGAAAGCCGCACTGTGATTCTGGGAGAATATTCTCGGCGACAATAGGTATTATTCTATTTAGTAGAATCCTAGCGAAGATTTTGCCTGCAATGGAGAGCTGCGTGATTCCCTTGTAGTTTGAGCAGTCTGATTTCTCGCCTTTGTTTTTGTACAGGGTGATGATGGTGGCATCACGAAGATCCTGAGGCAGTTTTCCTTGGTCCCAACAAAGCTTGAAAAACTCATGCAGTTTGGCATGCAGAGTTTTGCCGCCAGCCTTCCAAACCTCTGGGGGGATTCCATCCATACCTGCTGCTTTGCCACTTTTCAGTTGATTGATTGCCTTATATGTCTCATCCAGGGTGATATTGTCCGTTGTTCGTCTTTTCTTAATAAATCCAATTTGATCTAGTTTTACTATTTTTGGTATACAGTCGGCCAATCTATTTGCTAATAGTTTACCTATTATCTTATAATCTGAGTTAAGTAGAGATATTGGTCTATACGATGCTGGTGTTAATGGATCTTTCCCCGTCTTTGGTATTACTGTAATTATTGCTGTTTTACATGAATCTGGCATGTTTTGTGTTTCTTCAATCTGGCTTATTACTTCCAAGAGAGGAGGAATTAATAAGTCTTTAAATGTTTTATAGAATTCTATTGGGAGTCCGTCCTCTCCTGGTGTTTTATTGTTCGGTAGTTTTTTTTTAATATATCCTGTATTTCCTCCATTTCAAATGGTTTTATCAATTTGTTTTGCTCCTCTTCTTGTAATTTTGGTAGGTCAATTTTAGCTAGAAACTCATTTATTTTTATCTTCTTTCCCTTCGTTCTCAGTTTGATATAATTGCTCGTAGAATTCCTTGAAGTTTTCATTGATCTCTGTTGGGTTATATGTAATTTGTTTGTCCTTTTTCCTTGATGCCAATACCGTTCTTTTAGTTTGTTCTGTTTTAAGATGCCAAGCTAGTATTTTATGCATTTTTTCTCCTAGCTCATAATACTTCTGCTTTGTCTTCATTATGTTCTTCTCCACCTTGTACGCTTGTAGTGTTTCGTATTTTATCTTCTTGTCCGCCAATTCTCTTTTTGTTTTATCTTCCCTTGTTGCTAGTTCTTTTTCTGTACTTGCTATTTCCCTTTCCAGCTGTTCTATTTCCCAATTGTAGTTCTTCTTCATCTTAGTTACATAACTTATTATCTGCCCTCTGATGAAGGCTTTCTTTGCATCCCATAATATAAATTTGTCTTTCACTGATTCCGTATTTATTTCAAAGTACATTTTAATTTGTCGCTCAATGAATTCTCAAAAATCCTATCCTTTAAGTTGCATGGAGTTTAATCTCCATCTATACGTTCTTGGAGGGATGTCCTCCAGCTCTATTGCTAATAACAGGGGTGAGTGATCCAATAACAATCTAGCTTTATATTCCGTTTTCCTAACTCTCCCTTGGATGTGGGCTGACAACAGGAACAGGTCAATCCTTGAGTATGTTTTATGTCTACTCAAATAATCTGAGTATTCCTTCTCCTTTGGGTGTTGTCTCCTCCATATATCCATAAGTTGCATTTCCTGCATCGATTTAACCATAAATTTGGCTACTTTGTTCTTTCTGCTAGTCTTTTGTCCAGTTTTATCCATCTTTGAGTCCAAATTAAGGTTAAAGTCCCCTCCTATCAGTATATTCCCCTGCGTATCTACAATCTTCAAAAAGATATCTTGCATAAATTTTTGATCCTCTTCATTAGGTGCATATACATTGAGCAAATTCCAAAATTCTGAATATATATGACACTTTATCATTGCATACCTCCCTGCTGGATCTATTATTTCCTTCTCTATTTTGATTGGTACATTTTTATTGATTAATATAGCTACTCCTCTGGCTTTTGAATTATATGATGCTGCCGTTACGTGCCCTACCCAATCTCTCCTTAATTTCTTGTGTTCCACTTCAGTTAGATGTGATTCCTGCACGAATGCTATATCAATATTTTCTTTTTTTCAGTAATTTTAATACCCTCTTCCTTTTGATTTGGTTATGTATTCTGTTAATATTTATAGTCATATAGTTCAACATAGCCATTTCATACTTTGTTTACCTCTCCTTTCCACTTCCTCACCACCACCTTTCCCCTTTTCCCCATTTCCATTTCTCAGTTTTCTTTTTTTGAACGCACTGTATGACAACACTTCTAAACATAAAATATTTCCACTATTCCCACATCTAAAATGTTCCCCCACCCTCTCTGAGTTGCCCCTTGTCCCTTGCCAGGTAACCACAACTCCCCTCTACATCTGGATTGCGAACCCGCTCGCAAGTGTCAACAGATTTTGCTGTGACTGTTATTCTCTCCTACCCAACCCCCTCCAGAAAAGACTTTTATCTTCGCATATAACAAAGCTCAACCTCTTCCCCCCGCCTTCCCTTTTCTTTTCCTCCTTTAGTTATTACTTATACATTATTTTTTCTTCTTTATATAGTTTATTGTCATTCTTTGTTCTTGTTACATCTCCTCATCTCTCTTTCTGTCTTGCAGGCATTCTGTAAATTCTCGTGCTTTCTCCGGATCTGAGAAGAGTTTGATTTGCTGCCCCAGGATAACTATTTTAAGCACTGCTGGATATCTTAACGTAAATTTATAGCCTTTCTTCCATAGGATCGATTTTGCTGCGTTAAACTCCTTCCTCTTCTTCAGGAGCTCAAAACTTATGTCTGGGTAGAATTTTTTTTTACCTTTGTATTCCAGTGGTTTTTCGTCTTCTTCATTTTTTTCATTGCCTTCTCCAATATATTTTCTCTTGTCATATATCTCAGGAATTTTACTAAAATGGATCTTGGTTTTTGTTGTGACTGTGGTTTCGGGGCTCATGTTCTGTGTGCCCTTTCTATTTCCATTCCTTCCTGTATTTCTGGCATTCCCAGGACCTTTGGGATTCATTCTTTTATAAATTATTTCATATCTTTGCCTTCTTCATCTTCCTTAAGGCGCACTATCTTTATATTGTTTCTTGTACTATAGTTTTCCATTATATCCATCTTCTGAGCTAACAACTCCTGTGTTTCTTTAACTTTTTTATCACTTTCTTCCAATTTTCTTTTTAAGTTGTTCACTTCCATTTCTACAGCCATTACACGTTCTTCCACATTTTCTAATCTTTTCCCTACATCTGTTATGACCAGCTCTATTCTACTCACTTTTTCTTCTGTACTTTTCATTTTTCTTTTTATTTCACTAAATTCTAGTGTCAGCCATTCTCTTAATGCTTTCAGATGTTCTTGAATTTTTAAAAAAATCTATGTACTGTCCATTCATTTTACCTCCTATTCATCCGTGCAGAGCTTGGTGTTCTCCTTCTTCTTCTTCTGTGTCTGTTCTTGGGTTTGTGTTTTCTTTTTTCTCTTCCTTGTATTGGTGTCTCTTCTGACTTTCTTGTTGAGATGCTTGTCTCAGTTTGTTGCGTATTTTTTGTTTCCATGGTGTCTTGATGTTGGTCCTCTTCTTCTTGGTTGGTTATCTGTTGTGTCTCTAGTTTCCTTTTTTCATTCTCACCCCTCTCGTTCCCATTATTTTCTTTATCTTCCAGCTGGGAGCCCTACTGTAGATATTGTTTACTAGCTACTTACTGAAGGCACGATGGTGCTTTGTATAGCTGATGTCAGTATGGCAGACTTCCATGAATTGGAACTATGCATAAATAAAGCAGTGAAAAGTTTTCACATATTGACTTGTAACCACATCTACTTTAAGTAAACTACAGATTTTGGTATTTCCACAATCAGTGACCCTGTGAAATTCTCAATGCAAAATAAAGGTGTATCTCTGAGCTGTGGGATTGTTGTAAAAGCATGAAATCAAACTGGAACTGGACTCAGATTCACAATCAGTTTGCAATGGAGAAGTCCATTAAGTTCACTCCAGTTCTTTGCAAGAGGATGTCAGCCCTATTTCTCTATTCTCTCCTCATAACTCTGCATATTTCCCCTCAGCTACTTAACCAATTTTGGTTTGAAACGACACCATTGAATCTAAATCTTCAGCTACCCTAATGGGAGTAATTATAAACACAATTACTCATTGTGTGTTTGGAAGGTGGGGAGCTTTCTTTGGGTCACTTTTGAATCTTTAGCCATTCACTTTGTAGCCACAGTGTTTGAAACCCACCTCTGCAGGGAATAGTTTTGTTGTCTTTCAAGACAATATATAGTTTTAGATAACTCTACAAGATTCACTTATATACTCAAGCAAGAACAACTGCCAGTTCTCCAATCTAACCAGGTAATAGAAGTTCTTCATCTCTAATATTGTTTTGTTAATTCCCTTCTGCACTCTGTGGCCTTCATATCTTTCCTGAAGTATGATGCCAAATACCTCATCTGAAACCAAATCTGAATGTTATATTTCAAGGCTTCATTCAACTTGAATTGTAAACAAAATTGAGTCTTGATATAGGATTTTGACATGAAACATTGACAATTCCTTTTACCCTCCTCCCCCCACCCCCAAGCCCACTGACACTGCATCACCCACTAAGTTCCTCCATAAGATTGTTTGTTTTAGAACATTACAGCACAGTACAGCCCTTTGGCTCGTGATGTGGTGCTGATCTATTTATACCTACCAAATAAAACAAAATCCTCCCTACCTCATACCCTTCTATTTTTCTTTAATCCACGTGCCTGTCTAAATGCCTCTATTGTTCCAGCCTCCATCATCAACCCTGGCAATGCATTCCAGGCACCCACAACTCAGTGTATATAAAGAAAAAGGAAAAAAAAACTTACCCCTGAGGTCTCCCTTAAAATTATCTCCCTTCACTTCATGCAGATATTCCTGCCCTGGGAAAAAGGTGCTGGATCTCTACCTAGCTATGCCTCGTAATATTGTAGACCAATGAAGTGATATTTCAGCCTTCTTCAGTCCAAAGAGAAAAGCCCTAGCTCTGCTAACCTTGCCTCATAAGACATATTTTCCAATCCTGGCTCCAAATTCAGGCATCTATCATCTCTCATGCATCCAAAACCTGTGATTAATTTTTTTCAAACTACTTTCATTATTTTTGATGTATTTTTGTTCTTTCTCTATTTACATTTAGATCAACAATGCATTTTTTCATTGTGTAGCTTTTTAGCAGATTGAGTAAAGCTCTGATGACATCCATGCTTCATAGCTCAAAGTTAATTACTGTACCTTTATCGATGGATCGCAACTGAATCAGGGAAGAATGGGCTGAATTTTACAGGGCAGCATTTACTTTCCATCTACCAATGATTGCAGTATTGATTACTGTAGTCTAATGACCCATGCATTGCATTTGGATCTCCATTTTATGCTGCCGAAACAAATTTTAACAATATGTAATGGTAGTTTCCAACATTGTCCCAAACAGCCTTTGCAAATGCAGAGGATGACTTCTGATTAAAATGGATATATATAGTCATACAAGGCAGCAACAGGCCCTTGTACCTCACTGAGTTTGCATTCAAGCTCTGATTTACACTCATCCCATTTCATTCATTACAAAGTCCCCTCAACCACCTGGTGACACGTGCATACTGCAGTAGCAACTTACAATGGCCAATTAACCTACCAACCTATACACCTTTCTGATTTGGGTGTAAACCAGAGCATCTGAAGGAAACCTACACTCAAGGAGAATCAAACTCCATACAAATGGCACCAGATATCAGTTATTTGGTAAGAGGGGCATCAAACTTGGCAGTAGTTCAATATATAAAAGCACTGGAGAAACTCAGCAGTTCACGAAGCATCTCTAGGAAGTAAAGGATAATCAAAGTTTCAGGTCAGTTATTTCCTTCTTTTTAAGAATGCTCACTGGTGATTAATTTACTGACTCATCCTGAGTCCCATCAGGAGGAATTTATATTTATGTGATTACCTGAAATTTAAACTTGAAGCCGGTTCTGATTTCAATTCAGTTTTATTCTGTACAAACCTTCCTTTTGAAATACATTTTTTATTTAATGTTGAAAAACTCAACTTTTAAGCATGGACGGTGTACAGAAGAAAATGCAGGAGGGAATGTGTGAAACAGATGTGTTGGCAGAGTGTTCAAATGCGTCTGTCAGCTTCTCTGATCCTGAGATGAAATAGCATCAGATCACATTTAGAATTTTAGCTAATCATTTTGAATCCACTTATTGATTGTGTAGTTTATTTGATGGGGTAAAAATATCTTGTTGACCTCAGGCCTATCTCTGAATCCATTTATTTTGTTTAGTGATAGTTTATTTTTAATGTTTTTGCATTAGTTTTTAATATAGTATCCAATCAATTTTTCAAAAATTAGAAACATAGAAGATAGGAGCAGGAGTAGGTCATTCGACCCTTCGAGCCTGCTCCACCATTCAACGAGATCATGGCTGATCTTAAAGTTCAGTACCCCGTCCCCGCCTTCTCTCCGTAACCTTTAATACCTTTATACTGAAGAAATAGATCTAATTCCCTCTTAAATATATTTAATGAACCTGCCTCTACTGCCCTCTGTGGCAATGAATTCCACAGATTCACCACGCTCTGGGTCAAGAAATTCCTCCTCATCTCGGTCCTAAATGGTTTGCCTATTATCCTCAAACCATGGCCCCGGGTTCTGGATTTTCCCATCATTGGAAACATCCCATCTGCATGGGGAGCTGTACAATAGTTAGCTAGGTAAACATCTTTACCTGAAAGGTAAGGGTCTGTAAATACTGTATTAGTAACAGTATTGACGGTTTTAAGGATTCACAAATCGTAAATAATGTTGATTAGGCCACACTTGGAACATTGGGTGCAGTTCTGGTCGTCGCACAAAATGTCGAGGCTTTGGAGGATTCAAAGGAGGATCATCAAGATGTTGCCTGGATTAGAGTATTTGCTATCAGGAGAAGTTGGACAAAACTTGATGGTGTTCTCAAGAATTTCCCAGTCTGAGAGGCGACCTGATAGAAGTATGTAAAATTATTTAGTCGCAGATTGGGTAAATAATCCTGGTTACTACAACCACGCCCCCCTCCCCCTCACCCCCCACCAATGCAAATGGCAAATATGAGAAGCCATGGATATACGATGAGAGGGGGAAAGTTTAAAGGAGGTGTTTTTTTGCACAGAGCAGCAGGTGGCTGGAATGTGCTGCCAAGTGACATGTTGGAAGATGATATGATGGCATATTTATTAGGCATTTAGACAAGCATATGATTTGACAGGGAGCTCTGTGCAGGTAGATGGTATTATTTTCGATTGGCATCCAGTCATCATGGGCCAAAGGGTCTGATCCTGACTGATACCGTTCTACACTGTATGAAGTCTGCTGGCCTCATCTTGGCTGCCCAACTATCTAGATCAATTAATATAAAAACACAATGCTGGAAAAACTCAGCAGGTCAAACAATTGCCTTTACATAGCAAAGATAAAAATACATAACCGACATTTCAGGCTTGAGCCCTTCATCTAGGTATGGAAAAATGTCAGCAGGCATCCAGATAAAAGGGTAAGGGGTAGGTGTGGTTACAAAGGCAGGAGGTAATAGGTGAAGAAGGGAGGAAAGGCACACCAACAAGCAGTGAGAGGTGGTATAGCTAGGTGAATAGAGAGGGAAGGGGGTAGAGAGTTGAGGGAAAGAAGATGTGGGGAAGGGAGGGAGAAAGTAGAGCAGGTTAGCAGAAACCAGAAAAGTTGATGTTAATGGACCCAGCTGGAGCATGACCAGACAGAAAATCAGATGTTTTTCCTCCATCGATAGACATGTGAGTATGGGAATGAGACGCAGAACAGAAATGGTTGGCCACTGGCAGGTCTCTGTCACTGCAGTGGACAGAGCGAAGGTGCTCAGTGAAGTGATCTCCCAGTCTGTATGCAGGCGCTCTGATGTAGAGAAGGCCACAAATGGAGCACCAGATACAATAAATAAATCCTATGGCTACATAAATGGTGCAGCCTCATTTGAAAGGCCTGCTTGGGGCCCTGGTCTGTGGTGAGGGAGGAGATGTGGGTGCAAGTGTGGCACATTGTGCAGCCACAGGGAAAGGTGCCAGGAGGGACGGTTGGTAGGTAGGGATGAGTGCATGAGGGAGTCACAGAGGGTGCGGTCCCTACCAAAATCAGAAAGGGCGAAGAAGTGTGGTGGTAGAATCCTGTTGAAAGCTGGAATTTCTGGAACATAACGTGTTCAATGTAGAGGCTGGTAAAGTGGTAGATGAGGACCAGGGGAATACTGTGTTTGTTGTGTATGGGGTCAGAGGGACCCCAGGGCAGATGAGTGGAAAATGGCGGTAGAGGGGAAGCCACATTTGTGGAAGTAGGCAGACATTTCAGAAGAGCTGGACTGGAAGAACTCATCTTGGGAACAGATGCAGCGGAGACGGTGAAATTGCAAGATCCTGCCTTTGCTGCTACACCTTCCCCTTCCCCTCCCCCCCACCTATCATTTTATCTAGACACCTACTGACATTTTTTTCATATCTTGATGAAGGACCCAAGCCTGAAATGTCAGTTATGTATTTTTAGCTTTGCTATTTAAAGGGCATTGTTTGACCCACTCTGTTTCTCCAGCATTGTGTTTTTTACTTCAACCATGGTGTCTGCAGACTTTCATGTTTGACTTCTTGACCGATTAATGTAGTTGATCTTTAACTGACTTCTTTAGGCTAGGCAAAGAACGATTGGCACATTGTGATGAAATAAATATTAAAGAAGCAGTGTAACCCTGCTAAAGTTGTCTGTTCTAGGAAGGTCACTGGTTAGTAAGAAATAATTGCAGGCAGAAGATAAAAATGTCCCTTGTTGCTGAAATAGGATGATGTTTTACAGAAAAGTACATTGTGTGAAAAATAAAACTTGTTTTATAATATAATAGATGCAGACAGACTAAAGGAATTACTTAAGTGATCAAGTGTGAACACTTAACTTGATATGGTTAGCTATCTGAAGTTCTCTGTTTGCATGCCCCTTAGAAAACCATGAAAGAATTGGATTTGTGTTCAGCAAGAAACTAGTTACGATGTTGGCATTAGTTTCTTCTTAGGTTCTCTCTTTTGTGTGAGCAAACATTTTCTAAGTGGTGAGAGTTCAATGTCCAGTGCTCAACATGATGACTAGATGTGATCTAGCAGTGCTTCATTTTGTTGGATTCATTTTAAAGTTATTCAAATATATGGACTGGTTTCCTAGAATTAGATGCTCAAACAAGTCCACGTGGCCTTTGGTTCTGATTTCAATTCAGTTTTATTCTGTACAAACCTTCCTTTTGAAATACATTTTTTTATTTAATGTTGAAAAACTCAACTTTTAAGCACGGGCAGTGTACAGAAGAAAATGCAGGAGGGAATGTGTGAAACAGACGCATTGGCACAGTGTTCAAATGTGTCTGTCAGCTACACCGATCCTGTGATGAAATGGTATCAGATCACATTTAGAATTTTAGCTAATCATTTTGAATCCACTTATTGATTGTGTAGTTTATTTGATGGGGTAAAGATATCTTGTTGGCCTCAGGCCCATCTCCGAATCCATTTATTTTGTTTAGTGATAGTTTATTTTTAATGTTTTTGCATGAGTTTTTAATATAGTATCCAAACAATAGGGAGCTATACAATAGTTAGCAAGGTAAACATCTTTGCATAAAAGGTAAGGGTCTGTAAAGCATGGCCTAAGTTGCCCTTTGAAATATACTATTGACTTTAATGAGGATGTTTTAGCTGTGCATGCTAACTATAATAGGTTTCTTATAAAATTTCAAGTGCGTGCAAGTGTTAAAACACATGCATACAATATTAGAAGGCACTAATAGTTTTTGTAAACTAATGAAAGTCAGCACAGTTCATGACTGTTGTACTTCAGATATGGATTCTGCAAAATTCGGTATTTCATTTAAGAATGTTCAACTAAGGGCTCAAAAATTCAGCCAAACAAAATTAACTTCAGGCCAGATTGGAAAAGTTTATGCATTGTTGATTTAAAATTATTTGTGTCTGTATTTTTTTGATGCGAACTTCCACATTTTTGATGGTCAAGTCGCAGTTTGACGCAGTTGTTAAGTTAACAGTAATTAAATATGTTATAATTTTTTTTAAAATTTCTGACTTCTTGTCGTTTAAGTTAAATAAAAACCATTCTGCTTTCAGCTATTTAAAAAAGAACATGGTGATTAGTGAACTCTGACAACTGTAAAATTAAGGAACATTTGAAATGTCTATGGAATAAACTATTTCTGTTTTAAAACCTACCTTGCACAACTCTGAAGAGTTAGGGTAAAATGAATTTTGTATCTTTCTGTTTATCTGATGTTTTAAAATAATTGCTTAGCGACTATCACTGATCTGAAGGAGAGCGCCATAAGTTGTGTCTCTACACATCTACATAATTAAAACACTCAATGCTTTTAATGCCTCTTTGCCTTAGGTCTTGTGAGAGCCCATTGAGCAGAAGAGCAGGCCCTTCTGCCCACAATGTTTGGGCCAACCGTAATACCAATTTAAATGAATCATGTCAATGGTATATCATGGCATATTAATATGCCTGTTCATGTAAGTGTATAAATGCCTCTTAAATGTTGCTTCCAATCCACAATATGCCACATGATATATCTGTTTCCACCTCCTCTCTGGCAGCACATTGCAGTCATCCACTGTTCTGTGTTTTTATATATAAAAAAACAACTTGACTTTTTTAAACTTTTTCCCCCTTTGTCTTAAACAAATGTCCTCTGGTATTTGATGTTTCTGCCCTTGGAAAAAGATGTTGGCTACTTACCCTATCTGAACCTCTCATAATTTTATCAAGTTCAATCACATTGCTTCTGAACATCTGATGCTCCAGGGAAAAACAACCCTATTTTGTCCTACCTCTCCTTGTTCCTCGTCCCCTCTAATCCAGGCAACATTGTGGTGAACCTCTTCTGCACCCTCTCCAAAACTTCTACATACTTCTTGCAATGTGGCGAACGGAACTGCTTACAATAATCCAAAGTTTAATACAGTTGCAACATGACTTCCCAACATTTATACTTAATGCTTTGACAGCAGAAGGCAAACATGCCATTCGTTGCCTTGACCACTAGAGTTGCCACTTTCAGGGAGTTATTGATTTGGACCCCAAGATCACTTGGTACATTAGTGAACTGAAGGCTCCTTCTACTTTTGGTGTACTTTCCTTTGACCTCCCAAAGTACAACATCTCACATTTGTCTAGGTTATATTTCATCTTTCATTTCTCCACCCCTTTTTCCAACTGATCTATACCCTTTCGTATCCTTTAACCAGCTCTCCCAATTTTTGTGTCTCATCTGCAAGGTTAGTAATCAGCTCACCTATATTTTTATCCAGATTATTTGTGTATATCACAAACAACAGAGATCTCAGCTTTGATCCCTAAGGAATCGGTCACTGACCTCCACTCCCTCAATTTTCTATGGCTAAAACAGTTTTAAATCCAAACTCTATGGATCCCATATGCTATAATCTTCTGGATTAGCCTTCCATGAGGAACATTGTTGAATTCTTTGCTCATCCATGAAGATGATAACTACTGTGCTACACTCCTTAGTTATCTTTGTGTTGATGTAACTTGTTTGGAAACATAATGTTGATCAATTGGAGTTTATAGTTATCAATTGGAGTGTGTAAATCATCAGGCATCACAAAGAGACCTCAGTATTGTGGCGGGGCTTGATTTAACTATTCCTATCCTGTACCACAAGTGGAAGAGTTATGATGGGTTTCAAATCAAAGGCATGCTAACCAGCTGAGCCCTTCTTGCCAGAGTTTTATGAAGGTGAACTGCCTGTGTTCCACTCAAGAAAATATGCTTTATAAAACAAAATTGAACTCCTATCCAAGTTTGAGTCCTTGATTTGAATCAAGATGACAATAATGGGGTCCAACAGGAATGAGATTTCCAGTCCACTGCATCCACAAGAAGCAGGAGATTGCATTCCTCAAAAAGGTGATCTCCTTGTTTTTGCATTTGGCCAAATGCTTTTGCCATTCCCACATTTATTCCTCCCTCCCTCTGTCCTGATAGTAGCAAATTAAGCTCCTTCACTGTCTCAGTCTTCCTAATTTTCCACATACTCCCTCGACAGAAATTCTAGAAATTGGACACAACCCTCCCTGCCCCAGGCATTAAATAATATTGCAGCTAATCTGTTGTAACCTCCTCTCCACTAATCCTTCTACCATGGTATTCTGTTTAACCAGATTATCAGATGTTCATTTACCTCCTCTTTTTTAAAAAAAACTGAAGAAGCTGCTTCCCCTGCTCTTAAATATATATTTTTAACAGTAAAAGTAGATTACAGCCATTTAAGCCCATGCTGCCCAATTACACCCACATTAACCTATGACATTGGTATGTTTTGGATGGTGGGAAGTAACCTAAGCATCAGAAGAAAACCCACGCAGATGGGGAGAATGCACAAACTCCTTGCAGACAGCACCCGACTCAAACTTGGGTTGCCTGCACTATAATAACCGTTATGTTAACCATGCCACCCATAAAGTTCAATTCTCAACCTTTGTATTAAATTTAAGTAATAATAAATGATAACATTCCATTAGCCTTTCTAATTACTTGCAGTTTCCTATATACTAGGGTTTTGTGAATCATGTACTGGCACTCAGATCTCTCTGTGTCTCAGAGGTATGCCATGGGTAGAATGCCTTTTTAAAAAGAAATTCCTGCCAAAGTGCATAATTTAATATTTTATTCCATTTACTAGATCTTTATTGATTTAGTACATCTATCAAAATCCTTCTGTATTCTCTTCAGGTCCTCTTCAGTTTATTCTACTACCATCTACTTCTCTTATATATTTTGGAAACATCCAAGGCAAGTTATATAAATGATAAAAGTTGAATTCACATATGTAACTGTTCTTTACATCTTGCCAACCAGAAAAAGTTGTGTGGATGCTTTCTCTTGGTTTCCTATCAGCTGGCCAATCTTCCATCCACACCATTAACCCCACCCCCACCTAATCAAAACCTTCTAGTTTACATAATAACTCTTGATGGAAGCCCCTTTTCAGGTGCTTTCTCCAAATCTAAAGACGGTACATTCACCAACAATACATTAACAACTGCAAATGTTCCTTCTTCAGATCAATAAATTGGTCAAGCATGATTTCCCTTTCAAAATTTTGTTGACATTGTGTTATTGCCTGATTTTTCTTCCTATACCCTGCAATGCCATATTTAACCATTAGCTTTGAATGTCTAACCCATTTCAATCTAAATGGCCTATATTTTCCTGCCTTTCTATAATGCTTTTTTATAATGTAATCTTCTCAGTAGCACTCTAGCCTGTCAACCTGGGTTCCATTATATAGCAGAAATATTGACTCTTTATCACTTACCACAGATTCTGGTTAACGTAATCTGTCAGTCTGGTGTCTGTCGGAAAGATGCATTGTTTGAAAATGAGGATGCCTTGCTTGTGAAATCCACTTCATGTTCTCAGGATTTTTGTATTTTATCCCCCAAACCTCTCCTCCAGCATGAAACTGAAATCCATACTTGCATCAAGCCACCTTGGCAATACAATGCTTAGCCCTAATGTGTGTATTGTATCACAATTTTAAATACAACAAATACAATGATAAAGGTACATTTGATAGAAATTGTGATGCCTGTAATTAATTCACTGTACATAATCCATGCTGAATTTTGCTGCAGAAAGAGCAATGTGGGAAGAAAGAAGAGACTTAATGTTTTGTATATTTGCTTACTCCCTTTGTATTCCTGATGATGTTAAATAGCCCCACTGTCCAATGGTTCACCTGTATTCAGTGGCCTACTCTTCAAAGTCAAACTGGCTGCCATTACTCATTATTCTAGTAATATGAAAGATGTCATAATGGAATCAGACTTGCCCACACATGTTGCTTTCCAGTAAGTTTCTGGATAACGATGAAAAGAAGTCTTTTGATTCTTGGGCAGGTCTGATGTGACTAGTTGTAACTGTTGCTGAATCTTGAATGGACTGATCGTACACTTGGTCTGAATTGTGTTCATCTCATTTCTTTTATTAGTTCCCTTGTTCTATTTCACCTCAGGTTGAGTTTTAGTTTAAAAAAAAATGATAATTTATTTTCAAAAGTTTTTTTTTAAAGAAAGTACATCTCCAATAGTATACATCAAATTATCACTGAGAAATGGACAATAAATGTAAAAGATCATAAATATTCACAATGACAGTAGTACAAAAAAAGGTCGTGTTTCAATAATGCAGAGAGATCTTCTTGTAAGTAGAAATTAGAATGGATCAAAATGTTTAATACAGTACTTTTACTTTTTGTTTCTAAAGATTTGGGAGAGTGATCAAACCAGTTATGCTCCCAATGCACTATCTGTGCTCATGGTTACACATTTAGTCTAAATTGGGTTTTTGGCTAGTGTTAACACTGCTCAAAGTTTCAGGCGGCTTCCCTTGCTCTAATTTGCCAGAGACAGCTTGGATCTTTACTCTGTTTCGTATAATGTGCACATTAATCATCAGTACAATGCAGTTAGTCTCAGCACCAACCTCATGGAAGAGCTTGTAACCTTTGAGTGATGGTCTGTGGACTGTTGAGGTAAGTTTCCAAAATGACAAATGGTCATTTTTTTTCTATTCCTGAGAAATGTTTGTACTACTTGAGTTCTTGTGAATGTAGTTGTTAATCAGATGATATAAACTACTTTTTACTTTTTCTTTTTCAAACAACTTATGGTCTGTACATTTTCTTCAGAAAACACAGAACTAGAAATACAGGTTGTAGCTCTTTAATCCAGCATTCTGTGGTTTGGCAACTCCCATGGATCAGCATATTTTGTATCTGTCCCCATTAGTTTGTGGATCTGCCACCAGGGCAGTGCTAATGCACCAAAATCTGTTACACTGCAGCCGAGGGTTTTGGTGATACAGTCCTGTTAATTTCTTTATATTCAGCTGTATATTAGCGTTTCAGGATGTCATCATGATACATAGGGGATTCCCTTAGGGCAAACATGTCAAACTCTGGCCCGCGGGCCAAATTTGGCCCGCGATATAATTATATTTGGCCCGCAAGATCATTTCAAAAATGTATTAGAGGTGGCCCGCTGGCCGCCGCGCCAGTATAGCGCATGCACAGTAATACAACAAATCCCAGAATGCATTGGCGTCAGCCCGCTAATCGCCCCAACCTCCTCTGTTTACATTGCAGGGTCTCACCGTGGACTCTGGTTTTGTGGCCTGGCTGGTGTCAGGGGAAGCCAAGGCCGCTTCCCAGCGCCCGGAACTGGAGGCCTCGGGCTTGACCTCGCCAGGACCGTTGCCCACTCCCCCTCCCTGCCGCAGGCCGACCCGCGACTCACGGTGACGGGGCCGCTGATCCCCCGAGATGCCGCCCTGCAGCAAGAGCCGATGCCCCCGCACTGTCGTGTCCCCCCGTCCGCCCCACCCACCGCAGCGTGGCCTGGCCGGTGTCAGGGGAAGCCAAGACTGCTTCCCAGCGCCCGGAACCCGAGGCCTCGGGCCTGACCTCGCCAGGACTGTTCCCCACTCCCTCTCCCTGCCGCAGGCCGACCCGCGACTCATGGTGACGGGGCCGCTGATCCGCCGAGATGCCGCCCTGCAGCGAGAGCCAATGCCCCCGCACTGTCGTTGTCCAACCCGATCGCCCGCAAACCCTGCCCTCCCGCACACAGGCCTGAGTAAGTATTATGAACTTTAATCTCAGGATAAAACGATCTTTCAATAGTTTCATGTCACAGTGATAAATATATTCCTGGTTAAAAATGGTCCTGCACCTGGATACAAGCTCATTAGGCATAAAACTTGAAAAGTGTGTAAATCAAAGGATATCTGTACCAATGGAAAAAGGGCATGGCAAATAACCCTGCTAGAGTTCATGCCCACAATCAGTCACCCATTTGATTGTTTCAGGAATCATGTTATTCTCCCACATTCTCAATAGCCCTCAGATTTTACTATTCGACAGCACACTAGCAACATTTGACAAATCCTCTATAGAGAAATATTATTTATTGAATATTTTATTTCTCATTTGTTAATGCTTCTGGAAAGAGTTTATCCAAAACTATTATTAAACATTTATTTTAATAAGAAAAAGTTTAACATTACATTTGTTGAAAGAAGAGAAAACATGCAGATGTTGTTGAAAATTTTCAATAAATATTTAGTTCGGCCCTCGACTTAGTCCAAGTTTTTAATTTTGGCCCTCTGTGAATTTGAGTTTGACACCCCTGCCTTAGGGGGTCAATTTCTGTTTTCTGGCATTTTCTGTGGTCCGGCAATGGCCAGGTCCCAATGTTGCAACATTAAAGAGGTTCAACTTATAGTATGTTTTTCAGCCTATCAAGCCTATTCTGTCAGTAAGTTAGATTGAGGCTGATTTCCATCTCCATTCAAATATTTGCCTTGTTTCCATATCCATAAGAGAGGTCTAACAATCTCAGATAGCTTGTGATGGTGTAGGGGTAGAAAAATGTCATTTTTATTTCTATTTATTGTGGGAAGACCTATTTTTGTTCATTCTCTAGTCAAAATCTTTCTTGAGTCAGTGTTTTCAATTGTTGGAATGTGTGTATGTGCATTTTCAGTCTTTTAACTTAAAAATATTTAAAAGGGTTTTAACGAATCATGATTTATTTTGAATTTTCATTCACAAACATTCATACTAAGTTGCTATTGCAGCTTTGGATTGGGTGATCCTGAATGAAGAGTCTAAACCTTTCTGTCAAAACAGCCAGGCTCTTGCATTGGGAAAGATGCTTCGAGGTCTTGCACCTCATCAATGAATTGGAAACATTCCTTTAGAGGAAGATCATTTCCTGGACCTCTTGCAAAAGACAGTTAGGTTCCAAGGTGCCAATGGCAGGTTACTTCAGTTTAGAAAAGTCCACCCACTATAAATACATTTCAATGATAATTCCTATTCTTCTGTCTTCCCTACTTATGTCTCTCAATGTCTCAGAAAATTTGCAATGAAGGCATATATCTCACAATAGTGAATTATTGGAAGTGATTGGATTTTGGTATGTACAATGGCCAACTAGTATATAACTAATTTAAATTTATACTCTTCCTTATATTTTAATGTCAAATCTCTCATTGGATTCAAGTTTCATAAAGTTTATTGACAATTCAGGTAATTGAGGGATAGCACAGATTTAATGCTGCATCTGTGATTCTTAATTGTTGCTGTCTGATGTTCCTTTGCAATGCTGAGTTTTCATTTTAATGCAAAATTTTGGGCCATTCTCAACATGCAGCAATGAAAAATCTGCTGTTCCTGGCAATGTTGTAGAGTTTCTGCCTTAAGAACCCACAGTTCTTGCCTTGCCTCTGTCACCATTCCAGAATGAAAGTACTGACAAACTTTGAAATTACTTAAGAATAGAGAGCTGTTTGAAGATGTTCCTGCTTCATTCAATTTTTAAGAGTATGGAAACATGACATCCATAGAAGTGAGGGTAGATTGACGTAAAAAATTTTAAATGGCTGGCTGAGATGACGTGAAAAATTAATCACTTTGAGTTGCTTTTATTTTGGTTGCTGAACATTTGTGATTATAATTAGTATGAATGAGGGCAAGAGGATTATCCATTGCAATAATTTTCTTGCCCAGGAATGCTAAATACTATTATTTAGCTGTGCCTAACTGTGCTTTCGTTTGGACATGAATGCCTGTGTCCTCCGGTGAATTCCTACTTTTCAACTGTAGCTAACTTCAGAGGTGACAACAAAGTACAGAAATTTGTGCTAAGGTAGAGAGTAGAAGAGAATGCCCTTGTATATAGTTTGAAATAGATTTTCAAGTTTGATGAGATCGATGCCTAAATTTGGATTAATTTGCAAATGTTTTCACTGCTAAACTGCGCAAGGTTCTATATTAAATGTCCCTCATACACAACATTTCTTTGTAAACTTTTCATTTTATTATCTGTTTATTAAAATCACAAAACTTTAATCATCTTATTAGTCGGATAAGTCAGTGTGATGCTGAATAATTACCTCATTGCTTGAGATGTTCTTCAGAAAAAAAACTGAATGCAAGTAAAATAGATACTGAAACATAGCCTGATACATTTTACCATTTAAATTTACCATATCTGTGAAATAAATGCATAAATTAATTAAGCACATATTTCGGAGGCAAGATCCATGTTAAACTTGTTCAGTGCTATTTATGATGTGTAGCAGAAATGCATAGCATTCAGTTTGCACACAATAGCATCCCACAAACTGCAAGCAAATTCAGACCAGTCTGTTTAATGGTGTGATTAGAGGGAGAATTTGACCAAGATCCTGGAATTTTCCCATATTTTCAAAACAAAATAGTGCAATGGGATCGTTTGATTTCAGCAGAAGGTTTTTTTATTTTATTATTTGCACCATTAAATGTAGTATCTGAAAGATACATCCATCAATGGGAGAAATTTGACCTTGTTCACATGTAATGAATATACAATAGTAATTACAGGCAATGGCATTCTGTTTCTGAAATTCCCGCTCCACTGAACTAATTTAAATCAAAATTTGAAGGTGAAATTAGAATATAATGCATAAGTAGCTTAGGAGACTGAGTTCCCTATGGATATATTTGGAAATGGAATTTCTTCAGTAACATCCTTACATTTTGTCTGATTATTGTGAGAATGGGGTTTGAATCCATACCCTTTTGCATGAGGCAAGAATTTTACTTATTCAGCTCAATTGGTATATTTCAGAGTATTTGACATTCAATTGAAATATGACGTTGCATTTAATGAGAAATTACTTTTATTTAGTCAGTGTTTAATCTGATACAGATAATCCAAATAAAAGAAAATGTTCCAATTACTGAATGTTTTCAACTTTAATTACATGGTAGTTTGAAGTGAAATCATACTGAGTATTGTATTGAGGCTGCAAGAAACGCCTTGCATATTGAATTTCTCTATTGTGAAATTTATATAAATTTGCTTATAAAATTTATAAGCAAGTACAAATTTCATGTTTTCAAGGAGACTTTGCCCCGAAATGTTTCCACTTTCATTTCTATTGGTAAAGCAGGCAAGAGCACCGTCCTGGAACTTGCAAATCCTTTTTGTATTCTTTTTATTACCATCCCTCAGTGTGTCATGAAGTGGCTGTATTTTATGTACATTAGCTAAAGATGGCTTTTCTTGGCTGTGGCCCATGTATTGAATTGCCTGAAAGCAGTCTGTGAATTGAAGAGAAAACACATCAACTGTGAATTTAACAAGCAGATTTATTTTGTATTGCTTTTGCAGTAGCAAGGCGAGAGGTACAGTCAGATTGGCAGAGTTACATTCACTCTCGCTGTGCATGAAAGACTTTTTTCCTCCAATGAGGCAAGTGGCCACTGCAATTCACTTCACAAGAAACTTCTGTTGCTATAAAGAAACAAAGAAGTTATTGTGTACAACCAATACCATTAACAGGGAACTGTGTGAACAGTTTGCTTTGGTGAAAATTGACACTGTAACTTGAAGGTGTTGCCATTTCTTATGATGCCAGGTTACTTGCACAGAATTTGAGATTTTGATTTTAGAAACCATTAACTCCCTCCTACAACTACAGGGTACTGTTACTGCTGCTGTATTTTTGATAACGGATGAATGAATTAACGTAGGATCCGCTCATGCAGAAACCTTGAGTTTGGAGATGAAAGGAAACTGGATTAATAAAACAGCCCAAAATGGGCAGGTGAATTCATGAAAAAAAATCAGCACCATTGCGATACCAAAAGCAACTTCCAGATTGTAATGAGAGCAATTAAAGGCCGGTTTTGTTCCCTGCAATTCTCAGCTGTTCCATGGGCAAAGGTATGTTTCAAATATCCCCCGAAATCTGTGATATTGATTGGAGGTTCAGATATTTGCAACTTTCTTATGAAAATAATCTGAAAATTATGTAATTTCCTGCATGTGCCACAATAGAATATTTATTTGCTAATATTTAGCAATATCTCTCATGAAATCTGTTTTTCATGATTTGTAATTCCCTCAGATAAATATTCCAAAATATCAATGATTTTCTTTTCTTTATTTTTCAATATTTTTATTGAAATTGGAAGTAAAAAATAGAGTACACAAGAATACATATTTAAAGTCAAAAAATAATACATTTCAGTGAGATCATACCACTTCATTCTCAATCAAACAAATTACAGTATTTTGTAGTAATATTATTAAAAAAAAGTCTAAACCCACTACCAAAAATTAAGCACTTTGGCAAAGAGAGAAAAAACAATCCTTATTGGAGTAATCATTACCTTATTAGTAAACACCTCTGCATTAATTCAAAAAGTGTCCCCACATGTTTGAAAATTTGAATTCAAATCGGAAATTGAGATCTAATCTCTAAATTTAAACACATGCCATTGAGCATGAGTAGGTGGAACAGCATCCTTCCATTTGAGCAACATCGCCCGCCTAGACATAGGAGAAATAAAGGCTAATACATGCAAATCAGATGCAATTAAATTTATGCCACTCTCTGCAACAATACCAAACAAGGCAGTCAAAGGATTAGGCTTAAAATTAACTTTAAAAAGTACAGGAAAAGTTTGAAATGCTTCATTTCATTATTTCCCAAGACTGGCATGTCCAAAACATATGAATTAGTGAAGTATCTCCATTGTTGCATATATCACAATAAGGAGAAACATCCGCATAAAAGCAAGATAGTTTGACTTTGGACATGTGAATTGTATGGACTCCTTTAAATTTGGGAGGGAGTGGCAAGCACATAAAGATGAGGTATTGTAGAGCTCGTCGAAAGAACCAAAGACTTGTTGATCCAAACCAAGGCTTTTATTAGCAAAAGACAGGAGCTCTTCACAGATGGCCAACCAGTCTGGAATGATCCGACCTGGCTAGGGACACAACCCTTTAAGGCCCAGACAATAGGTGTGGCTTAGCTCTCACCCATCGCTGTAAGCACAGTCTAGATACAGTAACTATATACACTATGTACATTGGTGATAGATCTGTACTATCACAGGTATTAATCAATTTAAAAATTACATTTCAAGGTCCTGTTCTCAGGCTTTTTAAATTTTATCTAAGGGAACCTCCCTTACTCCCAACAATGTGCCATAAATATTAGATATTGTATCATTATAAAAAGGTTATAAATTAAAAATTGCATCTATTACATTCTTATCAATGCTCTTAGGAAATGTATGTTATTGAGATTGCAAAAAAATTTGCTAATCTGTTAATAATGAAAAAAATAAGTGTTGCATAATCTATATTTAATTTGCAGTTGTTCAAAAGAAGCAAGACTTCTGTCGATAAATAAATCTTTAAAATATTTAATGTCTTATCTATTCAATCATGGAACATTTAAAGAAATAATGAGGGGAAAAAATAGGGGTTGAAAGAGAAAAAGATATATTTTAAAATAATGGTCTGAATTTCATGGACAAATACTGGCAGTTCCCTAAGAAACTGATGACATGCCGGCCAAATTAGAAAAGGCTATATTTTTGCATGTACATCTAGAAATCTAAAACCTGCTGGCAGATGTTTGTATTTGTCTGACTACAGTCCAAGTGATGGAGCACAAAGTTGCAGCTATTCTTCTGAACTTGTACTGGTAAATCCACCTGAACATTTTGTCTCTTAATCTCTATCTAATTGAATGGAGACCATTAGCTGCAAAGAACCAAGGTTAGCTTTGGATAATACTTGAAGTATTCTGGTTCATTTAAATATACTTAAATGTATTAGAGATCTCAAATATACATTGATTACATTTATTTTTTAATTCAGAGATGCAGCATGGTAATGTGTCCTTCTGGCCCATGATCACATGCCCCTCCAAACAGACCAATTAACCTAAATCCAGTATGGTTTTTTTTAAAGATCGAAGAAACCGGAGCACCCAGAGGAAACCCACACAGATACAAACTCCTTATAGACAGCGCTGGGTTTGAACCCAGCTCACTAGCTCTGCAATAGCTTTGAGCTAACCCCTACACTAACCATGCTGTCTTCTTTGTCTTTGTTGTTATGTAGCATGGAAATAGGCCCTTTGGCTTGACTTCTCCATCCCCACCAAGTTGTCTATCCAACCTAGTCCTATTTGCCTGTGTTCAGCCTGTATTCTTCCATGTTTTTTTCTTATCTATGTACCTGCCTAAACGTCTTTAAATTTTGCAATTGTTCCCACTTCTACTATTTTCTCCAGAAATATGTTCCATGTACCTTCCACGCTCTGTGTACAACATATGCCAGTCAGGCTTTTAAATCTTAGGTAAGCAAAATGTCTGGAGGTGTTGGAAAGCTGGAATAGCACACAACATTGGATGCTGAATTCCGCCAACTTTGTGTTGTCCCTCTTTAATCTTTCCCCTTTCATCTAGTTGTAGATTTCCCAGCCTGGCAGAAAAAAAAGTTGGTGACAGCTACAGTTGGTGTAAATCTGAGTAGCCAGATCAGGGGACAAATGAGAGGCCAAACTATGCCTCCATCACATCATGTACATCTGTGCTGAAGTCCATAAATGTGGAAGGAAGCAGTAGATATATACGGGATGCTTCTTCATGAAACCATCAGTTAACCAGTTGCATAGTGTAGACTATGAAGTCACACTGAGTTTTCTGATTTGTACTAAAACCCACCATTTATTATATTTAAAAATGGCAATCAGTGATTTATTTACATTCCTTTGGCAGTCTGGGTATGGGTTGCATTTGATGGTCTTGCTCAGATTGGAGGTATCAAGTGCTTTATACAATCCATTAACTTCTTGCTGTGTGGATTGTGTTCGAGGACAGTGGTGTTCAAAACTGGACTATTATTGTGGTAGAAATGTTGCATTGGTCTTGCTAGATGTGCTTAGTGGATTGTAGTTTGGGAAGCAAGCTATGTTCCTGCAATAGCAGTTGAAAGCAGCTCTCTTGATTCAGCTGAAATGGTGTCGTGCTAGTTGCCAGGAAACGTATGTGATGCCACGGCTATCAATTCTTACATAATTTATCTCCTTTTATGACCTAATTCCAAATGCTTGGAGGATGGCGAGATGGGTCATGTAACTAAATATCTCTTCATACTTTTTTGATTCATTAACTCATGTGAAGATGAGATCAGCATTTGCTCTACATATTCCACACCCACCACTGGCCCCCATCCAGCACATCTTTTGCATCCTTCCAGCCCTCTACCATTTTTCTCAATTCCTGAATGGGCCATGGCTTTCATCGTACCATGCAACTATTATCTGCAGGCCCCAATTCAAATTCTGCACCTCATCACACCATGGATTTTGATTTCCCAACCACTTGGATATAAGCCAACTATTTGCAATCTTGCATCCAGGCTGACTGTGAGCTGAGCCTTCTCATTAAAACACATCATCTGGAAGTTTATTTGCTGTCAGCAATATGAAGTGCAGTATAAATTGACGTCAATAGAAGGGTAAGTTGGAGACCAAGTATATTTTCAATTAATTTTCAAGAAATTGAATTAAGCTTTTAGTTTTGATTTTACAAAGAACCTGTTGGGTGGCAGCAAGTAAACAAAAATTAGTTCATTTGTACATTGAGCAATGTATATGACAATAAACTTATTATCATTGCACTGTGAGTTCTATGTTAGTTCTGTCCTTCCTTTTGGCATGTTTACTTTTTCATGCCGGGGTGAATTATCAGTATATTCAAGCATATTTCCTTCAACTCCAACTCTTACTGACTCTCACGCCATATGCTCTTCAGATCAGTCAACTACCATCCAGTTCGTCGAAACACAACTTTCCCTAAATTGTGGCTGGGCTGCTTGCCCCAGAGAATTGCAGCATTCCTATTAATGTTGACTTTGTAACAGCACTGATTTATCCCAGTTTACAATCAAATAAAGAATGGACTCACTCGTTTTTTTTTCCAGCACACCATGAAGTCCACTTTTTATTTTCTGCAGACACAACATTGCATTCTTCAACACCCCAAACACCACCCAGCCAAACCCCACTGACCTTCTCATTGGCTCAGTGCCACACGGGTGATCCTGACACTCTCACTCTCCCCCTCCTCCTGCATCCGAGATCCATCACCCATATACTGACGCTTAACATACCTGCACACGTGCGTGCTATTACTCCTGTGCATCACCTCCCTTACGACATCAACGGCAATTGGCACCGCTCCCGACACAGGTAAGTACATGACCGCAACTACTACTTTTTGTCTCAATGATTTACTGACTGAAATTTCAATTCTTGACTCCATGCCTACATCTTTTAAAGACTTCCATGTCAGCCCTTTCTTTGTTGTACTCCCTGACCCTACAATCCTCAGCTCTCACATCCTCCTCCTCTTCATCTTGTGTTGAGAAAAACAGATGAGGGAGGAAATTCGACAGAAGTGGCTGAAAACAGGGATATGATGATAGATCTGTTTTTTTTTCTTTACCCTCTTAAAAACTAGCTTCTTTGGCAAAGTTTCTTCCCTCCCCATCTTTATATCCACTTGTCTCTCAATGTCTCCCAAGGCGCCACATAGATTTCTGTCTAATTATCCTTCTGCGGAGCACCAAGGCTGCTAGATAATTCCAAATTTGACCTTTTTTTCCAATGATATTCAGTTTGACTTTGAAATCTTTAAAAGCATCTATTAGTCATGTGATTACATGATACAATTATTCTTGTGAAGCTGATGAGAGCAGCCACTTGGCATAGAGCACGGGCACATCAACAATCTGAAGGATCACACAACCTTGATTTTGGTTAATGTAGGAATGTTAGGCACTTCTAACTTTTCAAATAAAGCCATGGCATTTCAAGATCCACCTAAATAGGAAGGCTGTTCAATGTTTCTTCCAGTCAACAGTGCAGCACTTCCTTAATACTGTAATATCAACCAATAGTTTACTTTCTGTCATTCATCAGAAAGACCCCCCGATCCATAAGTGTGAACAAATGAATGTAGCTGGATCTTGGCTTTCTATTTGCAGTCATTACTTTCATTTCTAGCTGGTATATGATCATGTGATTGTCCAGGCCTAAATCCCAGTAAGTTGAGACCTTGCTATACTGAACATGAAGACCATATGACATAGGAGCAGAAATAGGCTATTCAGCCCATCAAGTCTTCCCTGCCATTTAATCATCTGTTTTCCAACTTTGACCCTCTGCCTGGTCCTCTCCCCATAACTTTTGATGCCCTAGCTAATCAAAAATCTGTCAATCCCTGTCTTAAATACACCCAATGACGACCTCCACAAATACTTGTGGCAACAAATTCCACAGATTTACAACCCTCTTGTTAAGAAATTCCTTTCTGTCTATTCTAAGTGGACAACCTTCAATTCTGAAGTTGTGTCTTGTGTCCAAGATTCTGCCACCAACCTTTCTATATCTACACTGACCATGGTTTTCTATATTTTTAATGTTTCAGTGACACTCCCCCCCCCCCTGCCCCCCATTCTCCTAAATTCTGATCTGTACAGTCCAAGAGCTGTTAAATGCTCCTCAGATGAATCCTTTCATTCTTGGAATCATCCTTGTGAGCCTTCTCTGAACCATCTACAACATCAGCACATCCTTTCTTAAATGAGGATGCCGAGACTGTTCACAATACTCCAAGTAAGGCCTCTACAGCATATCCCTGCTTTTGCTTTCTTTTCTTCTTGAAATTAATGCCAGTATTGTATTGGCCTTTTTCAATACCAACTCAACCTGCAAATTTACCTTCAAGCTATTCTACATGAAGACTCCCAGGTCCCTTTGCATCTGGATATTTTCAATTTTCTCCCCATTTAGAAAACTGACTGCCCATTTTTTTCTATCAAAGTGCATGACTGTATACTTTCCGACATTGTATTTTGTTTGCCCCTTCTCTGCCCATTCTCCAAATTTGACTAAGTCCATGTTTACTCAACACTACCTGCTTCTCCACCTACCTTCGTATCATCTGAAAACTTAACTACAAAACCATGCATTCCATAATCTAAATCTTTAATATACTCATAAAAAGAAGCAACCCCAACACCTGTGGAACACCACTAAATCTGGCAACCAACCAGAAAATGATTCCTGTATTCCGATTCTCTTCTTCCTGCCAGTCAACCAATACTCTACCCATGTAAGTATGTTTCCTGCCTTATACCATGTGCTTTTTTCTAGTCTCATGTGTGTCACCTTTTCAAAGGCCTTCTGAAAATCCAAATGCACAACATCCACTGCATCTCCTTTATCTAGCCTGCTTGTTAGTTCTTCAAAGAATTGACAAGCAAGATTTTCTTTTAAGGAAACCATGCTGGTTTTGGCCTATCTTGTTATGTGCCTCGAAGTACTCCATACCTCATCCGAGACAATCGACTCCAACATCTTCCCAACCACTGACGTTAGACTATTACGTCCATGATTTCCCTTCTTATGCCTCCCTTCCTTCTTGAATATTGGAGTAACATGTGATTTTTCCAGTCCTCCAGGACCATCCAAGAAAGTTGAAGCTCTCCATTAACCTTGGGTTTTGTAAAAGTTGAAATCCTGAACTCTGTTTTTAGATAAATGCAACTTGTTTTGAAATCAATGCTTGCACTAAGAAGCATTGCTCTAATTGGAGCAACAAGTGGGGTGGTTACTGGTGCATTTTTATGGACCATTGACTTGCACAATGAAGGCCTATTTGTGACAGTGACAACTGCATTGCTTTGATCTGTGAATCTCATGATCACAGAGTCTAGTCTAGTTTGTTATTTTCTAGAATTGATTAAACAATAACAACCGGTTGCTTAATGCCAAAGGACAATCAATAATTCTTTATTTGCCACAATTTTTACAATATTTATCGAATTTAAAAGAGGCCTAAAGCTGAAGTGTCAAATGATTTTGCATCATTATGTCACAGAATCATTTAATATGCATTGCTAAAGATTTTTAAACAGTTTATATTTGAAATAACAACACTCAAATCGAAAGCAAGCATTTTCCCCTATTCTTTCCACAATAACTGTGGAACAAAGTACTGTATCTAGACGAAAAACCTTGACGATGACCTATATCTACTCTTCCAACTTCTATTTAAATAAAAACAATCTTTCATTTTCAAAAAGGTGCCTAAGCTTTGGAACTTCTTCCACTCTTGTTTGTACCAAATGATTTTAAAAAAAGATATTGACTGTTGGCTAATCAGGCTTTAGGAAATGGTGAGGACATGGATTCAAATACCATGGACATCCAAAGAGGTTGCATCTTGCAATGTTTTGTATACTTGGCACAATAAATGCAAACTGAGGTTGAAGAATAATTTATTTGTTCTTTCCATGAGTGTTAGCCATTAGTTTTCTTACAAAATTTTTTAGAATATTAGTGAATTATCACAAAGCCTTTCTTTACCTTCCCCAAATATGACAAGTAGAGGCCAAAATGTCATTATATTATTGAAATCAAATTTTAATCAGTGTTTCCTCACTTGTACCCATCTTCCAAGTGATTAGATCACATTTTTAATATTAAGACAACTAGTTCTATGTTATAATATTGATACATCAACATTTACTGGGACATTGTGTGATCTATTTAAACATCTGTAATATTTACAGTAAGGAAAATGGTCTCTGTCAAGTTACTATCTCAAAACTAGCATTAAAGGTGGTAGTGACGATGAATATACTGCATAGTTATACTACATTGAGTTTATTACTGACAATTCTTTCTCAATATCATTGTCCTAATATTGCTTTACAAATTTTAAAATTATTAATTGCAATGTGGAGACACGCACAATGTTGCAATTTCTTTCTTATGGTTAATTTTGTTATGGTTTTCCAGTTGTTCAGTGACAGCTATCGTAAAAGTACCTGAACGCAGAAGACTGAAGGAAATATTTGTATCTTTTAACATTTCTGAAATATTTTTGCAGTTAGGCTGAAGTTGATTTCCCTCCAAGGTTGGCATAACATTTTAGCGTTCAGTCCAGAAGTCAAAGTCCATTTTAAAATTTGTTTTGCATGTCAATTGCAGTATGTCTTAGTAACTGATCCTTTGCCATTTTTAAAGTTAGATATTAGGACATCTCATGGCGTCAGTATATTTTGGCAGGTACCTGTATGCAATAGTATGCAATTTACTAATGAAATGGAACTGCAGCCTGGTTAATAAGTGCTCCTTTTTATTAGTTCCAGGGAAATTTCATATTATCTTGATTAATTGCTCAAGGCACTGTGAATGTTCAGTTTCTATTAGTGAGTCTAATGAGCCAGTGATACAGTCAGTTTTATAACGAAGAATTTGAGAACAAAGAATGTAATAATATGTTAGTAATTCAATAAGTTACCAGTGCTTTAAACTTATCAAAATTTTCTTTGGACTTGTGTGTTCCAGTAAACAGCCATTCCGTTCCCAACTTGCATTAGCTGCTCACTTGTCATTATAGTTTCCATTGCAGCAGTCTTTTAATCTTGGCAGTACCTTTTTGCCAACAGGGTGTGAAACTTTGAATGCACTCCATTTTATGATCTACAGTTTTCTTTCCTAATTTTGATCTGTTTATAATGCGTTGCTAGACAGTTGTTTCTGTTTGCAGTCTATTCTTACATTGACTTTGATCTGACAATCACCTAACCTTCACCATTAGAACAGAAATAGATCATTCAGCCCTTCGAGCCTGTTCTGGGAAGGGAATGTCTGATTTGCTGAGATCATGTTTGATCAGCATATTCATTCCTGTCACTTGGCTTGGCTCCACAGTATCTTGAGACCAGAACGCAAAATAATTTCAGACTAAAATTTAAAACCATTGGCTCACTTTCGATTCATTATTTTTGTGTTAAAATTTTTTAGAATTCCTCTATACTTTTCAAAATATTTTCAAACTTCTCTTCTTGATGGCTCACTCGAATTCATCAGCATGTGTACCCATGTACAAGTTTTTTAAAAATTTCTCCTGTCAATTCCTTTAGAAACTCTACAATCCTCAACAGATCATATTTTCAATCTTCTATATTCCAGGAACTAATAATCCTCCTTTATAATAATTAGGATGAGATAATCCTCATTCTTCATGCTTTTTTTTAAATAATCCTTTTGGTATCCTGTCTGGAAAAGCTGCCTTATGCCCACCGAAAGCTTTGTTGGTCAGATGGCACCTACATTTTTGAACGTAGTCAAAAAATGCTATAACCACTGCAACAACATTGTTTTCTAATTTTGAAATCTTGAGTTCCTGCCATCCGTTATATACATTTACATCCCTGTTATCCGGAAATCAAGCCTGATGCAACCAGCAAAAAAATTGGAGGAAATAGAAAGGTAAAAAATAGGAAAGTTTAAAATTGGTGCCCCTAGTGGTTAGTTCAACAAACATGCAACACACCGTCTCAAGCATCTATCAATCCCAATAGGAGCTGGATACCAGGGGTTTTATGGTCCATCTGAAAATCACTGCCTTTAAATCCTCATCTGAGCTTGCTGATCTGCCCCAATGTACCTCTTCAGACCCTTTGTGTCTTCCATATCCTGCTTTCCTATTCAATGCCTCAGACCTTGCTGATTTGCTATTTTACCCTATATTTAATTTTAGCTCCTTGTTTTTTGACGTCCACACAAAGTACCTCTGCATCCCAATTTCATTGCATTGGTGAATTCGGAATAAATGCAGCAACATCTTCAAAGTGTCAGGAGAGATTTAATTGTGAATGAACTTCTGTCTTTTGAGCCAGAGGTTTATGGATTCAAGTCCCACTTCATGGACTTGACCACAATCCAGGCTGTTGTTCCAGCAGAGTTCAGAAGGAATGCTGCACTGTTGGAGGTGCTTTCTCTTGGATTTTGTGGGACCTATGGAAAAGTAGGTTTCATTTGGCCTTTGAGAAGAATTATTCTCGCAACTAACATCATTGTCGACTTTAACCATAACCATATATAACTGTTTACGACGTGGAAACAGGCCATGTCGGCCCTTCAAGTCCACGCCGGTTCACTTGAACAATGCAACAGATTCACTTCTTCCTGTAAAGTGGAAAATCTTAATGAAGTTAATTCTCAGAATGAAAAGAATCAACTGGTGCAAGGTATGCAACTTTTTGAAAATGGTAAACAATAATCTTGATTGAAATCCTTTAAAGACCATCGAAAAAGCAATCTTTCTGGTTGCCTAGAGTATCGTACTGCTTGATATTGAAGGAAATCAGTTTACGTGTCCAATTAACATCTTTCTGCACCCACCAAAGACCTTTCTGTCTGGTAATAACTTAGGTTAAGGCACCAGAGTCTGTTGAATGTAATGACTGTTTAATTCTGTGCACAGTACCGAAAGCTACCTGACTCCAGTGAACTTGGAGAAGTGAACAGTAAATGACTGGACAAGATCCATCTTGAACACACACACACACACACACACACACACACACACACACACACACACACACACACACACACACACACACACACACACACACACTGATTACCCTTTTACAGTTGTGCGATGCAGACTTGTCTCAACTGTGACCAGACTTTCAAGTTAACTGTTAATATAAAATGTTATCTGGGGGTTCTGGAAAGATCAATTATAAAAATATATTTTTATTGTTTCATGAATGTATTTGCAGATGTCTAGAACTTGCAGGTAGATTTTAATATGAGATTGATGTGGGTTTGCTTTTACAAAAAGTCGGGGGGGGGGGGGGGGAGCTGTCCTTTCGTAACCCTGAGTGCATCAAAGGAATTAATAATGGTTCTGTCTGTGGCATTATCTGAGTTATTCACCAGTTGGTTAGATTGACTGTGAAAGAAAGAAAATGCCACATTATCAGAATTACATTTGTAGTCATTATTTGCACAAACTAAAGAATACAGCGAGAGACCAGTAAAAATGCTTCTTCATTTCCAAAGTAGTTAACAATGAAACAGAACAAAGCAATCCCCACCAGCAAAGACATCCTGCTACCTATCAATTTCACTTTTCCAGTGGAAGAATGATAACAGCAGTCCTCATTTTATACAGTGTCATGCTTTTAACTTCTGATATTTGACTTGCCTGTCAACCAGCCTAGTATTAAGTAGAGCAGACTGTTTCAACATCTTTTTCTCGCAAGGAGGTATTTAAAAATGAAAGAAAATTGCTGATGCAGCTTAATTTGTGTATATATACATTGACAATGATAGAACAGTGGGAAACCAACTATTTGACTCACTTTGCCCCACATTTGAAGCCAATTGCAATTCCAGATGGTTGTGAACAGCGACTAACAGTGAGGTAATATCCCAAAGTTGGAATAGGGATTATGCTCTGCTGATTTTACAAACATATCTAAACCAAATGTGATGAATTTGACTTGGCTATTCCAAATGTCCTCTGAATAAGCTCAGATAATTTTCATTAATATACTGTAGCTTGCACTATATTTAGATTGCTGGCTTCAAAAAGTGGACAAGAACTCTTAAATTTAGTTGAACTAAAAGGTGGGATTTTTAGTTAGTATTTCATTTTTCTCCCCCAAGTGTTTAGTGCATGTGTAGGGATTTGTGAATCATCTGTCATTGCTCACTTCGATATAGGCTGAGTAAGTACTTGTGGAGACAAAGTTGATGGATAATTCATGTGAAGAGCAGTACAACAGAAAATCAAGCACCTTCAGGACTTTGGTGTTGATTACCCCCATATTTGAACTATTGGCTTTTTTTTAAGAATTATAGTTCAATAATAGACCCTTCCAGCCCACACAGTCCAAAAACACCCATGTAACAAATTAACCTACTCATCCTGTATGTCTTTGCAATGTGGGAAGAAACTTGTGTACATGGAGTAAACCCACGCAGACGTGGGAAGAATGGAGAAACTTCTTGAGGACAGCACTGGATTCGAACCCCGGTCGCTGGCTCTGTAATAGCATTGCGCTAACTGCTACGCTGCCCTTATTAATGCACCAACATTCATTTAAGTCATATTTTAAAGGATGTTACACATTTGTAAAATGTTTCTAATAAGATTAAAGAGAGAAAGAGAAAGCAGGAGCAAAATTACAATTTGCTGGAGGAATTCAGCAGGTCAAACAGCATTTTTAGGAGAAACAGAATTGTTGATGTTTCATCAAGACTGAGAGTGTGTAGGAGAGATCACCAGTATATAATGAAAGCACAGAGGGGAAGCAGTGAGAGAGGGACTTGTGGAAGTCCCATAGAAGAGGGAAAGAAAATGTCCCTCAAAGAGACTTTATAGTGGAATGGTAAATTGGAGACACATGAGAGCAGCAGTTGGTGGAATCCAGGCAGAACCAGAGTCCCTGCGTGTTTGATGGGGTTGCAGGAAATCAGAGCCCAGTTACTTTAAAGATAGCAGGAAACAGGCGAACATATATTTGAACTTTGGCTATGTTGCAGAGTGCTATAACCCAGAACAGACAAGTTGCCAGTCAAACCTGTTACTTGCTGTTGGCTCTTTTTTTCTTCTTCCTTTAAAAGCTAACCACTGATGAAGTCAAAGAAGTGGCCTATTCCAACCTTCATGTAAGTAAATATTTACCAGGGCTGATATTAATCAAGTTTAAAAGTTTCAATGTGAGGGAGGCACTGCATCTTAAATTCATTAATCCTAGCCTAACCCATATTTGCAATATGTGGTGGTTCAATGGATTTGATACTAATGAACTATAATTCATTCAATGCTGACATTTTAATATAAAAGGCTCACAATTTATTCTGTGATCATTGAATTGTTAATTCTGGTTTGCATGAGTCTTGGAACTCAGACTGTGTGGCCATGCTAATCTGATGCTGAAGCCTATGACATTTAATCATGTAACATTTGCTCAGTTTTAATGTTATTTATTTACTGGAGATTAATGCAGCATCACCAACTCTACACAAAATACTTCACTTATGTTTAACAGAGTAAATAATAAAAGTTATATATTGGAATAAAGAACATGCAAAAGTGGACAGACTTGGGATATACAGTTAAACAGAAATGTATTTTATTAGTGTCTCTTCACCAATGAGAAGCAATAGTAAATTCCTCCAATTTAATACAATTATTGAAACTAGTAATTTCAAATTGAAGTGTTCAGTTTAACACCTTTATATACGAGATTAATGAAATAAAGGGAAAAAATAAATGAAAGCAAAGGAACTTGAACCACAGCGGCTTCGGTCTTCTCCATTTCTTCCCACCAACTTCTGTTGGTTTTACAAGAGCAAGTATTCTTGAGTTGCACTCAGGAGATCAATCACTTATTCTAAGGGATCCCAAACCAAAAATTAAAGGTTGGTAACTGCCATTTCTGCTTATTGTAATTTGTAAAAACAATCAGTGAGATACACGATTGCCAGGGTTTCGCAAACATAGGCCAACTCAATCCATGCTATGATCAAACAAGCAGCTATTGAATACTTCTTGTTGATGGACAAGCTTAGTTTTATTTCATTTAGACTTGATATTGAAATAAGTGCTGGCATGTGATGCATAACTTCATGTATCTTGTGGGTTTGCCAGAATTAACTAAATAGGGAGAATAAAAATAATAGTATTTGATGCACGGTCAGTTTCACAAAAACTGAAGTTGCCGAGACTGGAAGCTTTTATTTACAAGAGACATCATCCTTGTGTTGGTCGGTCATGCTGACCAGGACATGAACTTGGGGTAGACTTGTGGCATGACAAGCATGGGGAAGAAAGGGGCCAGTCATGAGCCAGCCAGCGAGAGCAGGGTCAGCCAGGAAAGGTCATGACATTTACATATGGCATGCAAATATATACAATAGTGGTTTCACCACAGTATTTAGGTAGGATGTGTAAATATGTGGTTGATGGTCAGCAGACTGTGGTGAAGGAACCATTTTAGTATGGAACCACTGATTCTAACTCCACATAAGCAGTAGTTTAGTCATGCTGCAAAACTCTCAATACAATTCAGAAATATAATTTTGTTGGTGGTGTGTTCCTTGCATATTACATTTAATATTTTTTCCAGACTCTTTTGTGTAGTCTTCCAAAGGCGCTATTTGCCTTGGCGAGTCTGTTGTCTATCTCATTGTCGATCCTTGCATCTGATGAAATGGTGCAGCCGAGATAGGTAAACTGGTTGACCGTTTTGAGTTTTGTGTGCCCGATGGAGATGTGGGGGGGCTGGTAGTCATGGTGGGGAGCTGGCTGATGGAGGACCTCAGTTTTCTTCAGGCTGACTTCCAGGCCAAACATTTTGGCAGTTTCCGCAAAGCGGGACGTCAAGCGCTGAAGAGCTGGCTCTGAATGGGCAACTAAAGCAGCATCATCTGCAAAGAGTAGTTCACGGACACGTTTCTCTTGTGTCTTGGTGTGAGCTTGCAGGCGCCTCAGATTGAAGAGACTGCCATCCGTGCGGTACCGGATGTAAACAGCGTCTTCATTGTTGAAAAACAACCAACTGAAAAACCTCACAAAGATAAGCGTATACAGAGCCGTTGTCATACCCACACTCCTGTTCGGCTCCGAATCATGGGTCATCTACCGGCACCACCTACGGCTCCTAGAACGCTTCCACCAGCGTTGTCTCCGCTCCATCCTCAACATTCATTGGAGCGCTTAAACCCCTAACGTCGAAGTACTCGAGATGGCAGAGGTCGACAGCATCGAGTCCACGCTGCTGAAGATCCAGCTGCGCTGGATGGGTCACGTCTCCAGAATGGAGGACCATCGCCTTCCCAAGATCCTGTTATATGGCGAGCTCTCCACTGGCCACCGTGACAGAGGTGCACCAAAGAAAAGGTACAAGGACTGCCTAAAGAAATCTCTTGGTGCCTGCCACATTGACCACTGCCAGTGGGCTGATAACGCCTCAAACCGTGCATCTTGGCGCCTCACAGTTTGGCGGGCAGCAACCTCCTTTGAAGAAGACCGCAGAGCCCACCTCACGAACAAAAGGCAAAGGAGGAAAAACCCAACACCCAACCCCAACCAACCAATTTTCCCTTGCAACCGCTGCAATCGTGTCTGCCTGTCCCGCATCGGACTTGTCAGCCACAAACGAGCCTGCAGCTGACGTGGACTTTTTACCCCCTCCATAAATCTTCGTCCGCGAAGCCAAGCCAAAGAAAACATTTAATATTGCACTAATACATGCAAAAATGTTGAACTAATTAAAGACAACTGATGCTATATTTCTAAATTTCTTGCAGTTGCTCTTGTTTAGAATTGGAAGTTTTGTATGTATTTTCACTTCACCTAGATATATGTGTCTGTCAATTTAGTAACTTACTAATTTCTCCACAATTATTATGGAAAACATAGATTTTTGAAAATAAAATCATTTTTTGATAAATAGCATAAATGTTTTTTTAAGTGTTTTTTTTTTACCTTGAATTCAAAGACAAGAAATTGCAATTGCTGAAATTCTTGGTGGGGGGGGGGTGGGTGGAGAGAAAATAATGTTGGAAATAATCAGCTGTTCAGGCTATGTTTTTGACAGAGAAACAAATGAGCATTTCAGGGCAATGATTCTTCACCAGAACTAAGGAATCAAACATGCTTGAAGTTGCAGAAGTAGGAAGGGTGGAGCTAACAGAAAGAATATCTTTGATAGGGTGGAGACTGAAGCACTGAATGATGCAAATGTTGGTGGAGATTTACCTGAGATGGGATGATGAGAGATTGTTAATTACTGGTGATCTATCTGGAGGTGTTAGTGGAAGGAGATGAATGAGAACACTGAGAGGGGAAAAAAGCTAGAACCAAAAATTACAAAATGATGCAGTATAGGTTGAGAACCCTTTATCCGAAATGCTTGGGACCAGACTTTTTTCAGTTTTAGGGTTTTTTGGATTTTGGAACGATGGAACTAAGCAGATCAGCAGAATACCTGTATCAGTGGTTAAACAGCAACAACAAACAACAGCAGGCTTTTTGAATGCTGACATGATCCCACAAGTGGAAAATTCACATGAAATAATGTTTCTTTCTCTTTGGCTTGGCTTCGCGGACGAAGATTTATGGAGGCGGTAAAAGTCCACGTCAGCTGCAGGCTCGTTTGTGGCTGACAAGTCCGATGCGGGACAGGCAGACACGGTTGCAGCGGCTGCAGGGGAAAAATGGTTGGTTGGGGTTGGGTGTTGGATTTTTCCTCCTTTGCCTTTTGTCAGTGAGGTGGGCTCTGCGGTCTTTTTCAAAGGAGGTTGCTGCCCGCCAAACTGTGAGGCGCCAAGATGCACGGTTTGAGGCGATATCAGCCCACTGGTGGTGGTCAATGTGGCAGGCACCAAGAGATTTCTTTAGGCAGTCCTTGTACCTTTTCTTTGGTGCACCTCTGTCACGGTGGCCAGTGGAGAGCTCGCCATATAACACGATCTTGGGAAGGCGATGGTCCTCTATTCTGGAGACGTGACCCACCCAGCGCAGCTGGATCTTCAGCAGCGTGGACTCGATGCTGTCGGCCTCTGCCATCTCGAGTACTTCGACGTTAGGGATGAAAGCGCTCCAATGGATGTTGAGGATGGAGCGGAGACAACGCTGGTGGATAATGTTTAGTACTTACTAAAAAAAAAACTTGATCTCTGCTTACAAAAGAAGACCACCTCCCTGCCGCCGCTGCTGATTCTTCAATGCTGCTAGTCCCTGATATCTCCCCACTGCTGCCACTGGTCCCCAACTACCATCTCCGCTCCTGTCCAGGACCCTGAGGTGACTTCCTTGATGCAGACGGCACCGCACCAAATTTGAGAACGGAGTCGCCATTGCTGACTCCAGCTGCAGCTGATGCTGAAGACTTGGATCCAGCTCCTTTTGGCATCTCCCCGGCCAGAAGGAAAGATTACATTTTTTTTAACTATTATTGTAATCAAAATGGCGCCAACAGAGTATCAGAACCCTCATGGCAAGACAGGTGTGGAATTTTTTTACACTTGTCATGTGGGCACTAAAAAAAATTGGGTTTTTTGGATCTTTTGGGTTTTCCGATATTCGGATAATCGTTACTCGACCTTTATTTAAAATTCTGAAATAAAGGGGAATGTTGATAATAGCAGGTCAAGCAGATTCTGCGATGACAGTGTTGGGGAGCTAATGTTACAAACTGATGACCTTCCATCAGAACTGACCAGTTTGAACACAAACTCAAATAGCTGATGATGTGAGACTGTCGAATTTGGTGAGTTCGGGGTTGGGGGGGGGGGGTTGCGATGTTCGTAATAGCCTGAATATGCCTGAGATTGTCTGATCTCGCAAGCTAAGCAGGCTCAGGCTCATGCCTGTTCAGTTCTTGGAGGGGAGACTGCCTCGGAATCCCAGGTGCTGTAGGTTTCTATGAGGGGCGCTGGACAGAGTGATGACTCTCTATCTGCCAATTTCATGTGTGTTACATTCTAAATGTAGTATTACATGACAATAATGTTACCTTTAAACTTTTACACCTACAGTAAAACCTCATTAGAGCGCAGTAGTTGGGGTCCAAGATTTCATACTGCCTTACAGCCGAGTCACGGAACAGATGCATTTATGTCAGAGTGCCCACAGATAATCAAACTCAAGTATTACCAGTGTTCGAAGGATCCGCTATCTAGAACTAACAATTTCAATGAAAGAAAGCAAGTGCATTCTTTTAATATTGGGATTCTGAATTTTAATCAACTTATTTTACAAAAATTTGCAAAGTTCGTGGTCCGCAAACACCCGCGTTTATAAGTGATTCCGCGGATTAACGGATTGCGTTCTAATGAGGTTTCAGTGTATTACACCTTTACACCTAGCTGGAGAATGAGATGCTGCTTCTCAGATTTGTGTTAGGGTTCATTGGAGTCTAAATACTAATGTTATTCAGAGTATGAAGCAGAGAATGGAAGACTGACAAATCAAGCTTTGAAGTTGCCTTTTGTGGTCTGATTTGTAGGGCATCTACAGTTTGTATTTGGTTTCTCCAAATTGCATTGAATACAGTGCACTACATTGGAAGAAGTGCAAGTTAACTGCTGCTTCACTTAGAAGAATCAGCCAGAGAGTTGGAATGAGGATGGCCTCAGTGGGGATATGAGTGGGGAGTGGAAGGTATCTTGTAATGGCATCACCTTGAAGCTGGCAAGGATGATAGAGCAGGTGTAATGGAGCTGGAGAAACCTGAAGAATGGCATTGACCCCTTATAGGAATCAAAGTGGGAGGAGGTTCAATCTTGTTTTCCCGAGAGCAAAGGAGGAAAGAAGAATGAGTCCAAGGTTAAGGTACGAATTTTAAAGTGGATCCAAGGGATTTGTTTCCCCCGAGATGAATAGACCATGGTTGATATCTGGAATACATTGCCATAGGGGATGGTGGAAACAGATCTAATTATTACATTTAAGAAACATTCAGACAGATATAAATGGTTAAGCATTGATACAGTCCTAAAGTGGGCGAATGGGATTAGTATAGAAAGGCAAAAAAGTTGGCATGGACGTACTGGATCGACACAGTTCTGCTATAGGTTCATCATTCTTAAATATTAACTTCTATACTTCCACAGATGTTACCTGACCTCAGTATTTCCAGCATTTTCTACATATTTATTCTGTTTTTTAAACTCATTCCCCAATAATTTTTCAATAATGGGGTTATATCTTCACATGTGGAATTTACAGATTATATTATTTCTCCAAGTAGATTTTAAAAAATCTTCTGTGAACTCAATTCTTCTGAGTAATTCAGTGGGCTCTGGTCCTCAGAAATGGAGGGGGTCATAATTGTGTTCAATTTTATTTTTACCTTATGCCCATACCCCAATTTAAAGCAGATCACTCTGGTTTAAAATAAACCAATGAAATCTTTAGTTACCTTCTTACAAAATTACGTACAATCTGAAATGTGCTCTTCTGATTTAAGATGTGTGGCTGGTAATCTTATAATTTCACTCTTTGTTTAAGTGTTTTCTCATATCAACCCAGCTTTAATTAAATAGTTTGGAAATGTTCTCCTTTATCAGTCAGCTACCAATCCTTTCATTCTTATGACTTTCCATATTCACCATGGAAACTGGTGCAGATCTCCTCGCTGGGCAAGAAGTGCTGACTGAGATTTTGTTGAAATGGTGACCATGCTATTCATGGGTAAGTAGGTTTGTTTACGGAGTTCAATAAGTATTGCAGAAGATTTGACACCAGACCTCTGTACACTCAATTTACCAATTAACAACAGTGGAAATATTCTAAGATTGATTGTGATTACATAATTAGTCAGTCCTTGATGATCATCTGTAGTTGCAAAAGGAACTATTGGTTTGGACTTTGCTATGTAAGCCTTAAGTATAGGCTTGTTTGGCCAAGCTTTCGACAACACCCAGATGTGACATAAGTTTTTTCAGTGAAGTAAGGTTGACTTATTTAGCAGATGATGTGGACTTGGAAGAGGCAGTTACAGTGCAGAAGCAGTAGCCTTTTTTAAGTTGCACCACCTGGGTAGCCCTTCTGGGACCCAGGTGTGATTTTTGGGGAAAAGGTCCTGGAAGCACCTTTTAAATTGCAGGGAGATTGTCCTGGCGATTTAAGTGGGATCCCATTCCTGCAATGACGTGTCACATACTCACCGTAAGTACCACTGGATGTTCGGATGCTGGCTGCCTGATGACGCATACATGCAAGTGCTGACGCATGCATGCAAGCGCTGACGTCACCAGAATAAGCGGGTTAGCCACTTTCACTTTCAAATCACCTGTGGAGGTGACTTAGGTAGGTTTTACTGGGTTCCCTGACTACCTCTGAGGTAGATCAGGGACCCGGTTGGATTCCGACAGGGTTGACCTTGTCAGACCCTTTCCTTTCTCACTGCCATGTAATTGGGACAATAACGAGGCAAGGTTAACCCCATTTTACACGGCAATTACTGCGACGGAGTGGATGCTGAGTTAAGGCCACATTTCCATAGGTGAGGAATTTTACATGTTTTTTTTTAAATTAGCAGTGAACAAAATATGATAAAGATGTAAAGAACATTGAAGAAAAAGGGTCTGCAAATTTAAAACTTGAGAGGCTGTAGTTTAAAGGTCATATATTACAAACAAGAGCCTTTCAGCATTTTGTTCATCCCTATTCATGCTGACTCAAGTACAGGTGGTCCCCGATTTACAGCTGTAATTGAACAAGGCCATAAATAAATTTTTTAAAAGATTTTTAACAAATTAATTTTCAATTAAGAATATAAGCCTATGCACAGTACCTTCAATAAAGATACTCCTCCATCCCCATATGAACTTCTAGAATATAATAAAATCATTGGACTCTGGCCTTGGGCTGCCGCTGGGAGTGGAGACCACTGTATACAATACTTTTAATATAAAATATGCATTTGCACAGAGTTTTAATAAAGATTTTTTTAAAAATTGTATGTGTGGGTGGACGTACCTCACGTAGGTCGGAAGTCAAAGACTACCTGTACCCATCCATGGTATTCTCAATTTCTACCACTCAATCTTGGACTTTCAAAGCCACATTGTTTCACTGGCTCATCTAGATACTTCAATGTTGTGAGAGTACCTGCTGCCACCATCCTGTCAGGATGTGAGTTCCAGATTTTAATCATAAGAGAATGGCATTTTAAATTCAATTTCATAAGCTGTCTTCTCTCCAAAGAATTGTATTGAAGATATTTGCACCATTTTAATCAAATGTTATGATCTATCTATTCAGAATGACTTTGCTCTAAGTTTGTATCTTATTTATTTTAGAATTGCAGAAACTGTTTAATCTTGTATGGGATATCAATTCTTATTAAAAAGTAATGTGTGAGAGGGCAGTTTAGAACAAGAATCTGGGGCATTTACTTGCAGGGTGTGTAAATCCTAGCTGCAGGTTTTCTGTGAATTTAAATGAGTAGTCTTGACTCAAGTTCCACGCAAATGTGATTTGACTACAGAGAGTTAACACCAGATTGTTGGTTTCATTGAGAGTGTGTAGGAGAAAAGAAATTCTGTGAGTATTGTGAAGTGTAGGGTAAAGGCACATTATTTAATTAGATGTGGCAAATCAGGAGTAATATCTGACAACTTTCCACACTTACTGGGAGGCTGTTTTACATTTCTTTATAGTGGCTTAAGGGAAGATTTCTGGCAAATAGGTGGTTACTTTTAGCACAGGAGGTGATTCATAACATGTCAAGACCACAAAAGTAGAAAAGGCCTGTAATTCTAAAGAGAGTGCTCCTCAAATATTAAGAGTCTGCATGGAGGCCAAATATTTCCATGTGAAACGCTGTAATTCCTAACTTTCTATTTACCAACCAATGTTGCTATGCATGAGCAATATTCCTTGCCAAAAGCCAAGCATTTTGTGTGGAAGCTGTTGCCTAGCCACAGATTTGATAACTACATAAATTAAGGTAGATACATGAAGGTACAGTGATTATTTATGATTAAGTTCTTCACCGTGCCTTTATTACTTGCAAACTGAGGGATTGATTTTACTTGTAGGCTTTGGTGGTGACCAGAAATTATTCCCCTTTTAAGGCACAGTAAATCTGCTCTTCACTGACCTATAGGTTTTGTGCCATGGCACTGAAGGTTCCTCCTCTGACCTCTTATGAAAATTTCCACTTTTGATCATTGCTGGGTATATCAGTAAAGTGGCACATGTTCCTGAAGAGGTGGGGCAGGGTACTTTCGATTCTTGGGAACCCTCACCGTTATTTCGGAACCCTGTGAAGTTTCACAAATTTAGCTCCATCAAGGGCAAAGATCTGGTGCACCTGGTGCATCCCAACTAAATTGTACCATGACATGTTGAACATAGAAGTACTTTGAGGCTGGTTAAAAAAAAAAAGTGCTCTGGGTGGGGACATAAATATTAAAAAGTGTAACTTTAATTCCACCACACTGACCAAGTTAGCCAGGGCCCCTGGCGTATCTCCACCACTGTTCTGTCAATGCAGGCAGCACATTTTCTCTCAGCCTCCTCTTCCTAATATCCACATAAGCTCCTTGGCCTTGTCAACATTGAGAGTAAGATTGGTTATTCTAGCACCACCCAACCAGTTTCTCAATCTTCACCCTATATGTTGAATTGTCCCATTTCCCATTACTCTGCCAGCAATGGTGCAGTCATCAGAAAACTTGTGGATTGCATTGGAGCTGAACTTGGCTGTGCAATTGTGAGTGTACAGGGAACAGAACAAGGGATGAAGCACAAGGCCTTGAAGTACTTGTGTTGATGGTCAGTGAGGATGAGGTGATGTTGCTCATCCACACTGATTGGGGCCCGCTGATGAGGAAGTGGCAGATCCATTTGCAGAGGGACGAACAGAGTTCGACAACTCTCAGTTTGATCATCGGCTTTTCTGGGACAGTGGTGTTGAACACTGAGCTGTCCAATGAATGACAGCCTTTTGTAGGTGTTCTTTTTGACCAGGCTCAGAGTGGAGACCCAGTGAGATGATGATGTCTTCCATCACAATGTTGGGACAATAAATTATTTGAACTGGGTCCAGATCTCTCATGGAGCAGGAGATGATTCACTCCATAACCAACCTCTGTATCTTGTAACCTTCTCTTTGGCTTGGCTTCACGGACGAAGATTTATGGAGGGGGTAAAAAGTCCACGTCAGCTGCAGGCTCGTTTGTGGCTGACAAGTCTGATGCGGGACAGGCAGACACGATTGCAGCGGTTGCAGGGGAAAATTGGTTGGTTGGGGTTGGGTGTTGGGTTTTTCCTCCTTTGCCTTTTGTCAGTGAGGTGGGCTCTGCGGTCTTCTTCAAAGGAGGTTGCTGCCCGCCAAACTGTGAGGCGCCAAGATGCACGGTTTGAGGCGTTATCAGCCCACTGGCGGTGGTCAATGTGGCAGGCACCAAGAGATTTCTTTAGGCAGTCCTTGTACCTTTTCTTTGGTGCACCTCTGTCACGGTGGCCAGTGGAGAGCTCGCCATATAACACGATCTTGGGAAGGCGATGGTCCTCCATTCTGGAGACGTGACCCATCCAGCGCAGCTGGATCTTCAGCAGCGTGGACCTTAAACAACATAGAACAATACAGCACAGGAACAGGCCCATCAGCTCCCAATATCTGCACCAAACACGATGCCAAATTAGACCAAAATTCTGCTGCTTCCACATGATGCATTCGCTTCTAGACTCCATGTGTCAAACTTCTTCACTATCCACCATATGACCAATTTTGGAGTTATTCACAAGTTTACTAATTGTGCCAGCTATAATCATGCAAATCGTTAATATCTAATAACAAACCTAGCTCTAATCTCCATGATACACCATTGGTCACAAGTAGTAAGATGACCATTTCAAAGGAATAAGTCACTTGACCTACTGGAGATAGATTTGGTTGGAATAGCAACCTCTTAAAGGTTTTCAATCTTTCCAGTACCCATTTTCTTTGGTTGCATTTTGTGCTCTACAATATAGTGGGTCTCCTCAGTTTCTTAAGGATCTTCTCCAAACGTTGCATTTGTCAAAGATTGTCATTCAGGAGGACAAAATTTCCAGGTGAATGGGAACACCACTATTAATCTGAAGATCCCTTCCATCTCACCCAGAATCCTAACAGACAAATGTGCTTCTGTCCTTGTTGCTCCATCAAAACTTTGGAATTCTCGTTCAATCAATACTTTAGCTGTATTTATTACTTAGTGTGCAGTACTTAAAAAGGGTACACACTCATTAAAAATTAACCTTGCATTGTTGCCCAGTTTTCCTGTCAGGAAGGTGATGCACTTGGTCTCAAGTCTCTTGCAAGATTGAGGAATCACAAGGCCCCCTAAAACGTGTCAACTCTGCCACTGATGTGATTAATGGTTGAAAGGGTTGTGTACCAGTTAAGGAGAAAGATATCTGGTTCCAGGAAAGTGATCTTTGGGCTTCTGCACACCCCTTGAAGATAAGGCACAGAAATGACTAACTTCATTGAGATGCTCATTTCATTGAAACGGAATGTAACTTCTTGAGGAGCGTGCATTGTACCTTCTGTTTTGTTCTGGCAAACTCGCACTTCTTTCTAAATATTTAATCTGTCTTTGGCTAACTTACATACAGATTTCCTTGTTGACTCGATGAACTTAGTTCTACAAGTTTCTTCCATAAAAGTATTACAAAATGAAGGACAGTGCAAACTGAAATGAATAGTATGTTGAAAATGATTCTTGATATATTTATAAAATCATTGAATTACTATTATTCATTAGTTTTTCAGGAATTGGGAACAGCCAGTACTGCCAACTAGTGTTTATTTTCTGCCTGGTATAAATACAGATCTTAATTTTCACAGGATAAAAATAAACATGCTTTATTAATACTCTGAGCAATCTTCTGCAACCGATCCTTGCCTTCCTATCGAACAGGCTGACATCAGTGGAGGTGGTTAACGACATCTCCTCCATAATGGTACTCCACACCAGCAGTCCTGAAGGATCTATATTCAGTTCTCTACTGTACTCCCCCTACTGTTATTGTGCAGCCAAATACTGTTCCAAATTCACCAATGGCACCACAGTAGTGGGCTGGGTATCAAATAATGATGAGCTTAAATGCAGGAAATAAAATTAAAAGTCCAGTGGCATGGAGCCAGGGTGAAGGAGATGATCATGGACTTCAGGAGAAGGCCCAGAATCCCTTACCCTGTCCACATTAATGATGATGTAGTCGAGAAAGTCAACAGCTTCAAGTTCTTGTGAATAAGGATCTGACCCGGGACAAACACGTTGACGTGATGGTCAAGAAAGCACGCCAATTCATCTGCTTTCTTAGTTGACTAAGAAGGTTTGGCACATGCCCCCGTCCCCCAACAACTTCTACAGGTGGGCCGTTGAATCAACTTGTTGGATGCATCACAGCATGTTGTGGAAGTTGGTCTGCTTAAGATCAGAGATCAGAATAAGCTACAGAAGGTAGTGACTGCAGCTAAGGACGTAATGTAAACCATGATTGACTCAAGAACAGCCAACATACCAAAAGATCTATTACATCTTGGACACACTCTCTTTTCCCTTTTCCCATCAGGGAGAAGGTTTAAGAGTGTAAAAGTGTGCATCAAAAGGCAGTTCATTCCCTGCAGTCATGAAGAATGAACCCCAGAACAGAGCTGTCATGAAGAATGAACCCCAGAACAGAGCTGTCATGAAGAATGAACCCCAGAACAGTGCTGTCATGAAGAATGAACCCCAGAACAGAGCTGTCATGAAGAATGAACCCCAGAACAGAGCTGTCATGAAGAATGAACCCCAGAACAGAGCTGTCGTGAAGAATGAACCCCAGAACAGAGCTGTCGTGAAGAATGAACCCCAGAACGGAGCTGTCGTGAAGAATGAACCCCAGAACGGAGCTGTCGTGAAGAATGAACCCCAGAACAGAGCTGTCGTGAAGAATGAACCCCAGAACAGAGCTGTCGTGAAGAATGAACCCCAGAACAGAGCTGTCGTGAAGAATGAACCCCAGAACAGAGCTGTCGTGAAGAATGAACCCCAGAACAGAGCTGTCGTGAAGAATGAACCCCAGAACGGAGCTGTCGTGAAGAATGAACCCCAGAACGGAGCTGTCGTGAAGAATGAACCCCAGAACGGAGCTGTCGTGAAGAATGAACCCCAGAACGGAGCTGTCGTGAAGAATGAACCCCAGAACGGAGCTGTCGTGAAGAATGAACCCCAGAACGGAGCTGTCGTGAAGAATGAACCCCAGAACGGAGCTGTCGTGAAGAATGAACCCCAGAACGGAGCTGTCGTGAAGAATGAACCCCAGAACGGAGCTGTCGTGAAGAATGAACCCCAGAACGGAGCTGTCGTGAAGAATGAACCCCAGAACGGAGCTGTCGTGAAGAATGAACCCCAGAACGGAGCTGTCGTGAAGAATGAACCCCAGAACGGAGCTGTCGTGAAGAATGAACCCCAGAACGGAGCTGTCGTGAAGAATGAACCCCAGAACGGAGCTGTCGTGAAGAATGAACCCCAGAACGGAGCTGTCGTGAAGAATGAACCCCAGAACGGAGCTGTCGTGAAGAATGAACCCCAGAACGGAGCTGTCGTGAAGAATGAACCCCAGAACGGAGCTGTCGTGAAGAATGAACCCCAGAACGGAGCTGTCGTGAAGAATGAACCCCAGAACGGAGCTGTCGTGAAGAATGAACCCCAGAACGGAGCTGTCGTGAAGAATGAACCCCAGAACGGAGCTGTCGTGAAGAATGAACCCCAGAACGGAGCTGTCGTGAAGAATGAACCCCAGAACGGAGCTGTCGTGAAGAATGAACCCCAGAACGGAGCTGTCGTGAAGAATGAACCCCAGAACGGAGCTGTCGTGAAGAATGAACCCCAGAACAGAGCTGTCGTGAAGAATGAACCCCAGAACAGAGCTGTCTTGAAGAATGAACCCCAGAACAGAGCTGTCATGCTTTCCTTGGTGCAAATTGATCTTCCTTTTCATTGTGATTATATAAATTGACAGGAGATCCTAAAGCAACTGCCACTATCCCAGTCCCCAGCCACACTCAGGCATGAGCTCCTGATGCCTCAACTACGCTTCTTCACACCCTGTCCCCTGAAAGGATTCAAATCCTTTCTCACAATTCCTCCATCTTTATCGCATCTGCTCCCAGGATGAGGTTTTGCATTCCAGATCATCCAAGATGTCCTCCTCTCAACTACTACTATCAACTAAGCCCTTACCCGTGTTTCCTCTATTTCTTGCACATCTGCTCTGGCCCCCTTTGCCGCTAGGCACAACAGGAGAGGATTCCCCTTGTCCTCACCTTCCACCCCATCAGCCTCAGCATCCAACATTTAATCATCTGTAATTTCCATCTCCTAAAATTTTATCCCATCATCAGACACATCACAGGGACTGCTCCCTCCATGTCTCCCTCATCCACTCATCCTTTCCCATTATTCATTCCCTTAATTCCTACTCCTGTGACTTCAGAAAGTCCCACATTTGCACCCACACCTCCTCCCTCACCACAATTCAGGGCCCTTAATGGTCCTTCTAAGTAAAGCAACTTGTGAATCTACTGGATTATCTGCTGCATCTGGTGCTCCTTTTGTGGGCTTCTGTACATCAGAGACTGGACACAGACTGGGAGATTGTTTTGCCGAGCACCTTCAATCTGTCCACAGCAATGGCTAGGCTCTACCAATGGCCAACCACTTCAATTCCATGCCTCACGCCGGCACTGACATGTCTGCCTATGGTCTCATGCACTGCCAAAACCAAGGCCACCCGCAAATTGAAGATGCAACACTTAATATTACATCTGGGCACTCTCCAACCAGATGGTATTAATATCAACTTCTCTGGTTTCTTTTAGGCCACTCCCCTATCTCCCACTCTTCCCCATACTTCTGTCTCCTTTTTTTCTCCATCTCTCCACCCCCCTCTATCTCTAATTAGAGAGCTATCCCCTTCCCCATCAATTCTCAGCTTTTATTTTTCTCTGGAACCTTTCCATCCAAATCCCATGGCAGGGGAAGGAGCCTGTAGAACTATGCACCTCCCCCTGCCAACCTCCACCTCTTCCCCCCTCCTCCCCCAATTTATTCAGGCACTTGCCTGTATTTTGCTCATACCTTGATGAAGGGTTCCGCCTCAAACATAGGTTATATATCTTTAACTTTGCCACAAAAAGATTGTGACATCTCTTGCTGAGTTTTTCCAGCATTTTTGTGTAAACTACAATCACTTTATCTGCATATTTTCTTGTTTATCTGTCTAAATTGTGGTTTTACACTGGTGGAGATAACTTGTTGATCGGCTTGCAGAAGTCCCCTTTTCACTGTACTTGGTATCTTGTGACAAATAAACTTAGTATCAGTGTGTAAGTGGCTGCAAAAGTGATTTGCCTTTATCGTACTGGCAGCTGTTGTTACTAAATCTTACATACCCATCTTCAAATACCTGTACAGCTATACCCATCCTATCTCCATGACCACCCAATGTTTTCTCTCCCTATCCATACCTTTTGCAATTACAGCTTTGATGTTGTGAGTACTGCACTCCACCAATGGAGACCAAGCCTTGGCATAACTGTTTTGTCCTACTCTATCACTTTTTGCAGTTTTTTTTTGAGAAACAGAATCTTAAAAACATTTTATTAATCAAGTTTTCAATTGCTCAATTGTTTCGCCATTCCCAATCTAAAGCACTGAGAGTTGTTTTCTACTTTAAAATTGTTCTTTTCCAATAACTGCTTTCAATTATTTACTCATTTTCGGTGTGTCCTTTCTTTGCTATCCAGGTATGTAAAAATTCATAATTTATTGATTCTGTTAATATAAGGTCTAATACATTATCCAGAAAATGAGTAAAATAGTGCAATGCAGTTGAAAATATTCTGTGGGAAATCAGCTTTTCTTGCTCTTTTTCATGTTTTTCCATTTGTACTTTCAATTTTTCCCTAATATTCACCTCTTAACAAACTAAGTTTGAACACTTGTTGACTCCCTGCCCTTGAGCAAATCTGCAATGAGTTTCCTCCTTGCTTTATAGAGGCTAATTGTGCAAGAGACTGCATCCACAAAGATGTGATTTAAAAACCCTCCATGTTGTTGGCTTTAGCTGTCAAAGATTTGACGGAATATTGACTTAAGAGACAAAAATCTTCTGTGTCAGTATAACAAACATTCTAAACTTACATTTATAAATTACAGCACATTCTGTATGAAAGAAAGCTAATAACTGTGCAGTGATTTGTCGCCTGTTGGTGATATGCCTTTGCCTGTCCCTCATGAGACCAAACGGTGTTACCCTTGTGCCTGCAGGGCATTGCAGTTGTCTGTGGGGGCATGCTCGTATAATGGCTCAGAAATGATTGTGGACTACACTATTCCTGTTTGCCAGCAGCATTTCTGGTTGGCTAATTGTCACACGGCGTAGGAACTTGGTGGACCAGCGATTATGTTGAAGGGCAGAGGTTACAAAAAAGCTAGTGACAGTTGACCAGAAGACATAAGAGGAGAATTAGGCCATTTGACCCAGCTTTGTTGGAACGAGCGCTCACATTATTGGACCCCTGGTCAATGTCCAGTAGTGCACGATGTAATTAGTTCTGGAAAGGTACAAAGTTCATTAGTGGGTAGTTTAAAATGGATCTTCTGTCTGCATTACCTTGGAAGGATGAAGGATAATGAGGCATCGCAATCCCACATCACTGAATTTGGTTGTTTTTGAATCTAGTTTCATATTGAGAATGGGTCATAGGGTATGAAAGCATGGTAGATTAGTCATAGCAATGCACAAAAGTGCTGGGAGAACTCTGCAGGTCATGCAGCATTCGTGGAAACCAAAAAGCAGTTGACATTTTGGGCCTGCGCCCTTCAGGAATGGCAGAGAAACCACAGTTTTTTCAATAGTTTCCTTCTGGTTATCTTCCATCCCCGGTGATTGAACAGTGTCATGATTATTTTTGTCTCAAGTTGAACATAACACAAGACTTGCAGTCTTAGTGTGCTGTGGTAGGAAATGATGTGGATACATTGGTTTGCATGGGTAAAGTGAGATTTAGTGCTGAGACATATGAAATGTTATGTTTTGGGAAGGAGCACTTGAATTTAGAAGACACCATTCCAAAAGGAGCCCAACAACTGAGATCTCTGGAGATAAATGCACAGATTTCATTTAAAGTAACAGGGTTGAAAGGGGGTTAAAGAAAAAGCTTATGGGTGCCTGGGGTTTATAATTGAGGCCTCAAATACAAGACATTTCCGGTGAACCTTTATAATGTAGCCTTTGATACATCTGTAATATTGCATCTAGTTCCAGACTCTCTGTTTTAAGAAAGATGAAAAGAATTTTGACAGGATGAAGAAGGGATTTTCAAAAATAATTCTGGGGATGATGGTCTTGTTTTTCTGGGAATAGAGAAGGCTGCAAAAGGACCTGATAAAGATATTTATAATCAAGGAGAGTATGGGTAGTATCGATATACCCAGAGTGAAACTGCTCCCATTGGTGGAAGCTTCATGGTTTGGAGTACATAGATTGAAGGTAATGAATGCCAAAAGAGACAAGAGCAGAAATATTTTTCAAGTAGTTGTGGTTTGGGTCCACAAGGTTCTGCAAGGATGGTTCAGAAGGCAGATTAAATCACAGCATTCAAACAGCAGTTAGATATAGGTAGATCTGAATAGAAGGAATTAGCAGCATTATATGGAATGGGCAGGGTAGTGGAGCTAGTTTAATTAATGTTGCATCAAGCCAATGTGAACAGAATAAATCAAATGGTAGCTCCATGTCCTGTAACTATAATATACTGTGTAAAACCTTCATGCTCAAAGAATATTCCTTTTGCATTTGAACAGAAATGTTTTACTAAAATTAGTGTTCTTCATTTATTCATCTGAGACATTCATGCTTAATGATAACATCAGAATTATACGGTTCAATATCTGGTAACTAACACAGAGCTTTACTGCAAAATCCACTGGAATAGTAAGTAACCTGTTGAACATATTCAAAATCACTCCAAAAAAAAATCACTTGTTGCATGAAGAAAACCTTTCAACTCTTCACTTCTATCCCTGTCCTTTAGTAATTTTTTTAACATCTGTTTTTCAAACCTCATCTCCCAATTTCTCCTCCTCCTCACTGCCAGTCACTTTCCCCCCACAACTTTCTGCTTAAATTTGCCTGTTTGCTGATTAGAATCAATCATCTCCCTTTTTGTGCCCATGAATGCCATTAAAAGAAAAATCCCAAAGGACGTAGGCTGACAAATTACTTCTCTCACTGTTTTAACTTTGGACCAGAGCTGCCAACATGTGGGATGACTTATTTACTACTCCTCTCTCTTGCATCTGCAATGATCGATTAGGCTTGCTTGATGATGATAAAGTGTAGGCCATTTTGAAGCATCACTCAGAAAGCAGGGACAGTCCTGAAGTCTTCTTCCCCAAAAAACAATCCAACATTTTGTCCTTTTTCCTGCAGTGAAGAGGAAGGTGTTCATTCAGTACAGAAATCGGAAAGCTCTTCCGCCTTTGTGGCATGGATAAATATGGAGAATTTCAAGGTTCCTCAAATACACTGCAGCTGCCTGCTTTCAGTTTGGTCACGAGAGAGTCTTTAAGCCAAAGCAATATCTTCAAAAGAATGCACAGTAACTTGATTTTATTCTAACCTCAAGCTTGGTGCAACCTCAAGACTTTAATCTTTTCTATTGGCGACAAAACTAAGTCTTTAATGCTGACCCTTGTGGGCATGGGTTATTCCTTTCTTGGTGGTGGCATGGTGACAATCTTTTAATGGAGTTATGGAAAATGCCAACATTTTCATTACTTACTGGGAAATAAACTCATTGGATAAATGAAAGGCAGCTGGCTCTCCTAGTGAACCCAGCTCTGGAATGAAGAGAAAATATTTGAATATTCCCTACTAGCTGTATTGACATACAAGGTTCTGCCGAATATTTATTCCAGTTACAGTGGCTGATGGTATTGTAGCAGAGCAGATATGAGGGAACCAGAAAGATCAAATGTGGCTATACTTACACCACTTTGTCAGTACAGTCCTCCATCAGCCAGCTCCCCACCATGACTACCAGCCCCCCCACATCTCCATCGGGCACACAAAACTCAAAACGGTCAACCAGTTTACCTATCTCGGCTGCACCATTTCATCAGATGCAAGGATCGACAATGAGATAGACAACAGACTCGCCAAGGCAAATAGCGCCTTTGGAAGACTACACAAAAGAGTCTGGAAAAACAACCAACTGAAAAACCTCACAAAGATAAGCGTATACAGAGCCGTTGTCATACCCACACTCCTGTTCGGCTCCGAATCATGGGTCCTCTACCGGCACCACCTACGGCTCCTAGAACGCTTCCACCAGCGTTGTCTCCGCTCCATCCTCAACATCCATTGGAGCGCTCACACCCCTAACGTCGAGGTACTCGAGATGGCAGAGGTCGACAGCATCGAGTCCACGCTGCTGAAGATCCAGCTGCGCTGGATGGGTCACGTCTCCAGAATGGAGGACCATCGCCTTCCCAAGATCGTATTATATGGCGAGCTCTCCACTGGCCACCGTGACAGAGGTGCACCAAAGAAAAGGTACAAGGACTGCCTAAAGAAATCTCTTGGTGCCTGCCACATTGACCACCGCCAGTGGGCTGATAACGCCTCAAACCGTGCATCTTGGCGCCTCACAGTTTGGCGGGCAGCAGCCTCCTTTGAAGAAGACCGCAGAGCCCACCTCACTGACAAAAGGCAAAGGAGGAAAAACCCAACACCCAACCCCAACCAACCAATTTTCCCTTGCAACCGCTGCAATCGTGTCTGCCTGTCCCGCATCGGACTGGTCAGCCACAAACGAGCCTGCAGCTGACGTGGACTTTTTTACCCCCTCCATAAATCTTCGTCCGCGAAGCCAAGCCAAAGAAAGATAGTTATTTATCTGAACACAATCTGGAATTAATTTTAGATGAAGTCTTATAATTGCTGTTTACTGCAGATGAGATTGTTCTCAGCACTACTTTGTCCAACTGAAGTAACCATAGGAAAGGTACATATAGGCTGAGAAATTTAAACAATTCAAATTTTTGCAGTTTCATGACAAATTTTGTACTTTAATTGGGTAGAGGGCATTCTTGTATTAATATTCTCTTCACAATATTCTGAGAGCTGGCCTCATTTTAGCACTAAACCCTGAGCATGTATATTAGTTCTGAAACATCAGTCTACATTGCTTGAAATGGGCATAAAAGATGTATTGTTAACCATTAAAATTCAACTAAAATTATGAACCTAAAATGTCTTCTGTTAAATATCCCAAATAATTATTGAGTTTGGCTCCCATCTCACCACCTTGATTCCTTCAACGACTCACTATTCTTAATGAATTTGGATTTTCTGTTCAAGCTTATTTGTCATCACTGAGGTGCCATGGATGAAATTTGTGGTTCTGTTACTCTTTGTATGAATAATTATAGATGTCTCTCTTCTTTCTTTGGCTTGGCTTCGTGGACGAAGATTTATGGAGGTTCACGTCTGCTGCAGGCTCGTTTGTGGCTGACAAGTCCGATGCGGGACAGGCAGACACGGTTGCAGCGGTTGCAGGGGAAAATTGGTTGGTTGGGGTTGGGTGTTGGGTTTTTCCTCCTTTGTCTTTTGTCAGTGAGGTGGGCTCTGCGGTCTTCTTCAAAGGAGGTTGCTGCTCGCCGAACTGTGAGGCGCCAAGATGCACTGTTGGAGGCGAGATCAGCCCACTGGTGGTGGTCAATGTGGCAGGCACCAAGATGTGACTCAGTGGAATATCTCTGGTTTTCAGTGCATTGTTGAGTTCTTTTAACAAAATAAGATTGTTTTATGGCTGATACTTTTTGGGTTTTTTCTTTATTTCTCTCAGACTGCACCAGTATTATCCTGGACCAATGACCAATACTTTATGGCTTCAAGTTGTGTGACACTGTGTGCATTCTGACTGTCCTTTTAAGCAAACTGTATTTTCTGCTGGCTCCCATTGAAATAGTGCTGAACAAACCAAATGTGGCTTTGTGCTACATTGGCAACACCTGATCAATTTTGTTTTTGCAGAATATTTCAATCTCATAATTATGTTACATTTTGGTTATGTATGCGACACTCCTTTGTACGTTCATGATGTCACAGATGTCTGGTTAGCTTTTAAAATGCACTTCCTAAGTAAATTGCTGTTATTACAATGCCTGTCTTGAACTCATGGTGACAAACTTTCAAAGGTCACAACCAGTTTTTATTTAATTTCTTCCTCCAGCATGAATGTGTAGAGCCGATTGGATGGTGCACCATCAATGATTCCAAAAGTCTGAAGTTGAGCAAACTGATAGGCACGTCCATGCTGCTCAACTGTCCTGAACTGGAGAGGGGGCTGTGGGACAGTCATCTTTATTCAGGAGCCACAGGTGCAGCCAGCCAATGGATGTGCCCAGACAGACAATATATATATACATACAATGTTTGACCACATTCACCCCTTGTTTTTTAAAGAATCCGGCGGGTTGAAGTGCTGATGGTACAGTTACAAATTAAATATTTTCAGGTGGTCTAGTTTTTTTTTGTTGTGACTGTCATAATACCGTCTGCGATTGCGGTGCAGTGGTGTGGTCCTGGGCAGTCTGTGGCGCCTGTGTCCAATTGTCGGTGTTGGGCTGGTGGGTATGTGGCGATGAGTCTGGCGTGTTCGCTGTTGGTGGAGAGGTAATGTGCCATGGCCCTGGTGCATCATGGGGGACTAGGGGTGAAGAATGATCAGTGGAGGTCTCCAGCGCCCCTAAGGGCGCCAGATCCTTAATTTTGGGACCCTGGAGGGTAAGGGAAAAAAATACAACTGGTCTGCCTACCTGGTTAAGGGTAGCAGCCAGAGCGAAGTCTGACACATCACTTTCCACCCGGTACGGGGTGTACTCATCCACAGTGTATGTAGTGGCCATGGCAATATCTGTCTTTTTAAAATTTTTTATTTTTCTCACTATGAACCATACTAACCAAAATACACACAAACATTTCCCTCTTGAATATACACAGTGTCATTTTCTCCCTTTTTCCCTCCCTCCTTCACCCCCCTCCCCACCCACTCAACGTTCAACATATGATGCATTAAACCCATTAAACAATGTCATCACACAATGAAAATAAATAAATAATTTGCGTCATCTACTTTTACACATTGGGTCAGTTCATTTCGTCGTCTTCTCCTTCTGTCATTTTAGGCGGTGGAGGTCTGTGGTAGGACTTCTCTGTTATGTTCCATGTACGGTTCCCAAATTTGTTCGAATACTGTGATGTTATTTCTTAAATTGTATGTTATTTTTTCCAATGGAATACATTTATTCATTTCTATGTACCATTGCTGTACTCTCAGGCTATCTTCTAATTTCCAGGTTGACATAATACATTTTTTTGCTACAGCTAAGGCTATCACAATAAACTTTTTTTGTGCTCCATTCAAATAGAGTCCAAGTTCTTATATTACTTAGAAGAAAGATCTCTGGATTTTTTGGTATGTTGCTTTTTGTGATTTTATTTAATACCTGGTTTAGATCTTTCCAAAACGTTTCCACTTTCTGGCAATATCTGTCTTGATGCAGCTGAAGGCTGCACGGGCCTCTGGCATCAGAGGAAAAGAGGTGGATTTGACGAGGGTGTGGGCCTTGTCTGCATAGTTAGGGACCCACTGGGCATAGTAAGAGAAAAAGTCCAGGCATCTTTTCGGGGCCTTAACTGTGTGGGGGAGGGAAGTTCCAGGAGGGGCACATGCAGTCAGGGTCGACCAATTGCTCCATTCTCCATTCTGAATATTATTTAAAGGGTGAAAAACTACAGCATGCTGTTGAGCAGAGGGACTTGGGAGTGCTTGTGCATGAATCGCAAAAAGTTAGGTTGCAGGTGCAGCAGGTTATTAAGAAGGCAAATGGAATGTTGGCCTTCATCGCAAGAGGAATTGAATTCAGGAGTAGGGAGGTAATATTGCAACTGTATAAGGTACTGGTGAGACCACACCTGGAGTACTGTGTCTAGTTCTGGTCTCCATATTTGAGGAAGGATATACTGGCTTTGGAGACAGTCCAGAGGAGGTTTACTAGGTTGATCCCTGGGATGAAGGGGTTGACTTATCATGAAAGATTAAATCGTCTAGGATTGTATTCTCTTGAGTTCAGAAGAATGAGAGGAGATCTTATAGAAACATATATGAAGGGTATGGATAGGATAGATGTAGGAATGTTTTTTGAGCTGGCCGGGGAAACTAAAATGAGAGGACACAGTCTCAAGATTCGGGGGAGTAGATTTAGGACAGAGATGAGGAAAAATAGTTTTTCCCAGAGAGTAGTGAATGTTTGGAATTCTCTAACCAGGGAAGTGGTTGAGGCTGCCTCATTAAACATATTTAAAATTCGGTTAGATAAATTTTTACATGATAGAGGAATTAGGGGTTATGGAGAGAAGGCGGGTAGGTGGAGTTAGGTCATAAATTAGATCAGCTATGATCGTATTGAATGGCGGAGAAGGCTTGATGGGCCATTTTTGGCCTACTCCTGTTCCTACTTCCTATGTTCCTATGTTCTCGATGACACAGCCAAAGATGGCAAGTCGAGTTGTGCAAAATATGCCCTTGACCTTATTGTAAGTGAGATGGAGGAGCTTGGAGGAATTTTTGAAGGTTGGCGTCATTGTCCTGCGGGTCTAGATACAGGAATGTGGCCTGCAGCTCGTACTGATCCACTATGTGATCCATCTCCTGCTGGAAAACTGAGACTCCGTTGGTGATGCCAAAAGAGGACCACAGGAAATGGTAGAGGCAGCCATCCACTTCAAAATTAGTATATTGGCAGTCCTCTGGGCGGATAGGGTGCTGACGATATGTGCACTTTAGCTCGATGATAGAGAAAACTCGATATTGTGAGATTTAGTTCACCATATCAGGTATATAGGGGAGGGGATACACGTCTAGTTGTGTGTACCTATTAATAGTGTGACTGTGGTTGATGACCATCCTGTTCTTCTCCCCGTTCCTCACTAGCACCACTTGTCCTCTCCAAAGGCTGGTGCTGGCCTCAATGATCCCTTCATTAAGTAGCCACTACACCTCTGCCCGAATAAAGGCCCTGTCCGCAGCACTGTACCATGTACTTTTGGTGGCGACAGATTTACCGTCGGGGGTGAGATTGGCGAAGAATGGTAGAGGGATCATTTTGAGGGTGGAGAGTCTGTAGATTGTACATGATGAGTGACTGGGTTGCTGGCTGTGTGCGATGGGGTGGGGGGCTGAAGGGTAGGTGCAGTGCAGTGGGTGATTTGAGATCTTCCAGTTACAAACAGTGAGGGGTGGATGGGGCCTATCGAACTCCATTGTCACGCTTTAAGGTGACATTGAAAATCAAGTCCCGGTAGTACAGCAATGCAGAGCTGTGGCATCACCAAATGTTTAAAGTCTTTATAGACTATACCCCGCATGGTTAGAGTCACTACGCAGTAGCCCAGACATCCCTCCTATGTGACTTTGAGGCCAAGGAGACCTTTTGGTTTATTGGCCTTACCACGAGGGTGTAGCGCTGCACCGTGTCAGGATGAATGAAGTTCTCCGTGCTCCCACTATCAAACAGGCAACTTGTCATGTGGCCATTTACCAGAATATCCATCTTTGACCTGGTGAGCTGATGCAGGCTGACCTCGTCGAGTGTGATGGAGGCCACTGTCGAACCATCGTTTGTCACTGTGGCGGAGAGATTGTGTGCTGATTTGGAAGATAATGGTGTCCGAGATGGCAGCTCCCAAGGCCCGCATGCCGTGCTGCTGAGTTTTGAAGATGGCGGCCTCCACGACTCGCACATGGCGCTGCTAGTTTCCGATGATTGCAGCATCCAGGATGGTGCCCCCCCCCCCATGGTCCTCACAAAGTGCTGCTTGGAAGGGGTTTGAATCTACACACCTTAGCATAGGATGATACTGAATGTATTTAGAAATTTTATCTTTCTTATATAACTGTTTCATTTTCTGCATATTCCTTTTTGTATTTTACCTTTGATTAATGGCTTCTATTTATGTACTGTAAAATCCAATAAAAATATTGAAAAAGAAATCCACTAGAGATTTATTATGGCTCTAAATCTGGCTTGTGAATAAACCAGTTATTACAGCAGATGCATTCTTTCATATTAATTCCACAATCCAGTGACAAAAAACATACCCCACCTTTCAAAAATTTCAATAAGGGTTGTTGGAGATGTGAAATGGGTTTATTAAAATATTGGTTTTTATCACTATTCACCATCACAATACCAAAGTCAAATTTTTCAGAAGAGTATTGAAACATTAACATTCGTGAAATGTAATACATCCATTAAAATCTTGAACTCCGTATGTTATTTAACATTATATTGAATAGGTTAAGTTTTTCAGGAGTTTGTGATGAACCACAGAGATTAGCCCATTTAATGACCAAAAGGAATAAATAACAATTGGTTCATGTGCTTTTAAGTATTATGAATCCAAAAAGAAAATGATTTCCAATGCCGATAATTCATATACATGAAAATGAATAATTTGATTGAAGATCTGAAATTCAAATTCAGAGTTCAACACTGCCACAGAGGGTGAATTAGTTGTTGAGGTTAAAACCTTGTGTTTATAATTTATGGTTGTTTTATGAATTTTGCTTTAAGGATTAATTGTTTTCATAGAGTTACCATAGTTACTATGGCATAATATGTCATAATATCTGAGCAGTTCTCTTCTCGTTCTTGGAATAACCATGGAAGAGACGTAAGCTCTCAAGAAACTTATCTTTGAATTTATAATTATTATTTATCATAATTATTATTCATTATTAATCATTTATTATTATTTTATTTCATTTATATTTGTTTGAAGTTGAGTATCATTATCATTTACAATATGCTTTATTTTACTCATTGTTATGAAGTGTGAAGCTATGAAAATGTTTGTTTGCTTTTGGGGGGGAGGGGAGGAAGAAGTATCTCTCCAGCTACCCTCATAGTTCAGTAAAATAAAAGTGTGCATTGAAATCTAATTGGACTGTTCAATATTATGGGATGTTTTAAGAGCAATTTCAGATGAGCTCCCTGAGTACCTCTCAATTCTGTGAAGTGCTGTCAAAAATAACATTGGGCAATATAAGTTGCCATGATGAAGTTTGATTTATTTGGATGAATAAGCTACAATTCAGAATATTGAGGCTTACTTCTCTTGAATGGTGATATGTTTTGAGATTGAGAAATATTAAAAGCTGGGAAGTGTCACCTATATGAGTTGATGACCTCCTGATCGATACCTCACTCCATTGGTGCCATTCTGGATCCATTGATGTATATTACTAAATACCAAAGAGCTTCTTGCCTGTCTGTTCTCCATTGGTTTCTTTTATGGGTTCCTCTCTGAAAGAGCCCATTTTTCCATCACATACTTGGCGTTATGCTCATTAGTTTTGTAAATGGTTCCATTCTCTTCTGAAATTTTTTGCCCTTATAAACATCTTTCCTCTTCAAATATTCTAAAAGTGATTCCTTGATTCCATATCCTTTGTTTTTCTTTTGAAGAGGTGACCAAGAAGATTGAGTGGACATTATCTACATTGACTTAAGCAAGTCTTTTTGACATTATAGACTGTCAGATCCAGGGTAAGCTGGCCAATTGGATGCAGAATTGGCTTGATGGTAGAAGACAGGGTAGTAGTGGAAGGTTGTTAAATAGATGAGTGGCCAGTGATGTTTGTCATCCAAGTTGTTAATGTAGATGACAATGTAGTTAGCATGATCAGTAAGTTTGTGGATGACACCAAAATTGGTGGTGTAGTGGACAATGTGGGTAATCCAAGATCAAAACAGGATCTAGATGAATTGGGAAATGGGGCCAAGGGATGGCAGACGGGAATATAGTGGACAAGTTCAAGGTCTTGCATTTTGGTAAGTTAAATCAGGAAGGACTTGCATAGTAAATGGTAGAGTTTTGGGATGTATTATAGAACAAGGAAACTTTGGGTACAGATGTATGCCCACTTACATGGATATATGCAAGTTGTCAGGATGGTGAAAAAGACCTTTGGCATTCTTGCTTTCATTGGTCAGGGCATGAAGTTTAGGCAACTTTATGTGATGTTCATGAGACCGCATTTGGAATATTGTGTGTAGTTTTGGTCATCGGGCTACAAGAAAGATGTATCATTAAGGTGGAAAGGGTGCAGAAAAGATTCACAATGTTATTGGGATTGGTAAGATTTAATTACACTAAAACCCCCAATATCCAGTGCCAATGGGGATTGGTAAATGCTGGATAAGTGAATTTTCCAGTTGCTTGAGATTACATGTTGTGTGATTGGCAAACTAATGCTAGGGAGTGCCAATTTTAATTTTTTTTTTAACCCATATATTTTCCATTTTGCTAGTTGCTTGAGGCTGCCAGTTGTTTGAATTTGGAATAATGGGGATTTTATTATATAAAGAGAGGTTGGATAAGCAAGGACATTTCTCCCTGAAGCATAGAAGGCCAAGGGGTATTTTATAAAATCACAAGAGGTATTGATAAGCTAAATCATCATCACCTTTTTTGTTCTCTGAGGAGACAAATCTAAAATTAGAGGGCATAGAATTCAGAGAGGAAAATATTTTAAAGAGGGAGCTTGATCACACAGAACATGGTAGGCATGTGAAACAAGCTTCCTGAGGAAGTGGTAGAGGAAGGTAAATTTTCAACATTGAAAATACGGACAGGTATGTGGATAGAAAAGGTTTAATAGGATGTGGTCTGAATGCAGACGAATGGGAAGAGCTTGGATAGATTGGACCGAAAGGCCTGTTTCCATGCTGTAGAACTTTATAACTCTGAATATCATCACCATTTGTGCCATTCCATTGGAATCTTCTTAAGCTGAGTTACCATTGAGAGGGACCCAAAGGAATCTTGGTGAGGCAACCAGATTAACTAATGATTCAAAGGAAAATCAGAAATCTCAATCAAATTTGTATTATGGAGCTTTTCTGGCCCAGGATCTATATCCTGACAAGTTTTAACTTGCCATGGAACCAAATTAACTCAGCAGCACCATCTCCCACCTTTGGTATGTCCATTACACAAATCCTGTTTCTATTCACCACAGATCCTTCAGGCTATGCTTGACAAGCAGCATAATGTTATAAATGAAGCTTGCTCAGATGCAGCAAGTGACATCAGTTGTGGCGAGAATTCATTGTGAATGCTGATAGCACTTGGTTCTTACTTTACAAGTATACAAAATGCTTCCAGTATTCCCATATTGTTGCTCACCTATTCAACTCGTAGATCTGCAGGAGCCACAACTACCTCCTGTGAAGATTAAAGCCTTCATTTTGACCTCTTCACATCTAATCCCCAGCTTAGCTTTGTCTTTGGTTAAAACAACCCGTTCTCCACACTGTTTCAGCATCAGTTTCCAACCATGTACACCTCCACTTCCTGGATATTCAACCACACAAGCTTTTCATCTCCATAATAACAGCAATTTCCAGCTCCAGCCTCAGCATATTTTCTTCTCATCAAGCTCAAGTCATTTCACCATCTGCCCCAGTAGACCAGAGCCACATCCATCTCTGCTGTTAAATTCCTAGCCAGCTTAAAGCCTGAATCACCCATCTAATCTTTGCTCTTAATCCTCTGGGCTTTTAGCTTTGTCATTACTCCCAACTTAAATTCTCCTGGTGTCTAAATCTTGAGGGCCTGTCTCACTCCTTTATCAACAGATCTTTCTGGAATTCTGCAGCCTCTGCATACACTTCAAAACCCAATTTTAACCAATCACTTTCTCTTTTGGGGGCGGGGCGGGGGGGGAGGAGGGAGAAGTATCTCTACAGCTACCTTCATACTCCAGTAAAATAAAAGTGTGCATTAAAATCTAATTGGACTGTTCAATATTATGGGATGTTTTAAGAGCAATTTCAGATAAGCTTCCTGAGTACCTCTCAATTCTGTGAAGTGCTGTAAAAAATAACATTGGGCAATACAAGCTCTAATTAGAAGAATCAGCATGAATTATTTGTTGTCACCTGCAAAGTTCTATGAGAAGTGAAAATCTGGCCATGAATAGGCAGCACACTTGATATCTTGTCTTGAACAATAAGAATAGAATTCTCCTTTAGCAATCCTGTTCAGACAGAGGTTTTGTTGTTTAACGTATCTGTAGTTAACATTCCATTTTTAGCAACTAAAAAAGATTTGCTCATTTCTCAGTTCAAAGTGAAGATGTGAAGAATATTCCAGAAGTAACAGTCAATCATTGTGGTGGTGCTTGAAGCCATTGGAATTGAATCCATTGGTTATGTTTTTCTGGGTAATTTTCTCTTTCCAAAGGTGTAAGATTTCTTTCATTGTTTTATATTCATGTAGCTATAGATTTAATTTAGAATTGATTGGGAATGCTTCATCAATGATTTTGAATGCATTTAACTTCCCTGGTTGGAATAAAACAATCCTGTTGCTGCTTTTCCTTCTTGTATAAAGCCTGCAACATTACAAGTACATTAGCAGCCTAGGACCTCTTTCCTAATTTTAATTAATTTAATATATTGTTATGCACATTCAAGAATGGTCAGAAGTTTACACAGTACAGAAACTGGCAATTGGACTAACAGAGGGAGGTAATTGGTTAACATGGACAGACTGGGTCAAAGAGCCTGTGTTTTGCATGGCCAGGGTGAGAAGCCTTGAAGTACAAGAGACTGTGAAGGAAAAGTTGGTTGTTCCCTGAATTGTCAGAGCAGAGGGGTGACATTGTAGAGGAATATAAAACCACGAGTAGCACTGCTAGGGTATGAGAGTCTAAAAATTAGAGAGATTAGAGGGGAAAATTTTAAAGGAGACATGAGGAGCATGCTTTTTTTAAAAGTGCTGAAGGGAAAATGACTACTGCTCTAACAGCTGGAGCAGATCCGTAGGGAGTGATGTCTCAGGGCTCCCCATGGGTCCAACTACCCAATCCGACTGTCATTGGCTCTATACAGGCTTTAAATGGCCTGTTAAAGGAGCTGTGATGGTTTATTTGAAAATCACCTATCCGTGGGGTCTAGCCCAAGATGGCAATGCCTATGATTGGCAGCACCCACGAGGGGTTGCAGACTCCAGGGAATCAAAGGACTGGTGCAAGGCATCAGAAAATGGGGAGATCACCCACCATTTGAGAAGGAGAAACAGAGGAGACAATGCATGGAACAATGACCACGGTGGCAGATCAGCTGAGGCTGTTGGTGACTTGAGGTGAAGAACCTGTGCAGGCTGCTGACGATTGCGGACAATGGACTCACACCAGGCTGCATATTGCTGGAGACTGGTTCGAAGTCAGCTGAAGGGGTGCCAGGTATGGGAACTGGGATGCGAGTGGGTGATGGAGGCTTCCTAATCACGTTAGAGGCGTGCATATGGACCTCAGGTTGCTGATCGTTCAAACTGAAGGTTGTGTGGGTGTGAAGGCTTTGGGATGGTACAGACAATAACCACACCAGCAGTTCGAGTATAAGACAGCTTTAATAAACTAATATGTACACTGAGAGGTCTTGTCTCTCTGCAAGACAAACCTGGAAGGCTAGACTGTAGCTCTGGACTGCTTTATAAACAAGGTCACTGGGATGACCCCTGGTGACCTAGTGGTGTAATTACATATCACCACAGAGAGGAAGCTGTGGACATTCAGTGACCCTGGGGGGTCTCCTTTTCTCTGGCTGTAAGGGGCCTGGGTAATTTGTTTCTGATTGTGAATCTTTGTCTGCCTTTTGATAGACTAAAGAGAATTTCATGTAATATGACATTTTCTGTTTTATTACATGACAATAAAATCATATTGAATCTTGGTATGTGGTAGAAGCAGGTACAGTTACAGTGTTTAAAAGACATTTGACAGGTGCATGCAAAGTTTTAGAGGGATATTGGACTAGCCCAGGTCGACAACTTGGTCAGCATAGAGAATTTGTTCTGAAGTCCCTGTTTCTCTACTGTGTAACTCTGACAAATCACAGAAAAATAACTAAACTGACACCAAGCCAGAGAGTTTTGCAACTAAATGGTACTGCCCTTATTTTTACGGTTATTTTTACCATCTACTTTAACAAGTCAAAGTTTAAATGGAAGAAAGTAACTGGGTCAATAGCCCTGTGTTAAAACAATAAATGTGGCTTCTTTTGGGAAAAGATGCATTGGTATGGGTTAAGGAAACATGCATGACCTTTTTTTAATTCAAAGAATTGAATAGATGTTTGTAACTTTGTACTTCCTTCCTCATACTGATGGTTTTGCACTTAAATAAGCAAATGGGAAAACATTTGTCTGGAAGTTGACCAAAGTTCTATGATGCCAAAGTCTTTAGAGTATTCAGTGACTGAGAAAGAGAATAAGAAATAAATAAACAGTACTCTATCTGCCCCTCTAAATACCAACATAGTTTGTTAGTGATGCTTTTTTAAACATTCATTCAATTCTCCTGTAAACTTTTGCAGCTCTGTAATAATTTCATTTCTTGAAACCAGTTTAATCTTAGTATTCCAGTGAATTCCACTGATGTCAGAGGATCTGTCATGATCATCTTGACGCTTTAGACAATGTTAACCACCCTCTTCGATGAATGATATTCTTGCTCAAATTTAGGTATCAGTTCTGTTTTATCCATCATAGATTCAAGTTTCCTGGTTACATAAGTTGATGAAAAGGTGGGAGTCGAACTTGGGCACATCCATCCATGAGCAGTGCTACTCAGACCTGTGTTTGGACAGCATGACAGCTGTTACTAATGCCAGGTACAGGTTGGTGCTATATAACTTCCAGCATCATCTGTACCTCACACCACAAAAATGACATAAAGCTAAACCAGAAATCTTGGTAATGTGCTTTAGTTGTGATGTGGAGATTGGAACCTTTATCCATTCAACCTGGCTGTGTACAAAGGTGAGATTCTTCTGGGAGGACCTGGGGAACATTCTGGAAAATAAAATTACAAAGGTGGATATTCCATAAGATCCAGAATTGTACCTTTTGGGAAACATTATGGATGTGAGTTTTAAACTGTCCAGATACCAAATTCAGTTTGTGAAGGTCTCCTTTTTGGTAGCCAGGAAGTGCATAGTGGTCTCGTGGAAGTCTGACTCCCAATTAAATATTACACGATGGAATACGGAAATGGAGAAAATTACTTACAGTTTTAGGAGGAAATATGGCACATTTGTTAGGGGTGTGGCAACATTGGTGCACAGATATAATGATCCCCTTTTAGATAAAGTGAATACAAGCACCGTGCCAGTTGTGGAATGCTAGAGATCAGTGAAGTGGGTCATTGCGCAGGCGACGTGTTCTTGTATTTTGTTCCTTATCTTTCCAGTTTAGGTTTATTTTGGGCTCTTCTTAAGTTTCTTTAAAGGTTTTTGGCTTTAATGATATTTTGTTCCTTGTATTTGTTTCATTAATATAACTTTTTTGTACTATATTAGGGTACAGGAGGGAGGGGAGAGTGGTAGGGGATAAAATAGACTCTGTATGATAGACACTATTGTTGAAAAAGAATGTGTTGTTCAATGGGATTTATGAGTCTTTGAAAATCAAAAGTAAAAAAAATTCACGATTCTTTTATTTTAATGTAATAGTACAGAACCAGGAATAGTACATGAAATTGCCTTCTTCCTGCCGTAAGACAGGGTCAACATTAGTGTCACCCAGTGCTCCTTACAGTATGAGAGAAGAGTCAGTCACTGACTGTCTGTTGATTTTCCTCCAGTGCTTCTGCAGCCACACATCCTGTAAGATCCATCAGCAACCTGAGCTCCAGATCCAAACCTCTCACGTGATCAGGAAGCCTTCAGCACCCAAGGCCCTTCGGGAGCTCTTCCTGCCCTCAGCACCCACTCAAATCCCTTTTCTGATATGTAGTTCACCTGACCCAATCTCGAGAAGCCCGCAGCCCACCCGGATCTCCAAAATGTAAGTCACCAGTGGCCGGTGTGGGTACCTCCACCGCTGACCCTCTCAATGGTTCACCGCAGTGGTCATCGTCTGGTAGGGCCCTTCAGTTGCTGAGCCCCTAGCTTGTTCACTGCTATGGCCACTATTCTGTAGGGTCATCTCTTCTGCTTCTCCCTCTCAGCAGGGTGTTCTCCCCATTTCTGGTGCCCTGTGCCAGTCAGTGTCTCCCTGAAGCCAGCAATCCTCTTGGCCACTGCTGAGTTGGCTCCTTTAACAGGCTGTTAAAGCCTGTATGGAGCCATCGGCATTAGGACTGGGAGGTTGAAACCTTTGGAGCAGTGTTGTGTCTCCGTTCCCCACGCTCCCAGGTCTGCAGCAGTGGAGCAGTTCCAGCAACCCTGCCATTTTTTTCTCATTAGTGGCATGTAAAGGGAAAATGTATAAAGAGATTGCTTGCACAATAGGATGCTTTTCTTGAACAATTTAGCAGGGAAACTGACAAGAGGATGGGGAGTTGGGATCTATCTCTGGAAAAAGGGATTATTTTGCCCGTTTGTTTTCTCTGTTGTGTTTATTTTGGGAAAACAAATGCGATCCATAAGCAATTGTCCCAAGTACCTGATATGTCTTGATCTACTTTGTCTGTTCTGGCTCCGAACCAGTCTGAATTTATGTCAATACTTTTTATCTTTTAAAATTATTTTTATTGAGTTTTATCAGAAAGACAAGCAAAAAAGAAGTAAACAATTGGAATGAAACCTTTGCAGGTTTACCAATAATAACATATGGTACAGTAGCAATATACTTAATTCTAAATCCAATAAATCCCAGCACATACAATATTGTAAGAGGTAAGTAAGAAAAAAATGTAAAGAAAAAAGAAAAAAAATTTCAAACCCACAGCGATCAAGGTTAAAATTCATGTTGTGTGTAGTGTTAAATCCGAACAAGCGGCCCCAGGGGATCCGAACGAGCAGGCCCAGCAATGTTCATCTTCACACTTCATTCGTCAAATTATTGGAAATGACCTACAAATGGGCCCCAAGTACTTATCAAAAGAAATGTTGATTTTCGTGACATTATGTCTTATTTTCTCCAGATTTATAAAGGATGTAATTTCTAATAATCATTGATTATGTGTAGGTGGGAACTCATCTTTCCATTTTAACAGAATTGTTCTTGCTAATAAAGTGGAGCATGCTATAACCTGTGTTTGGTTAGAAGATAAAATAATATTTACATCTTTAGAAAAACTAAATTGTGTAATTTCCAGGAAACTGATCCTAAATATGGTTGAAAAGGTTCTAAAAATGTTGGTCCAATATTTTGCAAGTTAGGACATGAACAAAATATATGTAGCAAAGAGGCATTGGATATTTTACATTTGTCACAAAATGAACTAATATCAGAATAAATTCGAGCAAGTTTGACTTTGGAGAAATGTACACGATGTAGCACTTTGAATTGAATAAGACTATGCCCAGCGCACAATAAATCAGGCCAAAAATTGAAGTCCATTCTTTTTCTGAGAAAGAGATATTCAGATCATTCTCACATTCATATTTAATTCCACTTAAATAAATTACCTTTGTATTCAATAGTTTATAATATAAAGCAGATATCATGCCTTTATGAGTAGATTGTAACTCAAATAATTCATCGATAAAATTTGGGTCAGGAAGAGTAGGAAATGTTTAAAGTTTAAGTGAACAAAATGTTGAATTTGATAGTATCTGAAATAATGTCTAGTTGGCAGGTTAAATGTCGTCCCCAATTGTTGAAGGGATATAAAATGTTGTTGTATAAAAAGATCATTAAAACTATTAATACTTACAAAATTCCTTTCTTGAAAAACTGGCATCTAAAATAGCTGGTTGAAATAAATAATTAGATATTATAGGATTCATAGCTATAAATCCTGTAAGTCCAAAAAATTCTCTGAATTGATTCCAGATTTTCAATCGATGTGTCATTATTAAGTTCTTTGTCAATTTTTGAATAGAGATGGGTAAAGAAGGGAGGTGCTTCTGAGGGATTTCAATGCCATCTCAATTCAATTAGGATATTCATCTATCTTTTCACAATGCAACAAAAGTAACATATTTCTTATGTTTATAGCCCAGTAGTAAAAACAGAAATTGGGTAAGGCTAATTCCCCCATTATTTCTAGTGTTATGAAGATACCTTTTCAATCTAGCTTTCTTGTTTTGCCATAGATATGACAAAATAATTGATTCAAAATTATGAATAAAGGACTTAAGAATAAATATCAGGAGTCATTGAAAGAGGTATAAAAATTTTGGTAGAATAATATGAATTAATTGAATTAATATAACCAATTATAGTCGAAGGGAGTGGTGACCATCCTGTAAGAATTGATTTAGATTGGTTGATTAAAAGCACAAAATTTTCTTTGAAAAGATTTTATAAAATTTTTAGTTATGATAATACCTAAGTATTTAAATTGTTCATTCACTATTTTGAATGGATATTGAGAATAAAGTTCCGGTGGACCCTTCAGTGGTAGTAATTCGATCTTGTGAAGATTGAGCTTATAACCAGCAAATCTGATTAAAATGAGAAAGTAATGACAGTATATTCAGTATGGATAACTTGGGGTTGGAAATGAACAATAAAAGGTCATCCACTTCAAGACAAAATCTATATTTGTAGTTCCTCTAAACAAACCAGTACAATCAGGATGTGCCCGCAGAGCAATAGCAATTGGTTCCAGAACTAAGTCAAAAAGCAGTGGGCTCAGAGGGATAGCCTTGACTCATGCCTTGATGTAGTTTAAAAAAACTTGGATTGCTGGGAATTGGTGCAAATTGAGGTCATTGGGGTAATGTATATAATTTTTTTTATCTATTGTATAAAAGTTGGGCCAAAGGCTTCAATAGCTCAGTGGTTAGAGCACTGGTCTTTTAAACCAGTGGCCTCATTTCTGTGATGTGCGCTGGACAAAGTGGAGTCTCTCTGTTTTCCTTACAGTGGACAAAGTTAAAGAATTTAATGTATGTTGCATTCTAAACATAGTATTAAGTGACAATAAAATTACATTTTAATAGGGTGGCAAACAAATATTCCCATTCTACTCTGTCGAATGCTTTTTCTGCATCTAAGGACAAAATACATTCATTGTTATGAGTAGAAGGTGTATACATGATATTCAGTAATATATGGATAGTAGTCGTGCTGATCAAAGCTAGTGAAAGTGACACACACTGAGTCGAGCAGGGTTCATTTGAATTGTTTATTGCTTGAATCAGCGTGCGCTTAAGTATTCACTCCCAGCAACCTTCGCACTTTTCAGGGCAGAAGTGACGTCGGCTACCGGGCCGAGGTCTGGCCCGTACTTAGAGCCCTCTCGGTCACCGCGCGCTGCAGACTCGCCCGTGATTGCTGGAGCTAGTTCGCTTGCTGCATGGGTGATCTGCCACATGATTTCCCCCCCCCCCCACCCCCACCCCAAGAACTGGCGATAGGAAGCTCAGAGTCAGTTCTTTTGGATGGCTGGCCTTGTCATTGAGGGGGTGACACTGCAACTGGGCATTCAAGATCTAGATGTGCCAGTTTGAGACGGTCACTGGTAAAAGTCTCTTCATGACTGCTGATGTGGAGAATGCAGGTTGTCTCATTACGGCGCACCACCTTGTAGGACCCTTCATACAGTCACTGCAAGGGTGGTCTGTGCATGCATTGGCAAACGAAAACATACTCACTCTGCTGTAGGTCTTTGGGCATGAAAGATAGTGTTCCGTGGTGGGATGTCGGGACTGGGATGGGTGTTCCAAGCTGCTACTGGAGTTTAGTTAGGACTGCCATAAGGGTGTCCTGACCACACGGTGCTGGCACAAACTCACCAGGAACTGTGAGCATGGCACCATAAACCAGTTCATCCAGTGATGCGGCCAGGTCCTCCTTGGGTGGCATGTGGATGCCAAGCAGTACCCAGGCGAGTTTGTCCACCCAATCTGGCCCTTGGAGGCGTGCCATCAGGGCTGACTTAAAGTGCCTGTGGAAAGGTTCCTCCAGGCCATTGGACTGCGGGTGGTAAGCAGTCGTTCATTGGAGCTGGGTTCCAAGGAGTTGTGCCAGTGCAGACCCACAAAGCCAATGTGATCTGCGCACCCCTATCTGAAGTGACATGGGCTGGGAGTCTAAACCATGCCACCCAAGTGGTAATCAGGGATCTAGCACATTTTTCTGTGGCTGTGTCAGTGCCACCTCGTGAACCTGTCCACTATAGTGTACTGGTATCTTGCTCCTCTCTGTGGGCCGACGATGTCCATGTGGACATGTTCAAACCTCCAACGTGTCAGCTGGAAGGGTTTCAGTGAGGCCTTCACATGTCTCTGGATTTTGGTGGTTTGACGGTTTGTGCATGCTCTGCCCAGTGCCCAACCTGCTTTCATAGGTCACATTCAGGCCCAGTGGTTGTGTCTTCGAGGCGGAGTCCGGAGACTGTGGTTTTGTACGTCAGCATCTTGCAGTCCAGTCGTTGCACCTCAGCTAATGCTGCATAATCCACCCCAAGAGACAGAGAGTGAATTGATTGGATGGAGGTGTGTGACAGCGCATCAGCGACCACGTTGTTCCCTCCGGAGATGTGCTTGATCATGCTGGGAAATTCCAAGATGTACAACATGTGCAGCCTGTCCACGGGTCTGACACTTTAGCAGACATGAAAATGAGGGGCTTGTGGACCCTCCCTTTCAGGAAATGCCTGAAGTTCCAGATGGCAAGCTGCAGGCAAGCCGCTCCCTGTCAAAAATTATGTACTCAAGTTCCGGGGATCGTACGTGCCGGCAAAAGAAAGCAGGCGGCTTCCACGGTTCTTCAAATAGCTGCTCCAGCATGCCAACAACTGCCCACGCTGGAGACATCCACGGTTAGGGCAGTGGTGACATCGACTGGGGGTGGACCAGGAGCAGGGCATTTGCAAGTGTCTTTTCGGCTTGTTCGAAAGCCGCTGTCACCTCCTCTGTCCAGGTAACCTCTTTGACCTTGCTGGATATTAAGCTGAAAAAGGGACACGTGATCCAGGCCGCTGAGGGCAGGAAACAGTGGTAAAAGTTAATCATCCCAACAAATTCCTGCAGGCCTGGCAAATTGGTGGATGACTTTAACTTCAGCTGGCAGAGGTACAGCTCCATGGTGGTCAGTCTGATGTCCCAAAAGCTCTCACTTGGCAGGGTTGATAGCCAGGCCATAGTCGCTTAGGTGGTGGTAGAACAGGTGTAGATGAGCTAGATATTCCTGGCAGGCGTGGCTGACGATATCTACGTCATCCAGGTAGATGAACAGAAAGTCCAGATCTCGTCCTACTGCGTCCATCAGGCACTGGAATATCTGTGCCATTTTTGAGCCCAAACAGCATCCTGAGGAACTCGAACATGCCAAAGTGGGTAATGAGGGCCATCATGGTACATCATCCAGGTGAACTGATATATGATGATACCCTCAGACCAGGTTAGTCCTCGATAAGATGTGTGGCCCATGCAGGTTGGCCATAAAATCTTGGATATGTAGTACCGGATAGCGATTGGAAGTGGTGGCGTCATTCAGCCTCCTATTGTCTCCACATGGACTTCACCCTCCCACAGACTTTGGCACCATCTGGAGTGGGGAGGCTCATGGGCTGTCAGAACGCTGCACAATGCCCATCTCCTCGATTTTATTGAATTCCTCTTTCACGAGGCAGAGCTTGTCGGGCGGTTTCCTGCAGGGCCAGGCATGAAGGGGAGAACCTGTGTGGGGATGAGGTGCATCACGCCGTGCTTGTGGTCTGTTGAGGAAAACTGCGGCGTGATGATAGGTGGGAACGCTGATAACACTGGCAAACCCGTTGGAATAAGTGATGGAGTCCAGGTGCGGGCCCCGTACTCTGGCCTCACCGAGGGAGAAAATCTGGAATATCTTCATATCAATCAATTGTCGTCCCTTCAAATCCACGAGCAAGCAGTGTGCATGAAGAAGTCTCAACCAGCAGTGGCTGTAATACTATGGCCAGCATAAATGTCCATGTAAAGCAGCTGGAACTGAACTGCAAGGGGATGGTTCGTGTGCTGTAGGTGCGGATGCTGCTGCTGTTAGCTGCTGCAAGTTCCAGTACTGTTCTTCTAGTTCGGGTATCTTGGCTCGAGGGGAGTAGAACACTGATTTCCGTGCCTGTGTCCAGGCACTCTATGCCCAGAGTGTTTGTCCCAAACGTAGAGGAGGCTGTCCAGCTGCCATAGCCATCAGCGACGGCTGGACCTGGCGTTTTCTTGGAATGAGCATGGCAGTTGGCAATGGTGGGCCTCTGGACCTCACCTTTGATGATAAAAGCACCAAGATTCAGAAGTGGTGTTGTCCTTGGTGTGGGTATTAAGGGCTTCACTGCTGGGGTGTTGGAGGGCTAGGCTTTCAGGCGTGACACAGCACTAATTTCGATGGTGGTTCCACCATTTTGTTTGGCATGCCACAGTACATCCGTGTGGGCAGCCACCCTACGCGGGTCTCTGAAGTCTGCATCGACTAGCAGGAGGCAGAAGTCAGCTAGCATTTGCTCCAAAAAGATCTGTTCAAAAAGCAAGCAACACTTATAGGTGTCTGTTAGTACTGGCATGTCACCCATATGGGCTGATGGCATGAGGACACTGCGTGGCCCGTTCACGGCAGGAGAGGTTAAGTGAGCAGATTAACAGGGCCTTGAGTGCCTTGTACATGTCTGTTGCCAGGGGCTGCTGCGGAAAGTCAATAACGCTGCCCACTGTCTCCTGGTCAAGGACGCCAACCACATAGTAATTCCTGGTGGCATCTGAGACATTTTGCCTGACCTTGAACTGGGCCTCTGCTTGCTCAAACTAGGCCAGGGTTTGCGTGATCCAGAGGTTAACAGTTTAAGGGAAAGTGCATTCTGCAGAGCCGAGTCGTTCATGCTGGATCTGAATGCCATTGGACCCTTGGGGTCACCAATGAGGTCGCACTGATTGCAGCGAGTGAAAACAACACATTGAGTCGAGCAGGGCCTGGTTAAACTGTTTACTGTTTGAATCAACTCGCGCTTATGAACTTGCTCCCAGCAACCCCTGTGCTTTGCGGGGTGGAAGTGGCGTCAGCTTCAGAGCTGAGGTCTGCCCTACACTCAGCCCTCCCAGTCGCTGCTGGCTGTCTACTTGCTCGTGACTGCTGGAGCCGGTTCGCTAGGTGCGTGGGCGAGCTGCCACAGGATATTATAATAACAATGTCTATTTTAAATGAAGTCAGTTTGATCCAAGTTTACTATATCTGGTGTGGTGGTACACCACCGGCCTACTGCAGGCGGCAACCTCTGTATCTGCAGGAGTGTAAGGGGACAGGACAACACCTGGCCGGCTGTCAATCAGTCGGCCTGAATGGATCAAGTCCCACCCAGGCAGGTGTCAATCACCCTCTGGAATATAAGCCTGCGCCAGCCTCCCAAGGCCTCACTCAGAGTTGCTGCAGCCACAGCCAGCCTGGCTCTGTGGAAGTCTTTGTGGATTAAAGCCTGTTGTACAGTCTTTATCTTTGTGTGTGTCTGATTCTGGCTAACAGTACACCACACCTTGTAAGACATTCTCCAATCAATACGCTAAAACTTTAGATAAAATCCTAACATCCACATTTAGTAAGGAGATCGGTCTAAAAGAAGCACAATCCTCTGAGTCTTTGTCTTTTTTTTAAGATCACTGAAATAGCTGCTTCGTTTAAAGAAGGAGGTAATTTTCCTTCTCTGAAAGAGTCATTTAACACTAAATTTAGGTGTGGGACTAGTTGTTCAAACAAAAGTTTTATAAAACTCAACTGGATAACCGTCTGGCCCCAGAGCTTTACTTGATTGTAATGAAAATACTCCTTTATGCAATTCTTCTTATGAAATTGTAGCTTCCAGACATTCTTTATTTTCCTGAGAAATTATTAGTATATTTAAATGGTCTAAAATTCATTCATTAAGTTGTGCTCGCTATTAAATTCAGAAGAATATAATGTCAGTGCTTGTCAAGATGACATTTGCAAGAAATTTAGCTATCAGAATGTTGGAGGACAGCTAATATTTGCATATCTCCCATGATCAAGAGCTCCATTGCAACACACAGATATTTTAACAAATAACATTGAAGTTCATTCACATCATTGAATTTCAGTGTGGTTAATTATTCATTGTACACATGTAAGTTCTGTTATCCTAAATTCTAAACATTTAAAGAAAAGGCAGATTTTTTTAAAATCCTGAATTTAATTAGCAATTGTGTCAAAATATTTTGCATTTGTCCATTGTTCTACCAATAGTACAAAAGGAATTGTTCTCATCTGGAAGCTGTACTTCATTAATTCTTCTGATCCAATGTTGTTACAATTTTCAAAAATATATTGGAGTTGCAAGAAAGAAATAGATGCTGGACCAAATGAGTAGGGCTTTGACTGCTACATTCCTGATTTAAAGAGGTTGTTATTTGTGGAATTTGTTAAGAGGAGTATGAAGTTGGGTGAGAGGAATGAAGATGTCAAGATAAGTTTTGTGTTATTGCCTGATGCAAGGCTAGTAGATTCTGCTAAGAAATTACCTTAATTTTGTTTAAAACCAATTTTTATATGCTTACAATGCTGCTTTTGTATTGAAGAATTCCCCACAGTGGAGAGGGTTTGAATGATGACACTCATTGCTCAATGCTCAGGTACATGAAAGCCATTTAGAGTACCTCCAGGTCTAGAGTCTTTCCATGGACTAAAATTTAATCTGTATCATATCACAGAATTTATTTCGCAATTTGGATGGGGCGAACTGGATTGTAGTTACCACCTGTGCAATGCCTTTGCTAATGTGTCTTTCTGTTCTACTGAAAGAGAAAGAATTTAAATCTCTTATCCCCTCCAGAACACTGTATAATTAAAATCTAAGTTCCAACAAACTCGACCCCAATTAGAGAACACAAAATAGCTTTACATTTGAAGCATTTTTATTGTATTGAAGGTTAGAGAACGTAAATCTCCTACTTCCTGCCAGAAGTTTTTTTTTTAAATAAAACCTGTTGCATCTAATCTCAATTATACATTTTAAAGCACAAGATTACATTTGGAGCAGTTTGCAGGCTAGTTAATTTCTGAAAACTATTTTGTTCTTCATGATATGTTTCCAGTACAGTAAAAGATGAGACAATTATTTAAACAGAGTATAAGCATCCCACACAAACGTTTCCAAATCTCTGGACTTTTTACATCCTGTGCAATTTGGTGTCAGAGTAGCAGTAAAATTGTTCCAAGTCTTGTTGAAGATGCTTGTATTTGACTGAAAAGACATTATTCCTATGTGACATATGCTGATGTGTCTTACCACATTTTTAGGGCATACTCCACTCCTTCCTAATCAGTGAATTCCTAGTCAGTGAGTTAACCTGCAGTCACTGTTAAAAAGCAGACAGCTTTGGTGGATTTTATACAGCATATATTTTTATATTCTGTTTATCTTTCCACAGCACCATCTGATTGCTTAACTAGTTCTAGCATTTTCTATCACATTTGACCTCCTTTAGGTTCTATAATGTTATTAGCTATCATGTTATTTGTTGCTCGTGGAAGCAAACCTCTACCCAGGACTCTAAATCTTTAATAATCACCTGAACTATCAGGGAAGCCTCGGCTTTGAACTCACATTTTGTGTAAAGGACTGTGTCTCTGAAAGAGCAGGACTCCTTACTTATTTAATTTACACACACCTGCTGGGACAGTATTTAAGAATGTTGTTAAAATGGATTAAGACCGTGGTGTTTTAGCAAACTTAGGTCCAGTGATTCTAATCTCTACTGAGCATCCATCTGCACATAAATATGCCGAGCAACAATTTTGAAATTTTTGTCTGTTGAAGTTAATAATTATAACTGTTTAATCTTGATGTAAACAAGCCTCTATTAACATGCCCAGTTCTGGTCATCATTGCACTGACCCATGTGCTGATTCTTAGAATCACATTGAGTTAAGAAGGAAGTTTGGAAAAGATTCATTTTGATAAAAGGCAAACGTCATTTGTAAGAGCACATATAATTATTGCTGGTGTTAAGTTAACAGTAAATTATGAAAGGCAAAATTGGACAAGAAAAAATATGCATTTATTAGAAAAATCAGGCAAAAAAATTTCATCAAGAATTTCTGGAGTAGTGAATTCTGGAAATAATTGGATGTTGTAACAACTTGTTTTTCCGTCATTGTCTACAAGTGGTGTTTCTGTAATCGTAGTGACCTTCAAGTATATTTTATTATATGTAGCAGTTCCTGATGTTGTGGGAAATTGCATCAAGTCTAAATCATTCTATCTGCATGCCACTCTCTCCATTAATCCCAATCTCACCATCAAACCCACAGACAAAAGTAGTGCTGCTGGGCTCTCATGCACTGATCTCTATCTGGCCGAAGCCAGACAACAACTCTCAGACACCTTCTCTAGCAGGACCCCATCAAACCACTGTATCGCACATTTTCTCTGAACTCGTCACTTCTGGTCACCTCTCTTTGATGACCTCCAACCTCATTGTTCCCCTCCAACCTCATTGTTTCCCAAGTGTGCACTACCTGGTTTAACCTACTCCCCAAGATCCAAACACACAATTGCTCCAGTAGGCCCATCATTTCTGTGTTCTCCTGCCCCATTGAACTGATATCCCCTTATCTCAACTCTGTTGTCCCCCCCGGTCCACTGCCTCCCCACCTACATCCGTGATCCATCACATAACCCCCATCACTTCAACAGGTTCCAGTTCCCTGAACTCTACACCTCCATCCCCCAAACTGAAGGCTCAAAACCCTTAACTTCTTCCCCAACAATAGACCCAACCAGTCTCCCTCTACCACTACCCTTCTCCTTCTGCCAGAACTTGTCCTCACCCTCAATACTTCCTCTTGACTCATCCCACTTTCTCCAGATCAAAGGGAAAGCCATGGGTAACTACATGGGTCCCAGCTAAGTCTGCCTTTTTTTTTGGCTATGTGGAGCAATCCATGCCACAAGCCTACACATGCAAGGCTGCTCAAATTTCCAGTGCTTTCAACAAATAAACCATCCATCGCCAATACCACATCTTCAACAACACGATTCAAATCAGGTTATGTAACCATATAACCATTTACGGAGCAGAAACAGGCTATGTCGGCCCTATGAGTCCGCATCAATTCACTAGAACAACTCCACTAACTCAAACCTCCTGCTCTCTGCCAATAACCCTCCAACCCCCTCACCTCCATGTACATATCCTTCTTCTTTGGCTTGGCTTCGCGGACGAAGATTTATGGAGGGGGTAAAAAAGTCCACGTCAGCTGCAGGCTCGTTTGTGGCTGACCAGTCCGATGCGGGACAGGCAGACACGATTGCAGCGGTTGCAAGGGAAAATTGGTTGGTTGGGGTTGGGTGTTGGGTTTTTCCTCCTTTGCCTTTTGTCAGTGAGGTGGGCTCTGCGGTCTTCTTCAAAGGAGGCTGCTGCCCGCCAAACTGTGAGGCGCCAAGATGCACGGTTTGAGGCGTTATCAGCCCACTGGCGGTGGTCAATGTGGCAGGCACCAAGAGATTTCTTTAGGCAGTCCTTGTACCTTTTCTTTGATGCACCTCTGTCACGGTGGCCAGTGGAGAGCTCGCCATATAATACGATCTTGGGAAGGCGATGGTCCTCCATTCTGGATACGTGACCCATCCAGCGCAGCTGGATCTTCAGCAGCGTGGACTCGATGCTGTCGACCTCTGCCATCTCGAGTACCTCGACGTTAGGGGTGTGAGCGCTCCAATGGATGTTGAGGATGGAGCGGAGACAACGCTGGTGGAAGCGTTCTAGGAGCCGTAGGTGGTGCCGGTAGAGGACCCATGATTCGGAGCCGAACAGGAGTGTGGGTATGACAACGGCTCTGTATACGCTTATCTTTGTGAGGTTTTTCAGTTGGTTGTTTTTCCAGACTCTTTTGTGTAGTCTTCCAAAGGCGCTATTTGCCTTGGCGAGTCTGTTGTCTATCTCATTGTCGATCCTTGCATCTGATGAAATGGTGCAGCCGAGATAGGTAAACTGGTTGACCGTTTTGAGTTTTGTGTGCCCGATGGAGATGTGGGGGGGCTGGTAGTCATGGTGGGGAGCTGGCTGATGGAGGACCTCAGTTTTCTTCAGGCTGACTTCCAGGCCAAACATTTTGGCAG